>NW_022631085.1:3932150-4439730 GCF_010015895.1 Lontra canadensis | reverse complement strand
TTTTTTTTTTTTTTTTTTTTTAATGTGGGTCCCATGTAGATTCTTCAAAGTATAGTAAATAACCCTGTCCGCCCCACCCTGGCTGCATCAGTAACTACCTACCTGGGTATTTGAAGTTGTAACAATTTTTATTACGTGTAAACCTGCCAGCCCTAGTCCCAGGCCATGTGAATGAAGTGTTTTGATTGGCCCCAGATGTGATCATGTGATTGCGAATTGACCAATTGGATCGACACATTCCCCCAGTCATAAGTTACTGACTCAAGTAAGAGTGCATCGCTGGGTTTGGGCCAATGAGATGCTAAAAGCCTTTTACAGAAATCTCGGAGATGTGGCTGTGTTCCTCAGAGCCTGGCTTCATGTAGGGCTATAGCTGCCGCCTCCCTCTTGGCAGGAGGAGGAGAGAACTTGGGGATGCACAACAAGAAATTGAATAGGAGATGGAGAGATGAGGTTGGGACTTTATTCCTTGAGTTCTGGCATCCAAATGTGCCTGAATCAAACTTTTTGATATGAGATGTAGGTTGTGTTTGTTTGTTTCTTTTTTAAAAGATTTTATTTATTTTAGAGAGAGAGAGAGAGAGAGAGTGCATGCAGAAGTGGGGAGGGGGAAGAGGGAGAGGGGGAGGAAAGGGGGAGAGAATCTCAAGCAGACCCTACACTAATGGTGGAGCCCAACTCAGGGCTGGATGTCATAGCCCGTGAGACCATGAACTGAATCAAAACCAAGAGTCAGACACTCAACCAGCCGAACCACCCGGGTGCCCCAAGATGTGTTTCTTTCTTGGTGTTGATTACTTATAACCCATGGCCTCAGATCCCATGGGACCCACTGACCCAGTGAAACTATGAATCTTAACTTTCACTTGTATTTCGCTTCTGTTTTGGTACCACAAAGAGAGTAAGAATCGTCAATCATGTGTGTTCAGCACGCTACAGTTTACAAACACTTTTCGCAGGTGCTGTATCATCTAACCATGTATTATCCCACTTTACAGATGAGTAAACTGAGGGTCAGAGATTAGAAGTGATTTTGTGCCCAAGGCCACACAGTTAACAGTTCGTGGTCTCTAGCCTAAGGGCTTCTGGTTCCCAGGAGTGTGTTCTTCCAAACATACCTGTGGCCAGTGGTTAAAGGGTTTGAGGAGATGCAGGTTAATACCCTAACTTCAGGGACAAGATATTCTGTTGATTGAGCCCAATGTTCCCCTTCCTACACCCCCATTGGAGGGGGTGTCCCCACACCCCTAATCTTCTGTCTGGAATCAAAGATGCCCAACACGCTGTTGGTAGGGTCCATGATACCAGACTCCTAAGCTGAAGATATATCCTTCTCAAACTCTGGGAAATTTTGCACCCTAAAGTATTACACTCCTCTTGCCACGTCATACCATTTTCTGCCCATGTGCGCAAGCTCCATTCCTACATTTTCCCTCTAATTACTTAGTCAACCTTCCTGTCTTTGTCAGGGTCCTCGGTTGCAAACAACAGAATCCGTGTTGGTGACTTTGAAAAGAAAGGGACAATGTTAGGCAGTATTAGGTGACTCACAGAATCTCCAGTAGGACCAGATAATTGGGCTTGGAGGACGCAGAGCCAGGAGCAACCCCTGTGTCTGAGCTGCAAGGGAGTCCAGGAAAGTGAGTTTCTGCCTTCCGCCTTTAAGAGAGGAGAATCTGGGGCGCCTCAGTGGCTCAGTGGGTTAAGCCTCTGCCTTTGGCTCAGGTCATGATCTCAGGTTCCTGAGATCGAGCCCCGAGTTGGGCTCTCTGCTCAGCAGGGAGCCTGCGTCTCCCCCTCTCTCTCTGCCTGCCTCTCTGCCTACTTATGATTTCTGTCTGTCAAATAAATAAACTCTTTTAAAAGAGAGAGAGAGAGAGAGAGAGAAGAGAATCTTAGGTGAGAAAATTTCCCAAACCTAAGAAATGTACGTAAGAGGTGTCATCAAAAGCACAAGAACTTGTAGGTTGAACTTCCTAATTCTGCTTGATTGTCACTGCTGCCACGAACTCACCCCCCACCCCCAGGACCCTTCCTCCTCCTTCGGGGATACTCCTGTGTTCTCGAAGGACCTTGCATCTACAACGATGACGGCGTGTGGTTGTCCTTGACCTACACCTCCCCCATCCAGGAGCGTTCTTTCTCCATTCACAGCGCAGCTCCCCCTGCCCACATTTGTCCTTCACTTCCTAACCAGCACCCTCCCACCTGATCACCTCGTTAACTTTGGTTTATTCTTCGTGCCTCTCCTCAAAAGCAATATCCTCAGAAAAGCCAGGGCTGAGTCTCCTCCCGAGTTATCCGCTGTCTTGGTCCCTTCAGGCCGCTGGAACAAAAATACCACGGACTAGATGGCTTTAGACCGCAAGCATTTATTTCTCATGGTTTTGGAGACTGGGGAGTCCAAGATCAAGTGCCTGGCAGACTCCATGCCTGCTGAGGACCCATGTTGTCCCATGGCAGAAGGGTTGAAGGAGCTTCTTTTATAAAGGCACTAATCCCATTCAGGAGGACACCACCCTCATGACCTAATCACCTCCCAGAGGCCATACTCCCTAATACCACTTTGGGGGTTACGTTTCAACTTAAGAACTTCGAGGGGACTTTCTGTAGGTGGCATTCACTCATAGTCTCTTAACCCTTTCAAATTCATCTATTTACCGTCATTGATATATTTTAAGACCTGTCTCTCCTCCTGGGGAGAAATGAATCTGAGCGATAACTCAAATGAATCTGGGCAATAACAATGCCAGAAGCAGGGAACATTGCAAGTAGGATGGCGAGCTGTTTTTCTTGGAGAAGGCAAAGAGGCAGTTACCGTTCCCTGTTCCTGGAAGGAAGTAGGAGCTGGGCGGTTGTGTAAGAGGCGCACACTAGCAGATCCTCTGGGCCACACTGACCCCAGCTCTGCAGCAGGAGGGGGCTTACTGCCAGGAGCCCTGCTGGAGAGCAGGAAAGGGGTGGGAGGGTAGGAAAGCTCTCCAGCTTCACTCCTGGGCGGGGGAAGGGGGGAGCAGAGAATAGGAGGGAAGCTACTCCCACTTTGTAAAACCATGTTTTAGTTCAGCTCATCTAGCCTCCTTGGGATCCTCACGCCTGGGAGCCAAGGCATGGCCCTTTTCCAAAGTGTCCTTGCTGTGGGAGAACCATAAATCCCTCATCCTTTCCTTCTCCCTGGCCCCCGTCCCTAGTAGACAAAATGCCCAGCTCTCTCTTATCTGTAGAATCTTCCCTTTAACCCTGCTTTCTCTCTTTCTTCACTGCCAATATTCTAGAAAGGGCTCGCCCTTCCTGGCTATAGCTTACTGTCTCTTTAACCTTTGGCCAGCCAGCTTCTGCCCCTTAGTCTGTGGGACTGGTTTCTCTGAGCGGTCGTGAATCAGTCATTCCTCCTCTTCTGGGATCTCTCTGAGAGTTTTGGGAAAGCTTGGGACTTCCCTTCCAATGAAAACATACTCTTGCATCCATATAAAAATTTATAAGTAGTTTCAGAAATCCACTGACTCCTAAACTCTACCCTCAATCTCCAGGATAATGACCCCATTCCTGAGTGCGAAATCCAGAGGTCTTTTCTTTTTTTTTTTTTAATTTAATTTAATTTAATTTTATTTGACAGACAGAGATCACAAGTAGGCAGAGAGGCAGGCAGAGAGAGCGGGGAGGGGGAAGCAGGCTCCCTGCCGAGCAGAGAGCCCGATACGGGGCTCAATCCCAGGACCCTGGGATCATGACCTGAGCCGAAGGCAGAGGCTTTAACCCACTGAGCCACCCAGGTGCCCCCAGAGGTCTTTTCTGAATCGACTTTGGGGATGAAGAAGAACCCAGGTTCTAGTCAGTCCATTTGCTCTAAGTCCCGGCCCCGCCCTTCCTGGGGACCTGAGCCTGAGCCTCTCTGAGCTCAGTTTCTACAGTTATAAAACAGGGATAATAATATCTAGCTTTGGGCACCTGGGTGGCTCAGTGGGTTAAGCCTCTGCCTTCAGCTCAGGTCATGACCTCAGGGTCCTGGGATCAAGCCTCGCTTCCGGCTCTCTGCCCAGCAGGCTCTCTGCCTGCCTCTCTGCCTACTTATGATCGGTCTGTCAAATAAATAAATAAAATCTTTAAAAATAATAATATCTAGCTTTACAGGGTTGTGGTGGAAACTTACATTAGTTCATTCAGATAAAGCCTTTAGAAGAGTACTTCATGCATCTTAAATACTCGCAGGTTTGTCATCGTTGTCTTTATTATTATTTTCGTTTCCGTGTTTATTATTCTCACCAACCTTATGCATTCTAGATCAAACATGGTTTCACGTCTGACTCACAGATATGTCTTGTGGGCTGTATGCTATTCTAAAAAAAAAAGAGAGAGACAGAGAGAATTCACTGACAACATTTAGAAATTAAGAGTTCACGCGATAATCTGTCTTTTTGGCTTCTCTTGGAAAATCAGATCTGACGATCCTGGGTCATTTCCACCTGGCATCGTGGCCTGGAATGGGGTAGTATGAGCAGTTCTCCAATTTGCCACGGTTCCCACCCATCCCCAGCCCTGCAACCAAGAACCCGCAGCCCGGGGATCATTACACATACATAACCCTGTTCTTTGACAGTCGAGAAATCGCTCTTGTACCAAGGGAAAGGAGAACCAGGCCAAGCAAGCCGTCTGTGTTTTAGAAGAAAGCATGAATGCGTCTGTGTAAGTAAAGATGATGCTTGTGAGTTTTATGATATAAACACCCTCAGCTACTTGCTGACTGCCCAGCCCCTGTGGGCATCTGAGCTTCCCATCTCTGGCTGGGCAAGATGGCAGAGTGTTGGCCACTCTAGGCTTCCTTCTCACGTCCTTTCCTCTACCAGCTGCCTGTCCCTGCCCCAAAGTACTTCTTTTTCTCTTTTCTTTCTTTTTCCTTTTTTTTTTTTTTGAGACTTCGTTTATTTATTTGAGAGAAAGAGAGCACACAGAGAGAGGGAGAAGCAGACTCCCCACTGAGCAGGGAGCCCGATGTGGGGCTCGATCCCAGGACCCTAAGATCATGACCTGAGTGGAAGGCAGAAGCTTAACAGACTGAGCCACCCAGGTGCCCCAGAGTACTTCTTTTTCATCTCACTCATCTGGTGGTGTGAATGACATAGGTGTCAGAGCTGGACAGATATACATGCAATCCGACCTCTTCGGAAGCTTGAGTTTTGTGTCTCTGGAGAAGACACACACCCTTACTGGGCAGGGCTGTTTGAGTTGAAACAAGGGAATAAACATCCAGCCCTTTGCACAATGCCTGGCCAATCCCAGTTGGCCAAGTTACCACTTGCATGGACCCTCCAACACCCCAGCAAGGTGCTCACCCAGTCACGCATTTCCAGCAAATTTGCGAGAATATGATCGTTCACCCACAAACGCTCATATCGTTCAAAATCTTGGTGTTGATTACTTACAAGCCATGGCCTCCGATGCCTTGGGGACCCACTGACCCACGGAAATTATGAATCTTAACTTTCATTTGTATTTTGCTTCTGTTTTGGTACCACAAAGATAGTAAGAATCGTCAATCATCTGTGTTCAGGACGCTGTGGTTTACAAACACTTTTCACAGGTGCTGTATCGTCTAACCATGTATTATCCCACTTTACAGATGAGTAAACTGATCCTCAGTTTACTCATCTGTAAAGTAATGAGTACTTTACTGCCGTGAAAACATCCCGGACCGGACCTCTTGAATCAATTCTCTCCCATCAGCCCCTCCACCCTTAGAGACTCTTATCCCTTGTGCCTCTTATGCCAGTTGGTAGGCATGACCTTGTATTTTGGTTTTCCATCCACTCAGCAAGCATTTGCTGGGTCCCCGTCCTGTCTCAGCCATCGTTTGGGCACTGGGGATATCAGGAAAGACACCGAGTCCCAGCGTTCTTGGACCTTACAGGCGAGTCAGAGTGGGAACTATAAGCACCTTAAAATGCAAAGTAGGTCATGGCAGAGGGTGATGGGGCCATGGAGAAGACCAGAGTGACTCGGGCAGAGGGGTGGCGTATTAGTGGTGGTCATGGAAGACTTTCCCTGAGTCGAGTGGAGCCAGCCCCAAGAAGAGCTGAGAGAAGGGCTTTCCCAGCATTGACAGCAACAGGAACAAAAGCCGTAAATCAGGATACTATAAGGCCGTGGTGGGTCCAAATAAAATCATGCTGGGGGCCTCTCTCCTTCCTACCTCTAATGAGCCCTTAGTCCTTCCCTGCCACTCAGGGTCCTCCCACTTCTGTCTCCTACCTCGATCTTCCCTTTCAGAGAAAGATCCTTTTCTGCTCAAAACTTCTACCCTCTCCGTCAAGACCTGCCAGTACTATGTTCTGAGCCAGGAAATGCCTCTGGTCACGCATTAATTAGTGAGAGGCTAATGATACATGACTTCATTTCACATAGTGTCCAACAAGGCTTTCAAAGGGAAAAACAATGCCTTCGTTTCAAGATGTGCCCCTGACAGCAGGAGTGTATCAGTCACTGCGGCAGGTCCGTGGGAGAGAGATTTTTAGATGGAACGAGCCTGCAAATCGCCTGTGGTGTATTAGCTTTCCATCGCTACTGTAACGCATAACCGCAGGTCTGATGGCTTTAAAACAACATCTATTTACTCTTCCGTGGTTCTGTAGGTCAGAAGTCCCCAGTACAGCCAGACCCAGAGTTCTTTGCTTAGAGTCTCACAAGTCTGTGACCAGAGCGTCAGTGGGATCACATTCCTTTCTGGAGGCTCTGGGGATGATGAATCTGGTTCCAAGTCGATTTCAGTGGGCAGAATTCAAGTTCCCTGTGGTTGTGGGACTCAGGGAAGGGGGGAGCCTGATGCAGGGACTCGATCCCAGGATCCCAGGATCATGACCTGAGCCGGAGGCAGGCACTTAAACCGACTGAGCCACCCAGGCACCCCTGCTTCTAAGGACTTAATAGAATCATGTGATTTTAGTGGGCCCACCAGGAAATTTCCAAGGCAGTCTCCCTAATTTAAGGTCTCTGGCCTTAATCACATCTGCAAAGGCCCTTTCGCTCTGTAACATAACATCTTAACAGGTTCTGGGGATTGTGGTGCCAGCATCATTGGGGTGGGAGGGCCGTTCTGCCCACCACACGGAGCAAGGAGGCAGAGTAATGGGATTTACGTCCTCACTCTCACGTGTACTGGGCAAACCTGTTAATCCCTGAATTCTGATTTCTCTTTCTTTCTTTAAGATTTAGTTATTTATTTTAGAAGTGGGGAGAGGCAGAGAAACCAGACTCCATGTTCAAGGCGGAGCCCTGTGCGGGACTGGATCTCATGACCCTGAGTTTAGGACCTGAGCCAAAACCAAGAATGGATGCGTCACCGACTGCCCCCCCCACCCCAGGCACCCCTTGACTTCTAATGTCTTCTGTCACACAGGGATGGGAGCTAAGGCTTCACAACCCTATCATTGTCCCATTGTAGAATTTCACCTTCAGTAAAACTACATGCACAAAGGCACTTCGTGAACTCCCCATAAACATATAAGTCATTGTTATTATTGTTCTTGTATCCCATGGTACTATGCTTGCCCTTGTGGTTTATGGTGCCCCTCGTCCTGCTTGTAGGAATTCTCCAGCAGGAAGGGACAGCTGACGCAGAGTTGGTTAAGAATCAGGGTTTTGGAGCCAGATAGCTTGTGTTTAAATCCTGGTCCCTCTGCATACTCTGTGACCCTGGACGAGATTTTAAGTTCCCTGGTTTTTTCTTTTTTTCTTTTTTAAAGATTATTTATTTATTTATTTGACAGACAGAGATCACAAGTAGGCAGAGAGGCAGGCAGAGAGAGAGAGGAGGACGCAGGCTCCCTGCTGAGCAGAGAGCCCGATGCGGGGCTCGATCCCAGGACCCTGAGATCATGAACTGAGCCGAAGGCAGAGTCTTTCACCCACTGAGCCACCCAGGCACCCCAAGTTCTGTATTTATTTCATTGTTTGGGAAATGGAAAGAGTGACTTCTGCCCCGGGGGGGCAGTTACAAAGAGTAAATGAGTTGACCTTTGCAAGGACTATGCCTGGCACCTGCTGGCAGCAGCCGTCACCACCGCCATCCATCTTATGATCAGCAACCGCACCACCGCGTCCCATCAGTGTCCTTCGGGGCCCTTTTTCCCATCTGCGAGCACAATTATCATCTGTGTGATTGCTCAGCCTGTATTACTCCCAGTAGATTTGCGTTCCATGAGGGGTATTATGTGGAGGGGAGATGCTTAGGAGTCATGTTTAACTACATAAGTCATCAAGAATACATTTTGTAGAGACGTCTGGGTGGCGCCGTTGGTTGAGCGTCCAACTCTTGGTTTCAGCTCAGGTCGTTATCTCAGGGTCATGGGATCGAGTCCTGCGTCAGGCTCCATGCTGCGCGGGAAGCCTCCTTGAGATCCTGTCTCTCCCTCTCCCTCCCCCGCACTCTCTCTCTTTCTCTAAAAAATAAATCTTTAAAAAAAAATACATTTTGTAAATAGATTGAAATGTCCAGAACAAAACTAATGTCTCCTTCAGACTCCAGGTTTCCTCCTGGTCCCTTCTTTCCCCCAAAGAGAGGTGGCCTGGGTTCTGAGAATATCAAGTGTTGCTGTGGGTGTGAAGAAATGGAAATGCCTAGACAATGTAAATTGATATGGTCTCTGCAGAGGGTAGCCTGGCAGTGGCGATTAAAATGAAAAATGGTGACTTTTTCATGACTCAGCAGTTTCCGCTTCTCAGAAGGTGCCTCACAGCCACTCTGGGGCATAGGCCGAGGAAACCACAGAGAGGGATGTCCATTGTTGCATTCTCCCCAACAGCAAAAATGGGACAACCTGAGCCTTCATCCAGAAAGGAATGGTTCAGTACAACAGCTTCTCCCAAGAGGTGGTACAAGATCTCCTCTCTAAGAGGTGGTAGATCTCCTCTCTCTATGTTAACATTTTCATTTTTTTAAAAGATTTTACTTATTTAATTGATGAGAGAGAGAGAACGCACAAGTAGGCAGAGCATCAGGCAGAGAGAGAGGAGGAAGCAGGCTCCCTACTGAGCAGAGAGCCCGATGTGGGGCTCGATCCCAGAGCCCTGAGATCATGATTTGAGCCGAAGGCAGAGGCTTAACCCACTGAGCCATCCAGGCGCCCCAACATTTTGCATTTTTACTTGGACTTTACGTGTTTGAATAAGAACGGCAAAGTAGCTGTGAAGCAGACACTGTTTCCTCATTTAAATTTCCCAGCAACATATGAGATGCTATTATCCCTAATTTAGAGAAGAGGGGGGTGAGACACGGAAGTTAAGTCCCTTCCCCACGGTTATTGAATGGATCTGGAATTAACCCAGGCAGTCTGACTCCCAAGTAAGTGGAGGTTAATCATGATGCTAAACAGCTTTTTCTTGTTTGTAATGCACAGAATGTATTAATAAGAGTGTTCAAGTCTTAATGTGTATGAAAGCAATAAGCCACAAGTGAATGTCATTGAAAGTTCAAAATATGAAGGGTGACTGATGATTGAAGTCTCGAGATAGTTCTAGAACAGTGGACAGCCACAGAAAGAATGGAGTGGGTCTGCACGGCCAGTTCTGTCCTGTTTACTTGTGTTTTCCTAGTGCTTATCGAGGCAACTTGCATGAAGTAAGAACTTGTCAAGTACTGGGGAATGAATAAATAACCTTTGTGCAAGGACTGATGGCTGGAAAAAGGAGCTGAGACTTAGGTCTTCAAGTTCCTTGCTGCCCCTGCCCCCTGTGTCCCTAGGATCCTGGCAGGGCAGGTGCAGGGAAGCTCGGGTTTCCTGGAGCCTGGAAAATGAAGGTCTTTGAGGCTAAGTGACAGAGTTGGAGATTCCTGGAAGAGCAATAAGGAACCTAAAAAAGCCAAAAACAAAACCAAAAACAACTCCTAGAACTACTAATTGAGGATAGCAAGGTTGTGGGATGCATGGTCAACGCCAAAAAATGGATTCTTTTCTATACACTAGTGTTGAATCATTGAATCAAAAAAAAATTTTTTTTTTAAGATTTTATTTATTTGAGAGAGAGAGAAAGAGCATGAGTGGGAGGAGAAGCAACAGAGTGGGAGAGGGACAAGCAGACTCCCCAATGACCAGGGATGGAGATCCCAGGACCTTGACATCATGACCTGAGCCAAAATCAAGAGTCGGACATTTAAGCAACTTGGATCCAAAGTTTAAAACACAACATCATTTACAATTGCTGCTCTCCAAATAAAATAGTTCTGTGTAAATCCAACAAATCATTGACAGAAACTGCATGCTAAAAGTTTAATGACATTGATGAAAGAAATTTTTTAAAAGACCTAAGTAATGGAAAGATACACTCTGGTCATGAGTTGGAAGATTCAACATCACGTATGTGGTAGTTCTCCCCAAATTGATTTGTGGGTTTCACACATTGCCTCTCAGAATCCCAGCAGTGTTTTTTTTGTAGCTATAGACAATATGATTCTAAATTTACACAAAAAGGCAAAGGAACTAGAATAGCTAAAACCATACTGAAAAAGGAGAAAGTGAGAGATTATAGGTTCACTCTGATGTTAAGGCTTATTATAGAGTTAAAGTAATTGAAACTGTGTAGTATTGGCAGAGGGATAGAGACATAGATCTGTGGAATAGGTTAGAGAACACAAAAGTAGACACACAAGTGTGCCCAATTGCCTTTTTTTTTTAATAAAAGTACAGAAAAAATTGGCCATCCATAGGCAAAGATATGATCCCCGAACTAGTCTCATACCTTGCACAAAAGTAAACTCGAAATAGGTCATAGCTCTATACATAAGCATAAAACTACAAAACTTGGGGAAAAAAATAGGAGGAGATCTTTGTGACCTCAGGTCAGGCAAAGAGTTCTATACATGGTACCAAAGGCACAACCCATAGAAGAGAAAATATGAAGTTAGACTAGATCACAATGTGAAATTGTAGTTTTATGAAAGAACCAGCTAGGAAAATGAAAAGATAGCTACCACCTATGAGAAAATATTTTCAAAATTCTGGATCAAAAATATAAAAAGAGCTTGGATCAAGATTATATAAAGGGGGGGCACCTGGGTGGCTCAGTCTGTTAAGTGTCTGACTCTCGATTTTGGCTCAGGTCCTGATCTCAGGGTCGTGAGATCAAGGCTTTTGTTGGGCTCCATGCTGGGCACGAAGTCTGCTTGAGATTCTCTCTTTCCCTCTCCTCCTTCCCCTCTCCCTCCCTCTCTTGAAAAAAAAAAAAGGGGGGGGGGATATATAAAGGACTTTAAAACCTACAGCAAAAAAAAAAAAAAAATCTAGTTAGGAAATGAGCAAAAGTAGACATGAACAGATAACGGACATTTCACCGATGAGGAAAGACAGATGGCAAATATGCACATGAAAAGATGTGGCCATTAC
Organism: Lontra canadensis; assembly: GCF_010015895.1. Lineage (NCBI taxonomy): Eukaryota > Metazoa > Chordata > Mammalia > Carnivora > Mustelidae > Lontra > Lontra canadensis. Next base: position 4,428,358 of record NW_022631085.1, on the reverse strand, counting down.
GGAAATGCAAAACAGAGCTACGATGAAATGTAACTGCACACCTGTTCGGAAGGCTCTCTTGAGAAAATATTGGCATACCAATATTAGTATTGTAGGTATCGTGGGTATGTAGAGCACCCCACCTCTCCTGCTGCTGGTGGGCAGGTAACATGCCACAGTCACTCAGGAAGAGTCTGTCAATTTCTTATAGTTAAACACGCAGTCACCATATGACCCAGCAATGGTGCACCTGCTGTTGAAAAACCTCTATCCACACAAAAACCTGTACTCAGCTGTTCACAGGAGCTTTATTTGCAATAGCCCCAAACTGGAACCAGCCCAGTGTCCTTTGACAGGCAAATGGATAAACCAACTACTTCTTCTCAGCCAGAAAAAGGAATGAAGTATTGATAGATCCAACAATTTGGTTGGCTCTCAGGGGTGTTATGCTGAGTGAAAACAGTAGCATCCCGATCTCAAAAGGTTACATGCTGTATGCTTCTGTGTATATGTATCTTGAAATGACAGCATTATGGAGATAGAGAACATATCGGGGGTTGCCAGGGGTTTGGGTAGGGGAGGGTGTAATTATAAAAGGGGTCAGGGGAAGAAATTTCTTTGTGGTGATAGAACAAGTCTGTATCCCGGTTGTGATGGCTGGTACACAGATCCATACATTTGTCAAATTGAACTCTCCTGAACTCTGAGTAAGGTCTATGGTTTAAGGAATACTATTGTATCAATGTCAGTTTCCAGATCTTGAAAATGTATCACTGGTCTGCAAGATGTTATCACCAGGAAAGGTCCAGTGAAGGTGCATGAGAACTCTGTACGAATTTTGCAACTTCTTGCCAATCTAAAATTATTTCAAAATTAAAAGATTTTAAGAAAAAAGAACTTTAGGGGTGCTTGTGTGGCTCAGTGGGTTAAAACCTCTGCCTTCAGCTCAGGTCATGATCTCAGGGTCCTGGGATCTAGCCCCACATCCGGCTCTCTGCTTGGCAGGGAGCCTGCTTCTCTCTCCTCTCACTCTGCCTGCCTCTCTGCCTACTTGTGATCTCTGTCTGTCAAATAAATAAATAAAATCTTAAAAAAAAAAAAAAGAGCTTTAAAGGGGCTTACTGGTAGCGGTTTGGGGATGGTAGCAGAGCAATATTCAGCCATAAAAAAAGGATGGAGTATCTTTCTAGAACAGTCCTGTCTTATTTACTGTGATTTCCTCCCTGGGCTTACAATGTGCGTAGCAAATAGCAAGAACTTAACAAGTGACTAGGGAGTAAGTGAACACACTCAGCGCAATGTCTGTCCTAGTCTGACTCCATGGGTAGGAAAAAGGAGCCCAGACCCAGGTCTACCCCTCCCCCATCCCTGTGTCCTGGGATCCTGGCTGGGCAGGTGTGGGGAGGCTCGGGTTTCCTGGAGCGGGGAGATGGATGTCTGTGATGCTGAGTGACAGATCTGTGGATTCCTGGAAGCGCAACAGGCAGGTGGGCCAAGGACAGCAGTGCTGGCGCAGGCCTGGCAGGGAACACAGTCTGCTCAGGGCCCGTTTCTGGCTATGTGGTTGGGCGGCTAGTCCTGGAGAGGAGGAGCCCCTTGTCCTGGCACCAGCTCGGGCTTTGAGACTCTTTGAACTGCCTGCCTACAGCTCTTTGAATTTTCCTGCCCTCCTTGGTGCCTCTAGGCCTGGGTTTCAGTCTATATTGTGGGTTCCTAAATTGTATGATTTTGAAACAAGACACCTCAGTGTTTCCAACTGTAAGATGGGAATGATATCTTCTGCTTACTGGATGCTTGTGTGTGGATATTGAGATTATTTGGGTCAAGGGCTTAGGGCTAGGCAGGTTGTTTGGACTGAGGGAACATCACGATTTTCACCTTCCTTTTTGCAGTGGCATTGGGGAATGAATAGAAAGGGTTAGGCCCAGCATTCTGGGTGGGTTCCTTGTTCCCACTGAGGCACTCCGCTGTATCTCCTTGGCTTCCAGTTGAAAGCAAGTTAAATCAAGCATCCAGGGCGTTCTCAAGGGGACATGGAAACCTTTTAAGGACAGCCAGGGAGGCAGGGGTGTTGTAAGGCCTTTGAAGGGGGCGGCAAGATGCTGTGTACTGGTGACCAGTCGGGCTGCTTGGGTTTGAGTCCCAGCTCTGCTCTTTGAAAAGAGTCTTGGGCACCATATTTAAGGTCTTAGAATCTCAGTTTTCCTGTCTTGGGGACCAAGACTCCTGACTCAGAAAGCTGTGTGACTACTCAGTATTTTAAAAGGAAAAAAATACCGTGTGGAAAGCCTTTAGCACCACGCCCCACGGCCGGTGGGTGTGCAGTAAAGGGCGAGGGGATGATATTGATCAAAACCATTGTCTTCATGTTGACTGTGCGCATGCGCTTGTTGGGAGCTGCTTTCCGGAATCTGTAGCTCTGAAGAGCTGCTTGACCTGCCTCCTCGTCCACCCCCTGGGGTTGTCATGAGGAATCAACGTCCTGCCATCAAAGCTGAGCCCAGGTAGCTGCCCCCCCCCCCACCCTAGGTGCTATCTCCTGGGCGCGTGCTTCTCCCAGGCGGCCTCCTCTGGGGACCATGCAGAAAGTGGCTATCTAGGTTACCTGCCGCCTCACCTGACTCATTCCCTGGAAACTGGGCCCCAGCGTTCTGGGCCAGATAACATCCTGCGTGTCCTCAGATGCCCTGAGTTTTATCCGGTAGGTGCCTGGGCATGGAGAGGGGAGGGCAAGGGGTGAGAGCCTGTGTGTGATTGGCCAGCCAGCGGCCTTAGAACGCACAACAATGAGGGAGCTTGGTGTTCTAGAGGGTGGGCTCCTGCTGCCTTCGCAGACCCCCTGCTGGCTTCCCCTCTGGTCCATCTCTGCGGGTGTCACAGAAGAGACGGGTCTCGGGAGTCTGAAGGAGGCTCAGAGGAGCGTTCAGTCCAGAGCCCTTGTTTTCTGATGAGGAAACAGGTCCCTAGAGGGTTGGCGACCTCCCTACAGAGTCAGAAACCAAACAGCTCCTGGAACCTGGTCTCCTGGTCCTCCCCCAGAGCTCACCCCTTCTCCCTCCTCGCTGCATTGCTACAGAGTGTGATCCAGTCAGGTTCGGCTGCTGATTCTGCGCCTGATTTGCTGCCACTTGTGTGCCTGACACTGTGCTGATGCCCTGTGCGTTAGCACAGGGCATCAGCTCACTTCCTCTGCCCAGCAGGCAGGTGCTCGTTGAACCTCACGCTACGGGAGGGGAGGTAGACGCACTGATTCTGTTGGGTCACTCCGGGGAGGTGGCCGGGCCAGTCAAAGCAAGCAGTCTGGGTCCCCAGTCTGTGTTTTTAGGAACCACACCCTAGTATAGGCCACCCTACACTACACTATACCCTAGTGTAGTCACCCAGTGACCATGCCACTGGGGATTAAAGCTGATTATCTGAGGTCATGTCATGGTCGGCACCTGGGCTTACCAGGAGAATGATAGAGTCGAGAGTGGGTTTTGTGGAGGTGGGACCGGGAACTGGGTCATTTTGACCAGGAGACTCCCCGGGGAAGGGTTCTCAACTAGGGGCTTTGAAAAGAGGAGTGAGCGCCTATGTATGTCGTGATGGCAGAGGGCTGGGACTGGCATGCAGTGGGAGGGGACGGGATGGGAATTGCATGGGACAGACTCACACAAGGAATTGTCCCAATGCCAGTAGCCACCGGCTAAGAAACCTGTACATTAAGAAACATCCAGAGAACAGGGGACTATCTTGTGAGGAGACTCAAGGGCAAACCTCTGATAGGAAGAGACATTTGGGGAGGGACCAGCAGGACTGGGCAAGCTCAGGGAACTCTGGACTTCTCTTCAGTCATGTAGGGAAAAAAATAAAAGGAAAACAACCTAGGATTAAATGAGGTCAACGTTTCCCAAACTCTGATAAGAGATCCGTGTATCATTTTAATGCATACGTTCTAACATGCACTAGAAAACTAACTAGCATATCACATTCACAGTTAAACGAGTATCATTATTCCGGTTGAATGTAAAGGAAGGATTCAAATTTGTTTTCGGGGTAGAAAATGTCAAGTAAGGGCCAGAGGTAAGCCGTGTGCAGAAGTGAGGAGTGGTGGGTATCTGCGACAGGGAGAGCCAGGCCTGGGCCATAGGGCCCTCCTTCCCATTCATTGACAAGGTCTGTTATGGGCTGAACTGTGTCCCCCACACGTATGTTGAGGACCTCAGTACCTGTGAATGTGACTTATTTGGAAACAGGGCCTTTGCAAATGATCGAGCTAATATTCAGTCATACATGATGAAATTGGGCCTGAATCCAGTAAGATTGGTGTCCTTATAGAAAAAAAATTGGTGGGGCACTTGGGTGGCTCAGTCAATTAAGCATCTGCCCTTGGCTTGGGTTATGATCCCAGGGTCTTGGGATCCAGCCCCACATCAGCTCCCTGCTCAGTAGGGAACTTTCCTCTTCCTCTCCCTCTGCCTCGCATTCCCCCTGCTTGTGCTCACTCACTCTTTCTCTCTCTCAAATAAATAAATAAATATCTTTTAAAAAACTGGGGCCCAGAGACAGACATGTACAGAGGGAAGACAACGTGAAGACGGAGGGAGATCACCACCTACTAGCCAAGGGATGCCTGAGGCTTCCAGAAGCTAGGAGAGGGGCATGGAACAGGTGCTACTTTTTAGCCTCACAAGGAGCCAACCCAGCTGACAGCTTGATCTTGGACTTGTGGCCTCTGGAATGGAGGGAGAATAAATTTCTGTTATTTAAGTCACCCCAGCTGGGGGTACTGTGTTACAACAGATCCAGGAAATACAAGTCCCGAATGTCAAAACGCAAGAGTTTCTTTGCTGGGTGAACCCTGCCTTGGGGTCCAAGAAGGGTATATTTTTCTCTACCTTGCAGAGACAGAAGTACAGTCAACCTTGTCTTTTTCCTTGGCTCTTAGGAGATTTCACTTCTGGGGTGGCTGGACTCTGGATGTGTTCTTCCAAACCCAAGAGTGGTCAAAGCCACCACGCTGTGCTCATTCATACCCTAAACTACTATATCCTGCACTGAACTTGACTTTGCGGAGAGTCAATTAGCATGTGCTCCTCCCTGAGCCTGTGAGATAATCCTCTTCCCATAAACCAGGAGTCGGAGGTCCAGAAGAGCCATGTGACTGCAGGGGGACACAGCCCGCAGATGGCAGGTCCCCAAGCGTGAATCTTCTGACCACAGATCTGCTTTGATGCCAACTGATTTGCTCCGGAGCCCCCTTGCTGCCTTTCTCTCTTGAAAAGTTCGTTGTCCGTTCAAGAGAGAAGTGCACCGATGGTGCAAAGTGCAGAGCTGTGTCTCGCCTTCTGATAGCTAGGGATTAGAAGTAATTCTGCTACTATGATTGCTACTACTCTTACTAACACAGTTCGATCGTGCTTCCAAAAACGCGTGCCAGACACGTGGCTAAATACTTATCATACAGTAATGCTCGGGGCCTCAATGATGTGGGTACTATGCCTTCCGCACTTTCCTGACTCCATGGTGACTGGTGTGAGGCCACACAGCACGGGGCAAAAGTGGGATCTGGCCTAATAGTCTATGCTCGGTTTACCATCACATAGTCTCCCACATACGTGTCTGTTCAACCCCTGGGCCTAACTACCTGATCAGTATCCCAATTTTTGGCAATTATTACGCCACTATGAATTTCCTCCTACATGGGTGATTCCTGCCCACATGTGAATATATATTTTGGATAAATGCCTCTGATTGGCATGCATTGCTGGCTCAAAGGGTGTGTGTGTTTGTGTCAGGTAATTTTTGCCTTGATTCTTTGCTTCTCCTCTTACGGGGAGGAGAAACCACCAGCCTCAAAGCTCACCTTGCCTTGATCACCAAAACTTACTCAGTGCGATCTAGCAGATGTGTATTGGACAGCTTCTGGAAAAACGGGGAAAGGAGGGAGTCTTGGAGGCTGTTCTCACAATCTTGCTGGGAACCCAGACCGATCCCTGGGTAACCAGGACCTGGATTCCCTAAATCTGTCATCATCCAGGTTTCCACAGGACTCGTGTTTTGGAGTCTGGCATAGGAACATTCTCCTGGCCCATGATAAGTATACAATAAGCCTTAGCCATTACCACCATCATGACCCTTTGGGCCAGCCCCCACTCTCCAAACCCTCTCTAGAACTGAGTAGTGACTGCTTGCCCCCTTTTTATGATCCCTACTGGGTTTGGAGAAGTTAATGACCCTATCGAGATTATGCCAGATTATCTCTCTTTTTTTTGCACACCCCACTCCCCGCCCGGGAGACTCCAGAAATCTGGCTTTTTATGTGAAATGTCCTGACTTTTTAATGTTAGCAACTAATTAGGATTAAAAACAAAAAGCAACAAAAACCCACTCTTGCGGTCAAACAAACGCCATCTGCAGACCAGATGTGGGCCGCCAGTCAGCCTGGGAGTCCGGCAGACAGGGGTTTGTGTCCCAGCCCTGCCACTTCCAAGACAGGGAACCACGTCATCAGCCTTGAAAGCCTGGGCATCCTCATCTGGAGAAGGGCAATGATAATCATGATAATCCCTCACTTGGCGTGACTGAGTTTGAGTGACGAACAATTTGTGTAAATTGTCTGGCCTATAGCTGGCGCTTAGTACATGGTAAGTCACTGCTATGGTTATGGTAATGACATTAACTGAAGTCAGAATGATGGTAGGCGGACTTGTTTTGTTCCATTTGGGGCTTGTCAAGCTTTAGTTGTCGAGGAAACACCAAGATGGAGTTGTCCAGAGGCAACTGGGAATGTGTGGAGGCAGGAGATTTTTTTTTTTTTTTTTGTCTTCCATCAAGAGTTTCTCTTTCCATAGAGGTAAGACGTGTTTTTTTTCTCTTTCTTTCTTTCTTTCTTTTTTTTTTTTTTTTTTTTTTGTGAGTTTGGAAAGATCACGGGCTTCTGGCCACCATGTTGGATACTCCGAAGGCTTGCTGTCACTGCTTCCTGGAAAGTAGCATAGTTCCCTGAATGGCTTCTCTTCTAGTGGGAGGTGAGCCTGGAAAGAGAAAATCAAACCAGGTCTGGTTCTTGAAAATGGCAGCGCGTGAGGCAGAGAAGGTGTTGGAGGCTGCGGGCAGAGGCCACTCACTCACCATCTTGAACAAAGAACAAGGAACTCAGATGATGTCAACGAGCATTTTCTGAGAATTCTCCACTGTGGGGCCTCAGTCTCACTTTTTGGGAGAACCATGGAACTCTAGTGAGGAGATAAGGGCTCTCATTGCTCTTCTGCTCTGCATTCTCTCTGTGACCTTGGCCAAGTCCCTTCTGCCTTTGGACCTATGGTCATTATTTGAAAAGCAAGTAAGTGTGTTAGACCATGTGTTAATTTGCTAGAGGAACCAACACACAATACAACACATGGGTCATTTAAACAACATAAATTTCTTTTCTCACAAATGTGGAGGCTCAGAGTCCAAGATCAAGGTACCAGTGCGTTTGGGTTTTGGTGAGAGCCGTCTTCTTGGCTTGTAGATGACCATCTTCTCCTTGTGTCTTCGTGTTTTTTTTTTTTAAGATTTTATTTATTTATTTGACAGACAGAGATCACAAGTAGGCAGAGAGGCAGGCAGAGAGAGAGGAGGAAGCAGACTCCCCGCTGAGCAGAGAGCCCGATGTGGGGCTCGATCCCAGGACCCTGAGATCATGATCTGAGCCAAAGGCAGAGGCTTTAACCCACTGAGCCACCCAGGCGCCCCTTCATGTTGTTTTTGTGTGTGTGTGTGTGTGTGTGTCCTCACCTTATAAGGATTCCAGTCATAATGGATTAGGGTTCACCCTAATGACTTCATTTCAACTTACCTCTTTAAAGGCTGTGTCTCCAAGTACCATCACATTCTGAGGTACTGAGGATTAGGACTTCAGCATAGGAATTTGGAGGGGGGCGGAATTCAGCCCATAACAGACCAGTTCAGTGTTTCTCACAGTCTGGGAAATGGAATTTATTTTCCATCAAGTGCAGATATAAACCTTGAAGAACAATCAGTCCTTCTGATTACTTGAAGAAGAAAAGGTTCAGTTTAGGAGTAATGTGACTTTAATACCCTTCTGACACTTGCCAGAGCAAATGGCGAGCAGGTCTGGGGCACGGAGCCTTCAGCAGGCAATTACATCTGTGTCAGTTACCCATGGTTGCATGACAAATTACCTTCAAACTTAGTGGCCTAAAACAATTCACATTTATAATATCACATTTATTCCGTGGGTCAGGAATTCTGAAGCAACTTAGTTGGGTAGTTCTGGTTCAGGGTTTCCGATGAATGCAGAAGCGTAAAGCCTTGGCTGGGACAAGCGGACAATCAACTGGATGGGTCAAGTTGATTGTCACATGACTTGAGTGTCCTCACAACATGGCAGCCAGCTTCTTCCAGAATGAGCAGTTGGATGAAGCAAGAGGGCAAGGAGGAATCCACAATGTCTTTTATGTCCTAGACTTAGAAGTCATCTACCATCACTTCCAGTCACTTCCATAGTGTCCTCTTGGGAGACTGGAATGAATAGGGCACAAGTCAGTCCCATTTACTGTGGGAGGGAAACACACAAGGGCATGAAGATCCATGGGCTAGGATCACTGGGGGGCTAATTCAGAGACTGACACAGTAGAAAGTAATAAGGGTTTTATTTACTGATTATTCTTTGGCTCCTCCTTTGTATTTGCATATACAGAAAATATATATTAGTATTTTGTGTCTTTTTAGTTCTAAATACACACATATACATACAAGTGATATGCTATATATAAATATCTAATCTGCTTTTTTTGCCACTCATTAATACATTTTTGAGATCAATCTGTGTTAATATAAACAGATCTGGTTCTTTCCCTTGCATTATAAGTAGGTGCCATTTTTATTTGTTCATTCCCCTTTAATGGCCATTCAGATTGTTTCCAATTTGGGGCACCTGGGTGGCTCAGTCGGTTAAGCATCCAACTCTTGGTTTCAGCTAAGGTCCTGATTTCAGGGTCATGAGTTTGAGCCTGGTGCCAGGCTCCACACTCAGTATGGAGTCTGCTTGAGAATTTTTTCTCTTCCCTCTCCTCCCTTTCCCTCCTCCCTGTGCTTCTCCCTCCCACCCCACCCCCCACACTTGAGCTCTCTCACTCTCTAAAATAATTAAGTGACTAAAATCTTTAGATTGTTCCCAATTTTTTGCATTTATAACATTGGTGACTGAAGCATCCTTGTACATGTCTTAGGATAGATGATGAGAAGGGAAATTGCTGGGTGATAGAATATGTGTGTTTTATATTTTTACCAGATGGAGCCAACTGTCTTTTACAATTAGTTATCCTAATTTTCACTCCCACCCCCTTTCAAGGCAATATCTTACAAAGGTTTCCATTTCTCCACAACATTACTAACTCTTGATGTTGCCGAAACTTTTAACTGTTGCCAGTCTGATGTGTAGAGAAATAGTATCTCAATATTTCGATTTTTGTGAAAAATATGGTAAAAAACAGATAACGGAAAATTCAACACCTTGGCCATTTTTTTGAGAGTACAGTTCTCTAGTGTTCAGTCTGTACACGTCATTGTAAACACAGCAGCTCTCCAGAACTTTTTCATCTTGCAAAACTGAAGCTCTATACCTCCTGAACAATAACTCCCATTCTCCCTTCCCCGGGGACAACCTCTCCTCTACTTCATATTCCTATGAGTTTGACTACTTTGGATAAAATGTATGAGTAGAAATATACATTTTGTCTTTTGATGACCGGCTTATTTCACTGAGTGGAATGTCCTCAAGGGTCATCCACACTGTAGCGCGTGGCATGCCACCCTTCCTTTTTGAGGCTGAATCATAGCCTGTTGTATGGATAGACCACGTTCTCCTTATCAGTTTATCCATAGATGGATATTTGAGTTCTTTCCACCTCTTGGCTATTGTGAATAATGCTGCTGTGAGCACGGGTGTACCAGTATCTCTTCTTCCCATTCTTTTGGGTATAGACCTAGAAGGGGGATTGCTGGGTCATAGGGTAATTATATTTTTGATTTTCAAGGCATCTCCATCCTGTTCTCTAGAGTGGCAGCGCCACTTTACCACCCTCCCTACCCATTCCAAGGGGGCACGAGGATTCCAGTCTCTCCACATCCTTGCCAACACGGGTTATTTTCTGTGTTTTTTGATAGTGAACATTCAACCTTTTAATTTTATGGCTCCCTGAATATGAGTGAGTTTGGGCATCTTTATACAATCCCACTCGAGCAACGAGGAAATTATAGTTCTGGGAGATTTCATCATTTGCCACAAAGCTTAGGGCTGCTAAGTGGTACAGAAGAGTCTGAACCCAGGGTTGTAGGCTCCTGATACCCCTTCCAGATATGTCCCTGCCTTCAAATCTGCAGGGCTTCTTTAAGAAAAGAAAGGAGGGGGAAGGAGCAGCTCCCTGCTTCTGAATTCTTGCCTGGTATGCCTCTGACAAGTGGGGAATCTACAGAGCATTATTGTTCTTGGATACACGGGCAGAGTGTCGTTACATCCACCTAGGAGGAAGTGGTGTCTACGCTAATACCCTGGACGGGAAATGTGTGCCCAGAAGATTAGCTCCATTGTGTGGGGCTGGACGCTTTCCATGGACTTTGTTTATGGGACAGATTGTTTTTGTGAAGTTGTTTGCTCCGGTGAGTCTCCGAGCTCTAGAGGCCCGCTGGCTGGGGACAGGGTCCAATTTACGGGCAGCCTGGAGCATGGTCAGGAAAGGTGACAGAGGAGAGGTCCCTTGGGGGACCTCAAGAGTCTGTCTAGGACTCCCTCGGAAAACAAAATTGTGGCCCTATTTTATTTCTAAAATTGGATGCGAGGTGGGCAGTGGGTTTTTCTTCCCCGTTGGCTCCTGGGGCTGATATTTTTATGTCCACTGCCTACATCCCATGTCAGTTCACCTCTGCACACATCCATATGTGTGGCCGGAACTTTGAGGGTGCTGCTTTTTGTCCTCCCAGTTCCATCGGCCGGAAGCTTCACGCGCCTGACAGCATGAGCTCGCTTGCGCCCATTTGTTCCAAATCAGTGAGCAGATGGCACTGAATGAGTGTGTGGTTCACACTCCTTGCTCCCAGGAGGAGGCCATGAGGGCTCTCTCCTTGGGTGGTCTGGGAGAATGCATTGTGTCTGCATGCAGCCCAGATGCCAATTGCTAACATGTGCTCTCTCTTCATTGTTCTAGTCTCCTACCCACCCACCCAGCCAGCCACCACCCAGGCAGACCGCCCCAGCACCCTGAGCTTCCACACTGTCCTCAGACCTCAAGAATTTAGGCCAGGCAGTCTGGAAGAGAAGGATGCAGAAATTGCAAAAAGAAATAGAAACTTTCTTGGCTTCTCTCAGCCTCCGCTTTCTTACCTGTGCAATGGCATGATAAGGCCATCCTGGCTCCCCGAGCTTATGGAGGGAGTCAAAGATGTTGGTAGCTAGAGGACCTACCACCGCACCAGGCATCTGGGAAGCCCTCAATAAATAGTTCCTATTATTTCCTGAATGCCCACATTGGGGCAGACCCTGCGCTAGGGACATGGGAAACTGACATAAAACATACCCTTGTCTCTAAGAGCTCACCTTGGAGAGAGAACCACAATTAACAGGCTCGTGTATGAAACATGATGATAAAAGAAGTACATAGTAGTCACCTCAACCAGGCTTAGGGTATGAAGGAAGTCATCCTGGTGGAGGTGACAGCTGAATGGAGCCTGGAAAGTGACTCCCTCTGCTTTTTAGAGGATCCTGCTGAAAGCATGCATGAACCTCCCATGACACCAGTTGGTGCCCCAGTCCAGTGGAAAGCCTTTCCTATCTGCTCCAGCTCTGGCTGTCCCCTCCCTTGAATTCCCTCAATGCTGTGCTAAAAAAAAAAGAAATCTCCACTTCACTATTTCCTCTCTCCTCTAATGCAAATGTCTTCATTCTTTTTTTTTTTTTTTAAGATTGTATTTATTTATTTGACACAGCAAGAGAGAGAGAGAGAGAGAGAGAGAGAGACAGCAAGAGAGGGAACACAAGCAGGGGGAGTGGGAGAGGAAGAAGCAGGCTTCCTGCTGAGCAGAGAGCCCGATGTGGGGCTTGATCCCAGGACCCCGGGATCATGACCTGAGCTGAAGACAGATGCTTAACCGACAGAGCCACCCAGGTGCCCTGCAAATGTCTTCATTCTTTAAGCAAAAGGATATCGCCTTAAAGGCTTCCATGACTCCCACAGTCCCTGGGAAAGGCCTTAATCTCTCATTCATTGGTTCCTTCACTTAATCTACTCAATGTCAATAAACATCAACTGGTAATGAGTCTCACGTTGGAAAAATCAGGTCCATGGTTTATACAAGCATTAAAATGAGGCCCGTTTGTTTCTTTCTTGTCACTGAGCCACCATCCAGGTCCCAGCAGTTCTGGGCATGGCTCATGGCAGCGTCCATGGCAAGAGAGCAGAATGGAAGGAGAAGTGAGGTTTGAAGTCCCACGTCTGGCATCTGACCTCTGTCACGCTCTTGCTTTGCCCTGGTAACCCTGGGAGGTGGCCTTTATCACAGTTACTAGGTCTACAACTGGGGGACGCCTAGACAGCTGGGGGTCAGCTCAGTCCACTCCAGGCGCCCACCAGCCCTACCATAGCTCTTCACACATGGGAAAGGACCAGAAGAATAGAAAGAGTGTAGGGTCTGGAATCAAGCTGCTTGGCTTCCCCTATGTTATCCCCACCAGTGAGAAGCTGTATGGTCTTTGGCAAATCATTTAAACTCTCTGAACTTCTGATTGCTCACCTGTAAGATGGGGATAGTGTTAACCCCTACCTCACTGACTTGTGAGAAGTAAGTGAGACCATAGCCCTGTGTTCGTTAGGGTGTGTGTTTGGGTGCTAATCATAAAGATTGGCCCCGATTTTATTTGGGGATATGTGCTCCTTGGTGTGACCTTGAAAGAAGTCGGGTTTTGGGGGGTTAGTAAAGAAAAAGGAAATGAATCCTGGGCAGGGACCTAGCAAATGGTCTCTATCACGGCTGGTGAAGTGTCAGCACACTGTGTAGCGCAGAGTAAATACTGGAAAGCGTTAGTTAGTAGCAATAGTATTAGTCATGAACTCTGTCCCGGGAGATTTGAAATTTGGGCTGACACCCACTTGGTTGCAAGGGGAAAATGGTTGTTGGATCCCTAGGAATCACCCAGTCATTTCAGATTTTTAGCTTGTCCCCCACCCCAACACAGGGTGACTCTCTGTCCCTATAACCTCCGGTTTACCCCTGAGTGGTTTTAGCCGAGCATGAGTTTTAATGCACAGTTCAGTTCTTCCCACGGGGCACAGCCGCACAATCTCATATTGGATTTCTTGGCCTGAATTCGGAATATACCAGGCTTTATGCACTCTACCCTTTTGTGTGTCCGTGTCTGTCTCCCTCTCCACTCCCTAAAGGTGCTAATCCAGCAGCTCACTGTTAATGGTGTGAATTTCTCCCAACCGCCCTGGTCGTGTTTCTTAATCAATAGCCCAGCTTGTCAGCACCAAGTAAACACAGGTTTGATCTGAAGCAAAGTGAAGAAGCCGAGGTGGCTGCTACAAAACCTCACGGAGAAGGAACCCTTTCTTCCCTACATTAATTAGGTCCTTAAGTCAACAAATAATAGCAATCCTTTGAGTGATGGCTATGTGCCAGGTACTGCTCTAAGCACTACATGTGTCCTTGCGATCTTTCAAGGTGTTGTGACCGTCCCTATTTCGTAGGGAAGAGAACTGGGGAACAGACAGGCGGATAGTGATTGAGTTCTGTCCTGAGTCGGGCCCCGTGCCCAGGGGCTGAAAATGCAGGAGTAAATAAGACAGACCTGACCTCCTGTCTCACGGCACTTTGAGTCTAGTAGAAGAATATGGACAAATAGCCAACACCTAAATTAACAGGATAATTTCAGAGAGTGTTTCAGTCAGGGGTGGGTTTTTCTGTATGTACCCAGTAACCCAATCACAGTGAGGTTAAACCCTAGGGATTTATTTTCCTCCATGAAACAGGTGGTGAGAGGATGCTGGTGCTGGTTCTATGGAATCTGGTATTTGTATGGTCTTTCCCTCCTGGTCATAGAATGGTTGAACAGCTCCAGTCATCAGCCCTGAGATCCAGCGGGCAGGTGGAAGATGGGGAGGGGTGCCAGTATCTCTCATTGACCAGATGGGGGTCCCATGGTCCCCTCTGCCTGGATGGCCATGGAAGAGAAGGGAGTTGATAGCGTAAGTCAGGTCCGCTGGGCAGCTGTGACTACCACAAGAAATGCAGGGGCAGACGTCAAAGAGGACCCTGGGAGAAAGGGCTCCCAGGTATGGCATGCTGAGGGGAGGTGACAATGGAGCAGGGACCTGGTGACAAGCGGCCAACCATGTGAAGATCTGGGGGCACAGCATTCCACACAGAGGACATAGCAAAGCAGAGAACCTTGCTCAGAAATGAGCCTGGTGAGACGTTGGGACAGAATGGGGTCCAGAGCAGCCAGAGGAGACGAAGATAGAGGCAGGTCAGGGGGAGCCCAAGAGGAAGACAGGAGCTACATCATTGTACACAATGTTTGGATCTTACCAGGCATGTGATGGGAAGTTACTAGAGGCTTTTAATCAGGGAACTGAAATGATCTAATTCATGTCTTAAAAGGAATTATTGGGGCAGAAGAACTGCTGTGAAGGTCACAAGGCTTAAGGAGACTTAATTCTAGGTGACGATATGGTTTTCCCAGCTCCCTCTTCCTGGTTTACTTTTCTCTGCCTCTTGGACCTGTTCTGCACACCTCTCCCGCCACCTTTGTCTCGCAGTGGCTCCCGGAGCACCGGGCTGAGCTGTGCTCCTCTTCTGTCATCTCTGTCCCCCAGTACTGAGCCCATGGCCAGGCGCATGGTGACACTTGGTAAGTGTCCCAAACCAGAGCCATTCATCCCCCTCTCTCAAGGATGGGGCTACATCAGTGGCTCTTAGCCAAGCGAGTCTGCCTCCCAGGGGATGCTTGGCAATGTCTGGAGACATTTTTGGTTGTCAGGACCAGAGCAGAAGCAGAGGATGCTACTGACATCGACTGAGCCCGGGAATGCCACTAAGCATTCTACAACGCACAGAACAGCCTCCCCCACCACGTGCGATACAGAATGACTCAGCCCCAAATGTCGGCAGTGCTGGGGTTGGGACGAGCCGAATTACCTCGACATACCTGTTCTATTATTTCCTTAGTATTTACCTTTACATTCACTTGCTCTCCAAATTAAAAAAAAAAAAAAAGCTTCCTATCACTTCCAAAAATAAGAAATCACGGTCTCTTGCCATCAGTAGAAGATAGTCAGAAAGATGAATACTCAGCAAAGTCAACTACGTTCTCGCCGGACTGTGTTACTAGCTCAAGTCTCTGGGTTTCCCATGGTTAAAAAGGGGGTTGGGCAACGTCACAGAAGGCTAAAAAAGATGGAGGAACTGCTTCAGATTGATGAGAGTGAAGGGAAAGGACTGATACAGGCAATGTCATTCTGAACTGGATCCTGGGTCAGAAAAACTACAATTACTGAAATGGCTTTTTGGGGACGGTTTGTAGACTTTGAGCACGAATTTAATGTTAGATGCTGGCACACTGTCACTAGGGAGTTTCCTGAGTGACCATACTATGATGACGGAAGCCAATGTCCTTCCTTGTTCTTAGGGGGTACATGAACTATTTAGGGATAAAGGATGATGATCGTGGCAATTTACTCTCAAATGCTTTTATAGTAACTGTGTGTGACTTGTCTTTAAGAAAAAATGATTGGGCAGTGGTTGTAAATTTTTTTTTAAAGATTGTATTTATTTGAGAGAGAGAGAGAGGGAGGGAGAGAGCAAGCAAGAGCAAGGGGACAGAGGGAACAGGAGAAGCGGACTCGCCGCTGAGCCGGAAGCCCGATGCGGGGTCGGTCCCAGGACCCTGAGATCATGACCTGAGCTGAAGGCAGATGCTTAACTGACTGAGCCAGTGCCTCAGTGGTTCTGTGCTTCTGCAAGCCCCCAGTAGCTACGAACATCCTGATACTCGAACCTCACTACTTCTTACTATTAAATTTTATCCGCACCTGTAAGGTTGGTATTTTACAAAAATCTCCCCAAAGATGCAGAGATGTTTGAGAACTGTTGCCCCAGGGAATGAAGAGTGAGGGGCTGATTCCATTATAAATCTTTCTGTTTTATTTTTTTAAGATTGTGTCTATGTGCACATGTGCATGTAAATATATATACATATCTGTATATCTTTATATTTACAGGTCTGTATTACATATCTGCATGTATATATACCTGTCCATACACACACACAGAAAGAAAACAAATGTGCAAAAATGTCAACAGTTGGTGAATCTTGCTAAAGAGGGTAAGAGTGTTGATTATATGGTTTTTGCAACTTTTCTGTTGGTCTAGGTTTTTTTTTTTTTTTTTTCAAAATAAAAATTAGAAGCAAGAAAACAAACACATAAAAGATCTCCTGAAGGTACCTATAGAATCACAAAAGTCTCTTAAAAGCTCAGGAAGGAGGCACCTGGGTGGCTCAGTCAGTTAAGCATCTGCCTTTGGCTCAGGTTATGATCCCAGGGTCCTGGGATCGAGTCCTTCATTGGGCTTCCTGCTCAGCGAGGAGCCTGCTTCTCTCTTTCCTCTCTGCTCCTGCTCTCTCTCTCTCTCAAATAAATAAAGTCTTTTTAAAAAAATGAAATAAATAAAGCTCAGGAAGGGCTTCTGTATTAATTTCTAATGAGTTGAAGACTTCATACTTTACTCCCAAAATAGTTAAGAAAAATTAAGATGTCTACCAAATGGGGAAATGCTGTCTTCCATGTCTTCATGCTTTTCTTGACGGAGACAGCCAACTCAACTAAGGAATGGTCCTAGAATTGTTTTTTGTTTTGTCTTGTTTTTTTGCAGGGGATGTTCTGTTATCGATGCAAATCACACTTCTTTAGAGCTGTAATTCCGTATATCCATGAGAGAGTGTTTTAGTCAAAAGTGGCCGAGGCTGGGATGCTCTTGATGGATGAGAAAGAAAAAAGATTTTCTTTTAAGAAAGGTGAGCCAAAAAGCCGTTAAAGAAAGAGTAGCAGCCAGGAGAGGCTTTCTCAGTAGAGGGATTGAAATTTCAGCAAATACAAAGAGGGATGATTTTCTCATTGTGATCCAGTGTATTCCGTGGGGGGCCAGCCCAGGCGAGACCTCAGAAAGCTCAGCTGTGGGGGGTTTCTCTTCAGTCTTAGGAAAGTACTAGCCCCAAGACTAATGTATTATTACCCTGTGATCAGAAGATAATACTCTGGAAGACACGGGCCAGTTTGGGGGTGGGTGTCCTGCCCTTTGAGGTCTTTAGATCATTGTGAAGGGACTGGCCCCTCCCACTGCATTCTGAGTTCTGGGGAAATTCCAACATCCCCACAAGGATGTGCCTGAATTCCTAGGGCCTTACTTTCTCACTGTCACCTGGGTCTTGACTTCCTCCTGGCTTGACTGACTTCTCCCTCTGGCTTTTGTGGGAATTCATTTGTCTTCACTCTGGCAAGCATTGAGTCAGTCGGTCAGTCCTTCACTGCGACTTCCAGCACACACAGACACACGCAGACACAGACACACGGAGACACAGACACACACACACTCATGCCCAGAGGCACATAAGTACAAAGGTATGTCCACGCCTGGACAGGTACAGCTGGACCCACAGACTCAGACTGACAGACACATGACACGGGCCCAGACAGTCAGAGACACACCAGACTTGAGTGTGCAGTGACCTTTACAAGGAGCTCAGGGTCTGGAGGGAGTTTTTAATACCAATAACTTTCAAGTGATTATTTTATATGTGTGTGTGTGTGTGTGATTTTATTTATTTGAAAGAGAGAGACACAGAGAGAGCACAAGAAGGGGGAGGGACAGTGGGAGAGGGAGAAGCAGACTCCACATGGTGCAAGGAGCCCTACATGGGACTCGATCCCAGGACCTGGAGATCACGACCTCAGCCAAAGGCAGATGCTTAACCAACTGAGTTGGCCACCCAGGAGCCCCAGATCATTAGGTATCTTCAAAGTCCCCTGAATGGCTTTCCCTTTCTTCCTTCTTTTACTGTCCCTTCCAAATATTCTTCTCCTCTTTTTTTTTTTTTCCCCCATTGGAACAGTTGATTACTTCTCAGCTCTCCACTTGCAAACTGCTCTGGGCGTCGCAAGCATGTGTCTTCTCTCACGGATGTGCTCTGCTAAGAAACACACCTCCAGCTTGGGCTTTTCCTCTGGGCAGGTTTGGCCAGGGGAAAAGAGAAGCACAAGTTTTGATCTCCATGCTGGTATGAATTCTGCCACAGGCCCTCCCATGACCCTAAAACATTGGCATCGTGTCTTTGTCTTATTGGGTTTCCGACAGAAAGACCATAAACGTGGTGTCTCATAAACAATGTTGATTTCTCACAGTTCTGGCGGCTGGGGTGTCCAATATCAAGGTGCCAGCAGGTTTGGTGTCTGGTGAGAGCCTCTTCCTAGGTCCGCACTCAGCCATCTTCTTTCTGGGTCCTCGCATGGCAGAAGAACTGAGGGAGATTTCTGGGGTCTTTCCACTCCCAGGGGCTCCACTCTCTTGACCTAATCACCTCCCCAAGACCCCACCTCCTAATGCCATCCCTTTGGGGGTTAGGTTTCAACATATGAATTTGGTGGGATGAAAACGCTGAGACCATGGCCGGTGATTACCATTTAGATAGGGTTTGGATTGGGGGGAATGGTCATGGTTTCAGCCATCGCTACCTGGTAGGATTGTTGGGAAGACCATATGACAGGCAGAGGATAGTAATTTTGGTGGATAGTGGTGGTGTCTACTGTGGATTTACTATTCTCTTCTAAGTCAACTTATGACCTAGTATTCTCGGGGATCCCTGTCCTGTCTCTTGGAACATGCCAAGCTCTTTTCTGGCTCCCGGCTTTGGGTGTGCTGGTCTCTCTACTTGGGGTTCTTCTCCCATTCTGGATATGTTCAGCAACTTGGTGTCTCAGTCTTGGTGTCGTTATCTTAGAAAAGCTTTTCCGGACCTTAGTGATTTCCTTCACAGCATTTGGCAGAGCTCCCAATCACTTTAGTTTTCTTTTGAACTTAATCTGGAGTCTGTTCTCCTCCCCTAGGCAGTAAACTCTCTGAGGACCAGAACTCTGTCTTGTTGTTGAATGAAACACCCCCTCCTTTAAACCCTCCCCCAAGAAATGGATAGCTCATAAGGGCATTCTTTCTTCTTTTTTTTTTTAATGTATTATTTTAATGTATTATTTTCCCCAGGCATACAGGTCTGTGAATCATCAGGCTTACACATTTCACAGCACTCACCATAGCACATACCCTCCCCAGTGTCCATCACCCAGCCACCCCCATTCTTCCCCCACTACCCCCCCAGCAACCCTCAGTTTGTTAAGGGCCTTATTTCTTACCCCTGGTTTTGAATGGACACTTTCCAGGTTGCTCCTAGAAAACCCTGTCAACAATAACTAGTTGTTAGGTAAATTCAGCATCTCATTTTTTAAAAGATTTTATTTATTATTTGAGAAGGAGAGAGAGAGAAGGAGGGAGAGGACGAGAGCATCTTTTTCTTTCTTGTTTATTTATTTTTAATTTTTTAAATTTAAATTCAATTAATTAACATAATATACTGCTGGTTTCACAGGTAGAGGTCAGTGATTCATCAGTCTTTTTTTTTTTTTTAAGATTTCATTTATTTATTTGATAGAGACACAGAAAGAGAGGGAACATGAGCAGGGGGAGTGGGAGAGGGAGAAGCAAGCTTCCCGCTGAGCAGGGAACCTGATGCGGGCCTCGATCCCAGGTCCCTGGGCTCATGACCTGAGCTGAAGGCAGAGGATTTAACCCACTGAGCCACCCAGGTGCCCTGACTTTGACACTTTAAAGAAAATACCAATTTTGTATCTTGTAGAATGTCACTCCATTTGGATTTGTCTGCTGTTTTCTGCAGATACCGCAGCGGTTGTGAGTTCTAGGGGAGGAGCCACAGAGGTGAAGTGCCCTTCTTATCAAATTGTATCCGGGGCACATGAAAACAACACAGTACCAGTGAGGTTAACTTCAATCACTTGGTTACTGTGGTGTTTATAGGGTTTCTTCAATGTGAAGTTACTATTTTTCTCTTTATAACTAATAAATATCTTGGGAGGGGAACTTCAAGACTATCCTGTTCCTCCTCAAACTTTTGCCCACTTAAATTTTAACATCCATGGTTGGATCTTAGGGCAGCACTTACTCCTCTGCTTTCCAATGGTGATTTTTTCCCCCCTCATTCACTCCACATTCACTTATTGATTTTTGGGAAAGGGTGGTACAAGCAAGCGGGGGAGGCACAAAGGAAGAAGAAGAGAGAGACTCTTCAACATAGTGCCCGACTCAGGGCTCGATCTCAACAACCCTGAGATCATGACCTGAGCTGAACCCAAGAGTCAGATCCTTAACCGACTGAGTCACCCGGGTACCCTTCACCCTACATTGATCAAGTGTACGTCTTCTTTCTAAGGAGAGAGACTCCTTCCCTTCCTTCTTTCCTTCTCTCCTTCCTTCCATCAATACGAACTCAAGGGTTAAGGCTTATAATCCAATACTATTGGTTTTTTGTTGCGTAAATTGTTCCAGCTTTGGCCACTCCTTCAGGTTGGCTCCTTTATCCTCTCAATAAGCACCCAGACTTTTTAAAGCAATTCCATACTTTCTGGCACTGCATGGTCTCCCCGGCTCATCTTGTATTTTCCCTGCCTCAGCTCTGGAAGCAACCACTTCTCCCAGGAGCCCTGGTTCCTTTTATTGGAGTATGGTGTTTAGAAACCAAGATACGAGTGGTAAGTGTGCTCATCGCTGCTGAGGAATCCTTGTTTCTAGGACCTCTCAGTGTTCAGAGCTTGGAAATATGTTTATTAATCCATGCAAACACATCCATATTTATTTCTTTATGTATCTTTCTATTTATTAAAAAACTAGTTCATTACAAGACTACTGATTGTAACTCAACACCCCAGGATCATTCTAGCCTCCCTCCTTATTTGTAATTTCCTTTATTTGTAACTTCTTCTTTTTTTTTTTTTTTCATTGAAGGGCTGATCCCTAAATCTTGATACATTGTAAAACACATTCCCCTCTCATCCCTCCCTACTTCCTTTCTCCCCTAGAAATGGCTGGCATGAGAATTCAAGGTTGAACACTGGATACCGCTGTCAGAAGCTAGACAGAAAAAGAACCCAGCAGATTTCATGGTCCTAGTGCAAAATGCACTAATTACATACTTAATATTTTATTGGCAATAGGGTACATGAGGTCAGCCCAGGCTCTGGAATGTAAGCTTATTGTTCCAGCCAAATGAGTCAGTTGAAATGGGAATACAGATTTATTTGAGCAGCTGTCTATCAACAAAGTCTTGGGGGAGGATGGAAAAAAGGGTAGTTTTTCTGTTTTCTGCTCTAGCCCTCTGGAGAAAAGTCTCACCTACTGATCCCCTTACCTTGACCTCTGTCCTTGCTACCGAAAGCACCTTGCCTCTTGTGGCTGCCTTCTTATTTCCTTGCTGACTTCTGCCCCATCCTGCTCCAAAATCCATGTTGGTCTCATGTTGTCCTGTGACTCCCCATCTTGATTTCTCTCTTCACAGACGCTTGTGAAATTTCACCAGAAAGTAGATCCTTAGGGGAAAACTTTCATGGCTGGGGCTTCAGAATCATTTCCATCAAAAAAACCTAGTTTACATTTTCCTTTATTTTGTTGTCTGAGGTTTGGTTTCTGTTCCCTGCGTCTCCTGTCCTTGTACCACTTCGGGTGTGGGGAGTTTTGTTTTTCCGTTCTTTCATACCAGCTTGGAGTTGTTCAGCATGAAACCTCAGGAATGTTTTCTTGAAAACCCAAATTTTGCCCACTGTGCTCCGGATACCTGATGATAAGGAAGGAGACCAGGAGTTGCCCAGCCTGATGGCATACAGAGCGTTTTTTATTTGAACCTCAAAAGCCTGACTCTTTTAGCTGCCCCCCCCCCCCCCCCGGGAAGAAAGAAGTAAGCCTGTTCCAGGTATTATTATTTGTGTGTGTTATCAAGGATTGCAGAAGCCCACAGCACTATTGGGCTGGGATCCTGCCACTCCCATAGCCAGGGCTGCGGGCCACCTTCACAGTGCTTGGGCTGACCAGGAATGAACCCAGAGTCAAGTCAATAAGAGGGGGAGCCTCAGGAGAGCCCATATTTTCTTAGCTGTTTCCAGGTAGCCTGATACTGGTAACCACAGACTTCCTGAGGCGGAGCTGACTGGGCAGCTTTCCGGGGGGCGCCAGGGGTGCTAAACCATTGTGGGCACTGAACCATCAAGGAGACAATGAAGAATTCATTTCGGGAATTCCAAGAATACTCTTCATTCTTGGAGGCAATGCTTAGCAAAGTCACTTAGGGCTGGCGGGAAGGGAGGGAGCATGTGGTAAGTAATAATATTAATGATGACAGCTACAGGGCCACGCTCAGTAGTGGCAGTAGGGAGTAGTAAGGAGACAATGACAGTAAAGGTAACAGTGATGAACATGGCTGAAATTTAATTCAGTTCTTATATTTCATTGAATTCTCACAATTGGGCGAGGCAGGAACTGTCTTTAGTCTCATCTGACCGCTAAGAAACTGGGACTCGGGAGAGAATAAATATGGCGCTTGTGGTCACAGAGCTGCAAAGTGGCAGAGGCTGAATTAGAATCCCAAAGCTGCTTTCCGAAATACTTGGCTGATGGTAGTCTTCTTGGGAGGGTTTCTCTTGTAAGCTGTAGGGCTTTGGTTTTGCTGAGCTGTGTATTCAGATGGCTATGGCTGATGCTGATGTGTAAGTCTCTCCCCACCTCCACCGAGAAGGGCAGCCACCAAGACCCCATCCTCCACAAGGCTGCAATCCTATGGAGGAGGCACACACACACTGTTTGTAGGACCATGCTCTGGGGGACGATCCCAGCACCGAGGATGGGGTCGTCAAACTGAGTATCTGAAGATTTGGCTGGTGTTTGGAGGCAGGGAGGTAGGCATGGAGGGACGGCATGCCAGGCAGAGGGACCAGCATGAGTCAAAGCACAGAGGCCTGAAATAACAGTGTGTGGTCCTCAGTGGTAGGGACCCTGTCGTACTCTACCATCACATGATGAGCCCCTCATAATGCAAGGGTGTCCGGCTTGCCAGTGCATCAGAATCACTGGGAAGCCCCATGAAAATGCCGAGGCCCGGGCTGTACCCGAGCCATACGGAGCCAGAAGCTTCAGGACCCCTGCCTGACCTTTCTTGCTTGTCCAGTTGGGGTTTGACCCATAACAGAAAAGTTTTTCTTGAGTGAACAAATGACCAAATGACCACACTGTATACCTCAGTCAGGATAGACTCGCACACACTAGGACAACCAAATTCGCAGTGGCTTAAAACGATGAAAGTTTAGGTTTTGTTCACCTTCTATGTCCACGTGGATTGCTGGGGGCTCCACTCAACAGAGCAGCAGCCCAGAAGTGACACCCACTCCCTCTGCTCACACTCCTGGGCCTGGACTAGTCACGTGACCCTACCCAGGTGGACCAGGAAGTTCCACCTTGCACGTGCCCAAAAGGTGGAAGACCAGAGGTCACCAGTGAATGGCATAGATGAAGCCCAGGCTCTAGGAAGCTGGGATCATCAACTTCATTTTCGTGTCACAGTGAAACTGCAAAAGCTTGCTCAGGGCCAGATTGAAAATACAGAATTGGATTTGAGTTCGTTTTTAATTTTTTCCTGGCTAAAGACCTTTTTCCTTTCCCTTCCTTCCTTCCTTCCTTCCTTCCTTCCTTCCTTCATTCTTTCCTTCCTAATGAAGGTGGATGATGCGTGGTGTTAAACTTAGTGGTTAAAAGCAGCCTGGGATCTGGATTGCCTCCAGAACTTGGGCTCCATGGCCTTACCAGAGGTGGGGGCTGGGCAAGTAACAGAACCACTATGTGCCCATCCGCGAGATAGCCAAAGGATGGTAAGGGCAAAGGAAGGAAGTGTCTTCTGGAATAA
Organism: Lontra canadensis; assembly: GCF_010015895.1. Lineage (NCBI taxonomy): Eukaryota > Metazoa > Chordata > Mammalia > Carnivora > Mustelidae > Lontra > Lontra canadensis. Next base: position 4,404,330 of record NW_022631085.1, on the reverse strand, counting down.
AACGCTTGGAATCAGGTAGTGCTTATCTGAGTGGGATTGATATTGTCCCGGGGAGGGAGAGATAGAGGTGAAAAGTTGGTGAGGATTTGGGGCAGCTCCTGACACAGTCAGGGAAGAGGTACACCTGTTCCCCATAAGCTGTTCCTTTCTCCTGCTTGCACCCCTGTGAATGTTTGGGCTGCAAGGAACAGAGAAGCCAACACGAGTTGATGTAACCATTCGCTTTAACTCCGGGAAGGAGGTCAGTCCAGCAGCTTGGCGATGTAGTCAAGGACCCAAGGTCTTTGGTTTCTCTGTTTCTCTGCCAGATAGCCCCTATCTTATCTTGCAGCTGTGGGCAAAGCTGTGGGGGCAGTGGGGTTTCCATGGAAGGCGGGGAGAGTGAGCTGGCTTTCTGGTACTCTCCCGGACAGCAGAGAAAGTTCCCTTTGTTGCTGCCCTAGTGAGTTTCTCTCTGAGTCTCCTAGGCTCCGTCTGACTTTGCCCTGTGAGGGGTCCATGTTCTTGGTGGGAATGCTAGCTGGTTTAAGCAGAGAGGGGAACACGATAAAGGATGTTACGTACCCTCACAGAATCATGGCGAGGGCTGGAGAAAAGAGATTGGGGCTAAGCTTCTAGGAAAAATGCCTCAAAGCACATGGCTGACCTGGCCCCAGGAGCTAACCACCACTCTGCCTAAGCTTGTTCTCGCTGGTGCAGCTTCTCCATCGGGACCTCTTCCTGCAGCCGCCGTCTCCCAAACCAGCTGCTTTGGCCACTAGTCACTTCCACAGAACTGAGGCTCATGATCGGATTCAGCTTCATGTGAGGCGTCTGCCCAGCAGAGCCTGCATAATATCCCTTGTCCTAGTTACAAGGGAGGCGGGAGATTTGCATCCTGCTTTCTACTCTGGGGTGCCAGGACTTGCGATGTGATGTTTCGTCAAATTCTGATTGGCTAGTCATCTGACAGCTGTGTCACTACAGCTTGCTCATCCTTGACCAAGCACTGGTGGGGCAGAGGTGGTAGGATCCCATAATGAGCTTGGATTTGCCCAGCGGGGCAGGATGTGTATGTGGGGACCAATGTCATAGCTCCAGTTGGGTTTCCTACTCTGCTGTCCCAATGTGCTCATGGTACACACAGGTCTGGGATGCCTCTTAGGGCCTCCGTCCACCCTCCCTTCCCAGCCCCCCAAAACTTACCTATGCCTTGCTGATCTATGCTGTCTTTCCCTATCTCTGGAATGATCTCCCCTCTCCTCCTTGCATAGTTCACTCTGATGCATCCTTCAAAACTCGGTTCAAGGAAGTTCTTTCCTACCCTTCCATCCATCCTGACTTTTTTCCTTTTTTTTAGTCACTTTCTCTTCTTTTTATATTTATCACATAATATGCCAACACCCATTAGTCAAATTTTTTGATACCTGTCTCTTCCTCTAGGCCATACATGTGAGGTGGGCACGGACCGTGCCTATCTTGCTGATGGCTTCTAACACAATAACTGAAGCTTAAATCCTTAGCAAGTTTTTATTGAACAAATGAGTGCTAGACAAATCACATAATAAAAAAAAAATCTCCGGGGCGCCTGGGTGGCTCAGTGGGTTGAGCCGCTGCCTTCGGCTCAGGTCATGATCTCAGAGTCCTGGGATCGAGCCCCGCATCGGGCTCTCTGCTCGGCGGGGAGCCTGCTTCCTCCTCTCTCTCTGCCTGCCTCTTTGCCTGCTTGTGATCTCTCTCTGTCAAATAAATAAATAAAATCTTTAAAAAAAAAAAAAATCTCCTGGGCCAGAAGGCATTTTAATAGTGCTTTTCAGACATTCTCCCTCAGAGGTGTGCATATTAGAATCACCCCTGGGCTTTTTGTTTGTTTGTTTTTGTGCCATCCAAGTGTATTGTGCTTTTGGACACCGCTGTGTTCATTCCTTCCCCGATGAGGCTTGCTTCCATAGCAAGACACTGCCATTCATGGGAACGTGCGGCATGCTTTGTGTCGGGGGGAAGGCTTACTTTATTTGGGGTACAATGGCCTGAGTGTGTGGCAGCTTCAGTTCCTCTAAAAACCTCCTCCCAAGTCATGATGTCACTGTGGTTCTATTAATCCCCAACCACACCGAAATTTTAAGAAGTCTCAGATTAAATGTTCTTTTTCTCTTCACTTTTGCCAACAACTTAAAAATATTTGGGTAGCTTCTCATCTCTGAGGGGAGCCTTTTATAAAACTGGCTCCCAGCATCCCAGGAAACAGGGAAGAGAGAGGGCATTTGAGGTTCAGGAGCCTCTGGTCTCTTTCCACAATTGAGCGGGGGGATTGTGGGGGTCATTTTGTCCATTAAAGAGCATTTATTGTTTGCTAGAAACTAATTTTATTTCCCTACCTGAGCAGATAAGGTCATATCCTCCACCTTGATTGGGCATGGGGACAGAATAAAACATGACAGACATTGCACCCATGGTAATAATAGGTATAATTTACTGAGAGCTTAATCAGTGTAAGGCACTTTTCTACATGCTTCATGTATATTAACCTGGCTAATCCTGCCAACAAACTCTTTATGTCCTTATCTTAGATGAGAATACTAAAGCACAGTCCACCCAGAGGAGAACATTTGGTGTCATGACCTAGAGCCCCAATCTCAGGGAATTTCCTGGTTTTCAATTGTGTGATGACATGGGCATTTGGGACAGTGAAGAACCTTGTTAGTCACAGAGGCCAAAGTCTGTGGTTCTGGGGACAGACAAACCTGGGGTGCAACCCCAGCCCTCCCACTTACTACCTGTGTACGCTTGGGGAATTTCACTCCCGTCTTGGCCCTTTGATTTCTTTATCTGAAACAGGGACAGCCATACCTCCTGCATGGGGTTTTCGGGAGGACTTAGTGAGTGAATGGGCAGTACTGAGAGCAGTGCTTGGCACCTGGTAGCTGTCCATCGATGTGATTTCCCCTTTCTTTCTCACTTCCTCCATCCGCTGGACTATGTGATTTTGGTACATGGAGGGGCACTTGGAACCTCTGGTCTGCAGAGAATGGCCATGTTTCTGGAGGGAGTGGACAGCCTGGGAGAATGGGCAGGCCAATGTTTGCTGATGTTAATGTGACTGTCAGGTGGGCTGGATAAGCCCATGCAGCCTTGATGCAAGAGGAAGGGGTAGCTAGAACCTCCCAGGCTCTTGATTTCACAGCAGCTTGCTGGCACCGATGAACCAGCTCATGCTTACTCATGTGACTTAGGTGCCAGGCAGTACTGGGCTCTGGAATCAGGCTTAGGTACATATCCTGTCTGACTGTGGGAGCTCAGGCCAGGTTCTCCATCTCCCCCAGTGTTCGTGTCCTTTGAAGAATATATCCTATGAAGAATTAACTTGGAAGAATATTGGTAGCAACCTTGAAATGCCCTCAATGGTTGCTAGCCCCTTTGCTTTAGAAACAATGATATAGGGGCATGTGGGTGGCTCAGTTGGTTAAGCGCCCAACTCTTGATTTCAGCTCAGGTCGTGATCTCGGGGTCCTGGATTGAGCCCCAGGTAGAGCTCTGTGCTCTGTGGGGAGCCTCCTTGAGGATTCTCTCCCTCTCCCTCTGCCCCTCCTCCTACTGTGTCTGTCTCTCTATAAAATAAATAAATAAATATAAAAGAAACGAACCAAACAAACAATAATATAATGTGAAGAGTTCATCCCGGGGAAAAAGGCACAGCTTTCTCTGCATCCCCTAACATGCGTATTCTAGCTCTTTGTCCTGCGTCCCATTCTACTGTGCTCTCTACAATCAAAAGGCCACCAGTCTAAAGAGAAGACAATTAAATATAAGAATATAAATAGTCACATAGTTTTCATTCAGGGCCCTACACTGAGTCTGGCACAGGGAGGCCTTAGGGAGCTCGTGCCCTGCGGGAGAAGCATCTTCTGGACAGCGGCTCCATCAAACCATAGAGGTGAGAGAGCAGCCGGCCTCCTAAGGAGCGCCCGCCTCCCCTCACCTTGGTGAACCTTGGGAGGGAAGTAGAGACGGGCTGATGAGACTCAGCGTCCTCAGCCAAAGAAGGGCCATGGCCAGGGCCTGGCGTTGTCATGGAGGCCAGTAAAATGGGGCTTTGGCTTGGGCGGCAGACAACCCCGGACGCCAATTCCTAGCAGTGTGACCTGGGGCTATTTACTTAATCTAGCCAAGCCTCCGTTTTCTCCTCGCTGGAGTGGGGAGGATAGTAGTACCCGCTTCGCGGGGCTGTTGTCAGGGGAGTTGCAACAGTACTCTGCGCCCAGTAAGCACTCCCAGACCTGCTGCTAGATTACTGCAGTCAGTGTGGTCTGAACCTCTGCAAAGGCTGGCAGGTCCGGGGCCCCGGGCAGGCGCATGCGCACCCGGCCGGCCAGGTGAGGGGAGTCGGCAGTCGCGCACCTGGCTTTTAACCCTTCGTGGTCACGGACGTGGGCGGAATGGCTGCAGGAGCCCGGACGCCGGGTCGCGAGCACGGCTTGGCCTGACCCCGCGGCGGGGCGCGGCTGCTGGGGAACGGGCAGTGCCGGCTCCAGGCCGGGGTCCGTGCTAGCGGCGCTGCGCCCGGGGGAGGGCGGGGGAGCGCCGACGGGAGCGAAGTCTCGCGAGATCGCGCGCGGCGGCGGCGGCGGTGGCGGCGGCGGCGGTGGCCCGGGAGGTGAGCTGCGGGCGGCAGTGGCGGCCGTTGGGGGCTGAGGAGGGGATGAGGGCGGCGGAGACACAGGGCCGGGCGGGGGAGTGGGCCCGGCGAGCGGCTCGCGTCCTGGGGCGCCCGCCCGGGTGTGCCCGGCGGCCGCAGCGGAGCCGCCCGCCCTGTCCGCGCTGTCCCGGGACCCGCGCGGGCGAGGCGAGGCGGGGCGGGGCGGCCGGGCCGGGGCCGCGGGGCCGGCCGGGCCGGTCCGGTCCCCTTTGCGGCCGGGCCCCACGCTCGGGTGCGACCCCGGGGGCCCGCCTCGGTTCCCGTGGGCGGCAGGGTTGACGCCAGGATGCGGTGCCGCTGGCCTCAGCAGCACGGTTTACCGAGTCTTTGCAGTCTGCCGGGCGCTTAACTTGCGCCGCTCCTGGGCTGCACAGAGAGGTGAAGCGCCCAGCCCAGAGTCACACTGCGGGGAAGCGGTGGGGTGGGGGGTTCAAACCCAGGCGCCCACGCCTCCCATCCTTCTCCCCACCCCCACCCGCAGGGTTTTCGGGCTCAAATTCCAGTCCTAGGGCCCCAGTTGGGCTGCAGAAGTTGTGTGGGAGCCCCCCGGGATTGGGTGCAGCATGCTATGTGAGTTTCTTAGGGGAGGGTCTTCGACTTTTGTCGTATTCCCAGAAGGGTTCCTGACCCCACAAATGGACAGGAACTCTCGTTGGGGCTCCGCTTAAGACCAGAAATGGCCTTAGAGCAGCCGGTGTGCTCCAGGATGGGTTGTCAGACTGAATACAAGTGAGATACTGGAGCCCAGGGCTTGCCTTAAGCAGAGGAAACTTTCAAGTTTGATTTTGGTTAAGCACGTGATTCAACTCTTTGGAAGCGGTGGTGCTCAACCTTGTCAGAACCAAGCGCCCCCCCCTTGCAGCAAACTTTTGTAAAGCCCACCTTACGGAAATTCATCAACAACGTAACCCATGTGCACACGTAATTGAAAATCAGTATGATGCTCCAGTTTACACGTAAGGGAGGAATACAGGAAAAATGTATGACAGAAATTGCCACATCATTTACATCTAGTGTGGTACTGGGTGCTTCCACCTGTTTCTAATGAAAGATGTTTAGACTGACGAATAGTAAAACTATCAGCATTTTCAAACAAGAAAAGGAAAGAGCAAAGATAGAGATAGATCCTGGCATGGAGGGGGAAGGGAGCAGAGGGGGAACCTAAATGTTGGGATAACCTATTTATGATAATAGAGGAACAGCTTAGATGGAAGTAAGGATGGCATGCCAAGATAGATTACAGAGTCAGTCAACACCTAAATAATAGTAGTATATTATGGAGGCCTCTATGGAGGGGACCATATTTTCAGTCTACATTATATGGGACCTTTGTGTCACAAACTTTGAGATGCTACTACCTTGAGCCACAACTCTGGAATCCTACCATTTATCACTGATAACGAATAAAAGATGGAAATTTTTGGATTCAGGGTCAATGCCTCATTAGTTCAGATATGCTTAGTATTAATGACATTGAGTTAACAGTGTGTGATGTGAGGAAAGAGCCACTAATTTCAGACATAGAGTATCTCAACTTGTCTCACTTTAGCTGCCTTCTCCTAAATTACTGGGGTTCCCCCATAATTGCTTATAAAAACTTTTCAGTGTTATGTTCTAAAGTGATGCCAGTTTATGGTGATTAGTCTGGCTAGACTTTTTAAAGATTCTCAGAACCAGCATGGATTTTCATTATGTGGGTCTGTTCCATGCATTGTGTGAAATCCAGCATCTTGGTCTCCAAACACTAAATGACAGTCTTGTCCTCCAGTTACTTTTACATCTAAGCATCTCTCTTAGAGGACAGTACCAGCCCCCCAAGATTTACTCTAAACAGCAGTCCACTCTCTACTGCAGTTTAACAGGAAAGGGGGCAGAATTTAACTGACAAACAATTTTTGTTGGAAAAAAATTTTCCCCTGTTCTTTCTGAGGTAACTGACATGCCAGAAAGTTAGGCTCTTGGCTCATGACAGTCTCATTGATTATTCTAGAATCTCAGATGGGAGATAAAGTTAGTACCTATGTCCCTTTGAAAAATTTGCTTCATTGAGATTCTTGTTAGAAATGCTGACAGCTCAACACCTGAATGAGTGAGGAATGGAAGGTTGGAATGGACTTGGGATGGGACAGTGATAATGTGTAGAATAAAAAAGTCTGAATTAAAGTAAGATATAAATTAGTGTAACCATTTATTAAATAGCCTTTTTTTTCTTGCTAGTATCCATATTAGAGAATTTAGAAAATGTAGATGTGTACGAAGGTGAAAATAAAATGTCCTATAATCACATAGGTCCTCAGTCCTCCTAGTGTGGCATATTAGAAATTGTCTTTTCCCTTGAAACTGTTTATCTTGCCACCAGGAGGAAAATGCTGAGTCAAAAAGTTCTATTCAGTCTAATATATGGCTGTAGTGTAACATTGTACATTCCTTCAACTCTTGTTAAATCTGCAAAGCAAATTTATTTTTTTGTTGAATGGATACAGGGCTGTGAAGTGTTTATTGTTCATTGCTTGTTACTTTTGAAAGGTGCTGTGGAAACAAACAAGTAAAGACTCTTGTCAAAATGGAACTGTAAGGTATATAAAATTGACTAGAGTTAGATACATTAAATACTTTCGGATTGGAAAATTATCCAGACTGCGAGTAATTAACTTTTATTACTTTGAACAAGTAGTATCATGTTGCAGGGTAAAACGAGGTCACTCCTCTTTTTTTCTTCACTACTTTTTTAAAAAATCACTACTTGAAAAATACATATAATTTGTAGCAAAGCAAAACAAATAATATGAATTGCAGAGATACTGAGACTTCCAGTTGCCAGGTGTGGGGATACATTGTTAAATGAGCCAAAATCCATGCCTTTTTAGATGAAAAGGAGTAACTTACTGTATACATATCTTTGAACTTTATAATTAAGCTATTTCATTCTTTTAAAGATACATATCTAAAATGGAATGCTATCTTAAAATTGGCATGTCATGTTTTAATTGGCAACTTCTCTTAGCAGTACATGAAATAATTGTGTGTCCGAGAATTGATGGTGTCTTACATTCAGTGAAATAGGGAATATGTAGGAATTTCAGCACACTGATTAATGTTTAACACGAAAATATTTATCCAAAGTGTGACTTGCAAAATAAAGGTACACGACATTTCTAGGTACTTCCACCTAGACTAGAATTCTTTACTTGAAAGATTCCTATAAGAAAATGTAGCCCCTCCACCCCCTCCACCCCCTCCACCGACATGTAAAGCAAATGAAACATCAGTGTTTGTATGTAAGAACAGTTTTTTAGAAAGAAACTGGTGGTTTTTCATGGAGAGCATGTGGTATGGCTAATGGATATGAGGTAAAGTTCATCAGACAGTATAACCCAACAGATATAAGAATATGGGTTTTTTGTGTGTGTGGGGGGGAGTTGTTGTTGTTGTTTTTCATTTCAAAATGCTCATAAGTCCACTCATAATTGAAAGTTTTCTCAAATGGGGCATCCTTAAATTGGACTTCAACAATTTGTAGCTGTTTCTGTTGTCTTAATAAGAAATATTTTTGAGGCCTCCTGCCTGGCTCAGTCCATAGAACGTGTGACTCTTGACCTTGGGGTCGTGAGTTTGAGCCCCACATTGAGTGTGGAGATTAGTTAAAATCTTAAAAAAAAAAAATATATATATATATATACACACACATATATACATTCAAAATATATTTAGTACATGTTTAGTACAGCCTTTTTTTTTTTTTTAAGATTTATTTGAGAGAGAGGGGAGCGCATGCATGATGCGGGGGAGGGGCGGAGGAAGAGGGAGAGAGAGAGACTCTCAAGCTGACCCCATGCCAAAAGGGAAACCAGCGGGGGGTTTGATCGCAGCACCCTGAGATCATGACCAAAGCCGAAATCCGGAGTCGGAGCCTTAGCTGACTGAGCCACCCAGTGCCCCAAGTGCAGCTTTCATTTTGGAGGTTACGTGGTATCTCTTAGCCAGAAAACCTGTGCAAGGACTTTTTCCATCTGATACTGAGGGCAGTTTCTGCAGGAAACTCAGCCACGTGAAGACGGTTTGCATACCTGCTCCCGCCAGGTGGACTTCAGCTTTTCTTCTCCAAGTGTGGCTCCCCCAGCCAGCGGCTACATCAGCAGCCTCCTGAGGCTTGTTTGAAATGCAGACTCCGGGGCCCAGCCCAGACCCACTGAACTGTTCATTCTCACAAAGCCCTGCTCCAGGTGGCGCACAGTAATGTGTGGGAAGCCCTGGACTGGTTCATTTGCTCTCAGATTTGAGTGTGCATTGCCGGGATTGCTCCCTCCGTTATTTCCAGAGTTTCTGGTCCAGTGAGTCTGGGCTGGGGCCTGAGAATTTGCCTTTTCACCAGGTTCTCAGGTGATGCTGCTGCTGCTGGCCTGGGGGCCCCTTCCTGTTCTCGTAATTCCTCGCCCCTTTAAATAACTCTTTTTATAGATTAATACAGTCATAGGCTTCAGATTGGTTGAAGAAAAAGATTCCATTGTCTTTTATCATGTTGAGTGATGGCCCCACTACAGGCTGAACCGTGAGTCTGCTTCCTGATTCTTTCTGTCCCTCCCCACTGCTCAAATATGTGTGCGCTCTCTCTCAAATAAATAAATAAATCTGTAAAAAAAATAAATTGCTTGTCAATATCTAATTTCAGAGAAAATTCTCATTTAATGCTCATTGGATTTTGACTCTGGCTTACTAGTAGTTGTCTTCTTTCTGTGAGTTACACTTTCAACACTTTAAAGTTGTTTTTGTGTAGGTAAAATATTCATGTTCAAAAATTAAACCAGCTTATTTTGAAAAGTCTAATTTCCAACTCTGTTGTAGTCTAACCTGTTCCCTTTCCTCATAAATATCCTCTTTTATTTGTTTCCTTTTTTTTTTTTTTTTTTTTAAGATTTTACTTATTTATTTGATAGAGACAGCACGAGAGGGAACACAAGCCCAGGGAGAGGGAAAGGAAGAAGCAGGCTCCCGGCTGAGCAGGGAGCCCAGTACGGGGTCAGTCCCAGGACTCTGGGATCATGACCTGAGCCAAAGGCAGATGCTTGACCTACTGAGCCACCCAGGCACCCCTGTTTGTTTCCTTATAGATGTTCCTTTGTGTAGACACAAGCTGATACCTGTAGAGTACATATACTTCCTTCTTTGTATATAAAATATAGCACACGATGTAAATTATTCTGTCCTTTGCTTTTTGGTTAGTTAATATACCTTTGGGATCTTTCCATATTAGTGTATAGAAAACAGTAGTTAACAGCCTCAGAATATTCCACTGTATGCCCATGCCCTAGTTTATTGAACTAACCCCCATTGATGCATATTTGAATTTTTTCCAGTCTCTTAACAATCACAGTGTCCTGGTAGATACCCTTGTACAGATCTCATTTCATGAATATGAGGTGTATCTGTGGGATATCTTTTCACAAGTGGGATCGCTGGGTCATTGAGCAATGCGTTTATAATTTTGTTAAATCCTGCCCTTCTTCAGGGTTATGTCATTTTGAACTCCTGCAAGTAATGCATCAGGGTACTTGTTTCTCCATAACCTCTCCAACAGTGTTTTCCTTCCAACCTTTAGATTTGTATTATTCTGATAGTGAAAAATGGTAACAGTGTAGCTTTAATATGCATTAGTTTGATAGGAAGGAGGCTGAGCATCTTTTCATACGCTTATAGGTGATTCGTGTTTCTATGAACTGTCTGTCCATACCCTTTGTAATTTTTCACTTGGTTTGCATTTCTCTTATCAATTGCTAGGAACGTATAAATGAGAGCAATTAATCCTTTAGGATGTGAGTTGCAATTTCCCTCAGTTTGTTATTTGTTTTTAAATTTCATGTATTTTGGTACAGAGAAAGCTTAAAAGATTTTCTTTAGATTTTAGATAGTTAATTTATGTGTCTGGATTTTGAGTCACAGGCCTCCAAGAATTTGAAATTTGTTCAAGTTCTCCTTCAGTACTTTTGTGGTTTCATTTTTACACTTAAATCTTTGATATATTTGGGATTTATTCTGGTGTTCAAGGATAGTATATAGCTTGCACTTTTCTGTGTAGCTGCCAGTTATCGTTACCATTTGTTTCAGAATGCAATACGCCTTGATTGTATTCGGAACTTCCAGGTATATTAGGGCATATCTCTGGACTTCCTATTCTATTCCATTAGTCTTTCTAGTCATACGCCAGTATGCGGTATTGGTTTTACAAAATACTTTACTTTCTCCCGTTGCCCTTCATTTTCCTGGCAACTTTTCCTTGTTTATTTTTCCATGTGAGCTTATAATCATTTTTCTAGTTCCAGAAAAGAGACACTTAAAAAATTGAGATCATGTTAAAATTATAAACTAATTTTACAGATCATTGATGTCTTTCTGATATTTTCCTATCCAAGAACATTGTGTATTTTTTCATTGGTTTGATTCTACTCTTGAGTCCTTTTGGAACATTTCAAAGTTTGTCTTACATAGGTTTTGCCAATTTTTTGTTAAATTTTTTGTATATAGTTTATCTTTTTTGTTGCTTTTGTGAGGTCTTCTCTTTATCGTCTCTAAGTGGTTTTGATTGTGTGCATGAAGGCTTGTTTTTCCGGGTAAGCACAGAAATTGACAGACCCTGAAGTTACAAGTAGTTTTCAACCGACTTTAAATTCTGCCAAATCCCTTATGCATTTTTGCCTAAGAGAAAGAAAGCTTTGGGAGTCAGACCTGCAGTTTAAATCTGTGTCTGCGTTTATTAGCTCTGTGGTCTTCAGAGATCCCGTTTGACTTCTCTGAGTCTCAGTTCCCTCCCCTGTGAAAGGAACAGTTCTGTCCATATCAGAACGTTGGAGGAATTAAAGAAGAACATGTGAAACTCATCACTTAGTGCTGCTTCTGCCACCAGCGCCCATGCATGTCGAGGCTCCTGGGCTTTTTTTTTCTTTTTCTACTCTTACCCCCGTCACCTTTGAAAGAGGAAAGAAGAAACCATGAAGAAAAACAGTAAGGTATTAGACTTGAAGTTAAAAGTAAGCTGGGATTCCATTTGAGCAAGGTAATGACTGTGCTTGAAATCAGGGAGCAGACTCGGGGGGCACTTGAGGCCCCTCCTGCTTCCTGGCCTAGCTACTCATTGCTCAGTCAGATGCACCCTGACAACAAGGCTGCTTAGCATTCCCTTAAGGCTCTGTGTTTCCTGTAATGCCGTGCCTTCCACCTAGAATGTTCTGCTGTCTCATTCCATAGGTTCGGATGCATACTGCCCCGCACCATGGACGAGCAGTATCTGTCTCCTTGTGCAGTTTGTGTGCCCTGTAGCGTGGGTCTTGATAGACTGGAAACTAAGGAGAGAAACCATATCTGTCCGCCCATCAAAAATGCCCGGGAGGGGAGCCTGGTTGGCTCAGTTAGGCATCTGCCTTCGGCTCAGGTCATGATCTCAGGGTCCTTCCCCACATTGGGCTCCTTGCTCAGTGGGGACCCTGCTTCTCCCTCTCCCTCTGCTGTGCCCCTGCTTGTGCTCTCTCGCTCACTCTCTCCCTCTCAAATAAATAAATAAAATATTTTTTAAAAAGTGCCCAGCAAAAGACCTGGCAAAGGATAGCTACTCCGGTATTTGTTAAATAAGTGAACGAATAATTGACTTTGATCTTTAGCCATATATTATGTATCTGGGTAACTCTTATTCAGTCTACTGTAAGCCCCTAGAGGACAAGGATTATGTCATTTCTCAGTAATAACAATAATAACGATGATGGTGGTGGTGAGAGGCAAATAGACTTCTTATGTAAAAGCATGTATTAATAAGAATTTAGAAACTAACCTTTATTTTTGTTGAATGGGGCACCTACAGGTTCTTGAACAATTTAGGAAAAGTTACTTGATTACACTTGCAACTTCCCCGTTTCCTTCCCAGCCATCCCTTTTTAGTAGCTTCTGTTTTGTTCTTTCCAATTTATCTTGAACTTCACACTCTCCAGGAGGCTATCTCTGACCATCCCTGCCAGGCATATAGTAGGTATTCAGTAAAAAGTAATTTTTATTTTTTTCCCCCCCTCAGGTTCACAGTAAAGGTGCTAAGAAAGAGAATGTAAGACAGGAAGATAATTAAATATTTTTACTGAGGTAAGTTTTTTATGGTGTTGGTTTTTTTTTGGTTTTGTTTTGTTTTTGAGAACCCTCTCCCCACCTCTCATTGTTGTGAAAATTCTTCTCCACAACCTGCTTTCTTAAGATGTAATAGGGAGATTGTTCTAGGAGTATATTAAGTTCATGGAACCTGGGGTTCTTAAGGTGGATGCCAGGAACATGGGTTTTTTTGAACAAGGTTATTTGGCTTTCTTTACTTTTTTGAATCTAGTCTTTAAATTCCCATGACTTCATTGTCTTAAAGTTTGGTATTGAGAAGGGGATCCCAGCAGGTGGAAAGCCATGAGCTTCTTGGTGGTTATATATACTTAACAACATTTGGTGAAAATGTTGTTTTTAAAAACAGGGAACTGAAGGGATTTGAAGGCCTTTTTGGTGAGATGACAACACTTCTTTCCTTAAATGAGATACTTTGTATTTTCTTACTATAACAGAAAGATCTTGCATCAGTATAAAACAACATGATGACACAAGTAAACACCTAACTCCTCTCACCCAGAAATGACTGCCATTTATATTTTGGTGAACATACTTTGAGAAATGTTACCTATGAATATAATTAACTATTCATATACAAATCATTAAATAGTTGGTTTACACTACATATGGTAGTCTTTTAATGCAACAGTGTATTTTGTATATCTCTACATGTGCATTGTAAAAGGACTGTGTAACTACATATGATGATTTTACTGACTCTTGTATATTTCATGGTTTGGAGGCACTATGGTTTATTTAATCATTCCTTTGATGACCATGTGGATTGTTTCTAGTGGATAATGGCATGTTGATTAAACCTGGACTCACACCATTGTATACTTGTTCATTTATTTTCCTAGGAGTATGACTGCAGAGTCAAAGATGATGTACATTTTAAATGTGGATACATATGTTTAAATTGCACTCTGTAAAGACTACCAGTTTATCACCACCACCTTCCCCAAAGTTGATGAGAGTCCTGTGTTCCATACCCCTGCCCCATGAAGTTTTGTTAATCTTTAATCTTTGCCCATCCAATAGGAGAAAAAAAAAATGGTATCTTTGAGATAACAAGGCTTTTGACTGAAATAAGCCTTTTTCAAAGACCCCTTTCATTTGGTATTCTTACTTACATGAAGAATTTTCTGACTGAGAACATAATGTGTGATTCTCATGTGTAAGTGAGACACTCTCTTGGACTTTAATATGATGAAAATGTTGAAATATGTTGACTCCTTTGTTTTTAGTTCTGTTGCCCAGATTACCTCATTATAAATACTTTTAAATTATTGGCAACGAACTAATTGTTTTGGATACCGAAGGTTTTCCTCTGTGGGGAGCAATCCTCTTGTTTTTTATTCATTTATGGTGGAGCTTGAAGATGCTTTAAAAAATTAACTTGTTAACATCTTTCGAGCATGGATCCCAACTGCCAAATAGCATAGAGAATGGGATTCACAAATTTGGGTGACAGTGAAATACCTTTTTTTTTTTTTTTAGATTTTGTTTATTTATTTGACAGACAGAGATCACAAGTAGGCAGAGAGGCAGGCAGAGAGAGAGAGAGAGGAGGATGTAGGCTTCCTGCTAAGCAGAGAGCCTGACGCGGGGCTCTGTCCCAGGACCCTGGGATCAGGACCTGAGCCGAAGGCAGAGGCTTTAACCCACTGAGCCACCCAGGCACTTCGACAGTGAAATACTTACTGAATTTGTCAGTTACGTGAATATGTATTTAAATGTAAACCTGTGATTACTGATGTTGAGTACCATCTGTCCCCAGAGTGTTCTACCAGTTTCTGATATGAATGTGGACTCTAATTTTATGTTTGTTTTAGATTTTATTTCAATCAAATCAGAGTTACTTAAGGTCTCGCACGAAACAGACACCAACTGTGTCATTGTCCTGGTGTTTGTTCTTTGACTTAATAAAAAGCCAACTAAAATTTATCATTTTATCCTATGTATAAAATGCATCTTCTTAGAATACAGATTTTGTTTCGTGTGGGTGCTTTTCTTCTCATTCCAAGTTAGCATTGTTGAAGGTGGGACCAAGTACGCTTTATTGATCCGTCCAGCAACTAGTGTGACACCTGGCATGTACATGGCAGCCTTTCATATTGTTTTGGAAGGAATTAGTGATTGGTATATATTGGTATTGCTAAGTTAGAACTAAGGTGTAAGTGAGACGTGCCTTAAATTTTAATTAAGAAATTTAATTTGTTAGAGAAGAAAACTAGTATCCCTGACTTTTAAATGCACCTAAATCTAGACATACATAATTGCAGTGACACTTGCTACGGTAACATTTTATTTGGATTATTGATTTAGACTATATCCCATTTATTTTCAGAATCGCATGTACTGCAGTGATTTAAATCTGCTTTGTTTTTTATTGTTGCTAATAAGGGCAAAGTATGTATCTTGGTAAAATACTACATCTTAATTCAGGAGTCCTAGGATATTTGGTATTATAGACCTGGGAATATTTTTCAGTTCTGTTCTTTGAAGACAAGAATAAAGTACATACCCCAAATTTTAAATTATAATGGAGTGAAATTGAGTTATATTTTAATTGTGTGGTTCAGCATTTATTAAAAATAGAAGTAGAGAAATAGATTGCCAGCCATTGAGAAGAATGTATAAATCTTTGTCCAGTATCCTGCCTTTTAAGCTTTTCTGACTCCTAAACCAGTTTTTCACAGCCAAAATAAACAGAGCGCATGGAACAAGCGCTTAATAGATTTAAGCAATGTTGTAGGCTTTTGTTTCATACGTTTTGTTTCCACTGGAATATGGGATTCTAAAGAATGCATGAGCTAGTTTTAATTAGTATTTTAGCAGCCGTTATTTGCATAAAATTTTTTTAAATTGATTAAATAATCCCCTAGCAATTTTCATTTGTACTTTAATTTCCATAGCAACGCCTTACTAAATAAATAGTCCAAAGTTAAATCTAGGCAGACCTAAAAAAGGAAATTATTGAGTCTTCATTAGTGGGCTCTAAATTAACGAGATTCCTGGACTTTCCCTTGGATAGTCTGTGGGTAATGGCATAACCTTGTATTTGTTTTCTAGAATAACCGAAGTTCTGGGTTCTTGAAACTCTTTTCTGTGGTAATATAGGAATTTGCTTATATGGTAGCTTTCATTTCACTGATGAGTTAATTTCTTTAATCGCATGCTTTGAAACCCTAATTCTAAAAATATTCTTGAAAAGTAAGGAATTACTAGTAGTAGTTAAACCAAAGTCTTAATTAAAATTAAGACTTTATCCTTTATTTCTCCTCTTAACTGCAGCATTTGTAAAAATTGTTGTAAGAATTGTTATTTAAACAGATTTTTAAGACATTCTTACGTATGGGTTGGATTTTGTGCATTTGTAACGATTTCTTCCTATTTTAGGCATAAAGCTTAAAGTTTAGACTGGCAGTATAAGTGGTTATTTGATTGGGAAGTTGGAAAGAGGAGAAGCTCTGTCTTCATATCCAGAATTTGTGGTGGTAGAATACGCAGATGAAATGGTTTCATGATCAGGGTGAGAGTATGGAACTGCAAGGGGAATGGAAAGAAATTTTTAAGTGCGTGAATATAGCCGAGATGCCCAGGAAGCACCCCAGGCTGACTTCTGCAGTGTGCATACCTGAGCTGGTCTCTCACAAAGGCATTATTATTACCTCTGTGAGGTGAAGAGGGGTGGAGAGCAGTAGCCTTGGGGCTCAAGTTCCAAAGTGAGCATAGGGCTTAGAGAAACTCCCTAGGGAAATCTCCAGCCTCTGACTGCTGCATCCTCCTTGAGAAATTTCCTTGCTTGCTGACCCTGGAAGCTTTGCCTTGTGGTGGGTGTGATAGAAATTTGTCTGGAGCCGGGCAGAGGGAGTCTAACTGTTGTCTGTTACTGCAGTGTCCAGATGCCCTCTTTAAATAGACTTCCAACATGGGAGTATGGCTAATCACATCATAGCGGTGTGATGATAAATATGGGGGTTCCATGCAACCTTGGCCTTCGTGCCCGTTTGGTTTGTTCAGAGAGGAGACCCAGGTCATGGTGAGGGTTGTGTTTGTGTATGTTAAACCTAGTAAGTTTTGTTTTAAATAGATTTCAGTCTATTCTAATGTGACAAAGTTTTTCAGTGTGAATGTTCTAGCAGCCGTCACTGAAACATTAATTGCTGTCAGTGGGAAAGGATGTCCTCCTACATCTTTTCGGGAGAGCTTGAAACCATCCCACTTCCTTTTTCTTTTACCTTAAGAACTGATTACTGACACTTGGGAATTATAATCAGATTGCATCAATCTTTACAGAAAGGTTACCAATTACTGCACTGAAAAATAGGCATTTCTCTCTGATAGTAAGTGTTTCTCTTGGTGTGTCTCAGTTCAGTACTTTTAAATACCTTTTAGGTGAATGAATGCTTTGTGTCATGCCCTGATTTAATACATTTAAAACAGACTTTATTGATGGCTTTCTTACTTTTCTATGGGAGGAGGTAATTTATTTAATACGAAATCTTCATAGGATCTTTTGATTGTTTAGATGTCCTCGGGGTAGAAAAAGGAGGGCTGATGTCAATTACTTACACTCTGATATCAGCTCTAAAATGGGCATTTGCTGTGCAGAGTTGAGAGCGGTGGCGATTTGCATCTTGAGCAGTTGGCATTCCCTCATTTTGTCCTTATAACACTCGGAGGATAGATGTAATCAACCAGTTTTAGAGCATCATAAAATGCTTTAGGAAAGTTGTCCTTGGGTGCTCAGCTAGTGTGTTAAGAACCAAACCTAAGGGGCGCCTGGGTGGCTCAGTGGGTTAAAGCCTCTGCCTTCAGCTCGGGTCATGGTCCCAGCGTCCTGGGATCGAGCCCCGCATCGGGCTCTCTGCTCAGCGGGGAGCCTGCTTCCTCCTCTCTCTCTGCCTGCCTCTCTGCCTACTTGTGATCTCTGTCAAATAAATAAATAGAATCTTTAAAAAAAAAAAAAAAAAAAGAACCAAACCTAAGCAAGGACTTGAATTCCTATCTGGCTCCAAAGTCTGTACTCTCTTCTTACGAACACCAACAGAGAAGGGGGTCTCGGAGTTGGTCGCATGTTTCATCATTGTAGATACTTAAATGTCCCACAGAGTGCAGTCCAAGCCACTTTATGACTCCCGTCAGCATTCTTCTCACCACCCTCTTATTTCTAATGTTCTTCAGCTTCCACTGATGAAGTGAGAAGCCTGCCAGGGTGTCTGGCTCATGGTGTTCAATACAACATAGGCTTGTTTAATTTAGCAGTGCTCGGAGATGAAAGGTTCATGACGGCCAAGTACAAACAGACCTTCTGTGGGATGTTAATTTTGTTACAGGAGGGAATGCTTGTTTTTCATTTTTTCATGAGTTAAAAAGGACTTTGACTTGTTTAAATCTGTGTAATCAAAGGGAAGCGAGCAGTGCTGCTAAACATTTTTTTTGGGGGGGGGGTTCAGTCTTTGGTTAATTCCATTTCATAGCTGCCAGCGAATTGAAAATCGTGTGTTCTTTTGTTCTTTGCTCTTTTTACTTTGGATTGGATTTTATGGTTAGTCGCTGTGGGGATTTAGTGGTAGGAAAATAAATCATCTCCTCCTCTGAACAGATTGTGTGTCTTTTACAACAGGTTATCCTGCAGCAGGCAGAGCAATTCGGTAAGGCCCCTGCACAGAGGTGTCACTGTAGGAATTTGTTCTCCTTTTTTTTTTTTAAATAATGGCTCCACTGAGATATAATTCACGTACTGTAAATTTCAGCTCATATGTGTAAAAGCGCACAATTTAATGGACTCTAGTATCTTCAGAGCTGTGCACCAAACCTCCCTACCTAATTCCAGAAGGCTCTGATCCCCGCAGAAAGAATGCCCATTCCCATTAGCAGTCTCTTTTTATTCTTTTCTCCCTCCAGCCCCTGGCAACCACTAAGCTGCTTTCTGTGTCTGTGAATTTGCCTGGTCGGGCTATGCCACATGAATGGAGTCCTACATCATGTGGCCTTTCGTGTCTGGCTTCTTTCACTTTGCATGTTTTTGAGGCTCATCTCTGCTCTAGCATACCTCAGAATTTCAGTCCTTTCTGTGGCTAAGTAATATTCTATTGGCTGCATTTGCCGTATTTTGTTTATTCATCCATTGATGGGCATTTGGTGTTTTCCATGTTTTGGCTATTGTGAATAATACCGCTGTGACCATGTAGGTACAGGTTTTGGGGCAGACTTGTCTTGGATGCAGACCTGGGAGTAGAGTTGCTGGGTCTTATGGTAACTCTGTGTTTAGCTTTCTTCTAAACTCTTTTCCAAAGTGACTGTCCCATTTTACGTTCTCATCAGCAGTATTGAAGTATTCCAGTTTCTTCCCACTCTGCCCAGTGCTTGTTGTTTTCTGTTGTTGTTTTCATAGTAGCCGTCCCAGTGAGTGTGAAGTGGTATTTTCCTGTGGTTCTGATTTGCATTGCCCTAATGACTCTTTTCATGTGCTTGTTGGCCATTTGTGTATCTTTCTTGAGAGAAATACCTATTCAAATTCTTTTTCCATTTGAAAAATTAGATTGTCTTTTACATATTCTGGATACACACATCACATACCCATATCCTTATCAAAATACAAATGGTCCAGTTTTCCTCCCATCTTGTAGATTGTCTTTTCACTTTCTTGTTGTTCTTTGAGGCCAAAGATTTTAAATTTTGATTAAATCCAATTTATTTTTCTTTTGTTGCTTGTGTGGCCTTCTCTCTGAAGTTTTTTTTATTAAATTAAAAAATCATAATTTATTTCTAGGCATCTCCCATGAAAGAAATTGGTGCAAAATGGTCAGGTGGTTAACTGTGCAGTGGGTTAGAGGCATTAAACATCTTTTGTGTTTTCAGGTCTTCTCATTAATTCAGCATGAAGAAGAAGTTTCTTAACACCCAAGAAGAAGTTTCTTAACCTAAGACCCAAATCCCCCCCACCCCCGCTTTTAATTAGAAAGTTGCCTTTCAGCATTCTGCATAGCTCAGAATACGTGCATCATTCTTTGAACGTTTATAAGTGTTTCACATGCACTGAGCACTTCACGGGACTCAGGGAGCCAGAGGGCGTGGAACAGGACTTGGTCCTCAAGGAACAAGAGCACAGGTGCTACGTGAGGAGTGTCCGCAGAGGACAGCGGAGAGATGCGGAAAGGAGGAGGGAGGACTCCTCTCGATCTGGGTGAGAGCACCTCATGGAGGAGGAGACACTTGTGCTTTGTCCGCAGAGACCATTAGGCGATCAGGACTTCTCTCTTCTGGCTCCTTGCTGCTGTATGTGCCGTGTGCGCTAACACCGGGTATAGTCTAGCTGTCACAGTTGGGATTATTTGTAGCATGAAGTACAGAGGAAATGTGATCGCTTGATGCCGAGAAGTGAGCCTAAACAGAACCACGTGTCTTGAATTTCTTCAGGTTTCCAAGGTTTTCAGAAAGGAAACTATCCTTTTCTTATTAGTTAGTTCAGCATGATGGATGTGTGTGTGTGTGTCTTTGTCTGTCTGTCTGTCTGTCTGAGCTGGAACCCATGTAATTCCGTGTGATCAGGACATGAAATATGGGGCAGGGAGTAGCAGTTGCTTGGCTGGAGAGGAAGAGTGATTACAGAGAGTTGGGTGTATCCTGTTGAGGAATTTAGGTTTTGTCCATATCGAGGAGAGCCATTGAATCGTCCAGCATGGGGAGGGTGGTATGGTCACTCTGGAGACTGTATTGGGGCTGCTGGAGGCACGGGACAGGATGGGGACTGAAGACTCGTTACGCTCTTCAGTGCATCCAGGTGGGAGTTGACGAAGACCTGAACGAGAGCATTTGTAGCAGAATTTGGGTAAGTCGTGGGCTGGAAAGGTTTAGGAGCTGTTAGGAATCCTGGCTATCGGTAACAGAGACCCAGCTGAAACATTAAGTCACAAGGGGGATTAAGTGGGAGGTTCCTGGAGAAGGTCCAAAAGAGATGAAATGCTGTAGAAACCAGGACAAGCCCGGGGGCCTGAAGGGAGAGGCACTCATTCTAACACAGACTCTTGATCCTATGTCTGCTGCCTCCAATTTCTCCACAGGACAGGGGCTATCTTCATAGATAGCCAAGGAAGAAAAGAGTTTCTCCCTCTAGCTTTAGTTTTCAAAAATCCCAGGGGCTCTCTTGGCCTTGAGTTTTATGTCTTTCTTAGAAAGGGTCTCTGTTGGAATTTTCTACCACCACCACTTTGGCAGTTTCCAGAAGTAGGGAAGGGTCATTCTGGGTAGAGCCAACCATGCCCATCTACTCTGGGAATATAGGCAGGACGCAGAGATTGAGGAGATCTGAGGAGGAAGGGAAGGTCAGGAATGCCTCCCAAGTTTGTGGCTTTGGTAACCTGTGATGGCAACTTTTCCGTCCAAGAATAAGGGCTCAGAGGGCAAGCAGACCAGAGAGCAATGAGTAAACTGAGTTCATTTTTCGACTAGCTTAGACTGGCACATAGGGCTTATCACAATTTGTATGTTATGTATTTTTATGATTATTTCATTGGTTTGGCTTTCTTCACCATCAGAAGCCACCATCGGAAGACAGGACTCTCTTCTTTGCTGTGGATCTCCAGAGCCTCCCATAATGTACTTGGCATGTAGTAGGTATTGAGTAAATACCTACGCAAATGAATAAATTCAGATGAACAGGTCCAGCAGGCGGCTGGATGGACAGTTTGGGTCTCAGGTGAGGACCGGGAATAGACATTTGGGCCTATCAGTGTAGGGCTAGGTGGTCGACAAGCCTCGAGAGTTACCCTTATCGGCTGAGATATTTTTATGAAAGTTCAGATGCTATATAGACCTGTAATTTTCATGTCCCTATGATAAAATTATGCTCTTTTCCCCTTTGCCCTGCTTTGTATTTAATGTCAGTGATTTCTGCTGATAATCCCACCAGTGATTTTTTTTTTTTTTAAATTCTGTGCCAGGTTAGAATTAGGGTTTGTGATAGATTGGGAAATAAAGGTGATAAAGACAGAGATTCTATTTCCTTTTAAGAGTAACTGACTCATAGGATGAAACCTTGGATAGGATTTCAGATCACTCCTGTAAACTCTCAAAAAAGATGTTTATAAAACACTTGGAACAATACAGATTGTACTGCGAAAATGTGCTTTGATCAACTCAGGAGATACAAAGCAGGGAGCTTAATAACTCAAGTCCTATTTGTGAATGGAAAGGACTGGAAGTTCACCTTAAAAGTAAGAAGTCCGTTCACATCAAGACTTTAAATTTTACATGGTGGATAGCAGATGTTAACTTAGTTTCATCTTTTGTACAAAAAGAAAATGAACTGCAGATTTCAGATCTTGGCATCTTGAAATCGGACTCCTGATTCCTATCTCTTAATAACCATTGGAACACTAGTTTAAAAATGGAATTTGGCTTTGGTTTTTTACCCTTTAATTTTGAGGTGAGTGTGCTTCCAGCTCCGTCTTCCCTCTATATTCAGGAAAACCACACCACTGGTAGTTTGAATATGCCATAATTTTTATTATTTAAATATTAGAAACACAGTCTTATTTATATAAAGTAGTAATACTGTATTCACCCTGGGGAGATGGTTTGTTTCATTTTAAGGCATAACTACGATTGCCTTACTTTTTAGGCTGAACTCCCTCCTCTTAACCTCTCTGCCGTATGTCGAGATGCTGTATTAGTGTTTCTGATGCCTAGATTCTTCTCTCCCCTCTCACCCCCTATAGTAGAGATAGGAACATTTTTACTTATTTAATTGTCCACCAACTTTCCCCAAATTTGCCTGACTACGAATGTAGGCCAGTGTCTTCTAGCAAGTTGTAATTTGCTAGAGCATTTCTAAGAACCCAAATTGAGTAGGTTATAACATCTCCGTTTTTTAAAAATTACTGAAATATATATATATCTTAAAAATACACCTCAGATACATTTCTTTTGGTTTATAGATTAGCGCTTATTCTTTCAGATAGAGTTTCAACAAATACCTAAAATGCGAAGACTTTGTATATTCTGAATTTTACCGAATTTGCTCAAAGAGTGGAAAAGTATACATTTGGGATTTTAACGACAATGAGATCAGTAGTATGGGTTTGATTTCCTGCATAATTTAAGTTATTAACTGCACTGAAACTTATTAAGTACATGGAACAATCTCTGTCTTGAGAACCTAGGCCCCTGCCAATTGTATCCCTTTTGAAATCAGTTTATGGGGCCGAAATAAAAGAACGTCGATTTCTGGAGGTACCCCTTGTCAGCTCCTGGAAAAAACAGTTAAACTGCATGCGATACAGTATAGTGTATTCTATATTCTGAAATAATTTTATTCTTTAAGAGGTAGTTAGCTTCATTATTTACTAGTTAATTCTTCAGAGGTAGCATCATTCAAAATAGAAAAGTTCACAGTGTGGGGGTCCAGCAGGGAAGAGGCAGCGCTTACAGACAGTGGGAAACACATGGTGCCAAAGGTAGAGGCCTGCGTCCCCCCTGCAGTTGATCTCTGGGCTGGTCAGGGTCCTTTCTCCGTTGCCTCACCTAAAATGACATGATCATTTTCCCAGACATGGGGTTTCCACTCATTTGATTTTGGATTTTCTGATGACTGATGAGTATAATTCAAATAGTAGCATTAAGTAATTGGGGGGGGGGATCTATCTATCTATCCCTACCTAGATGTAGTCTAATTAGGGGAAGAATTTGAGTTATGGAAAGTATATAACAATTGAAATGCACTTCTGAGTAAGTTTGTGTAGAATTTAGGCTAATATGTCGCCTGGTGGCTACAAAGAATCTGGTAAGTGATTGTAAGTAATTTACACGTATTCTGTAGGTAAAGAGACGTTCCCAGTGTGCTTCAGTTGTAGTTTCTGTAGTTGAAGTAGCTGAGAGATCTTGTTTATTACGTTCTCTACTTAATAGTCTTTCTTAATTGACAAAGAAAAAAAGAGGCTGTTCAACCTGTTCTTGCTCCTACGTTAGTGAAGTCTAAATTTAAGTGAATTTTACTCTGCATCTTAAAGATAGCAAAGTAGTGTTGGGAAATTCTCTAAGGGTGAGATGTGTGTTCTATAGACTTGTCTTAGGCATGTATTATCCACGAAACCCCAGGAGTGTATACAATAGGTTATTTTCCAAGGGCTGTGGAGGGCCAGACTAGTAGTGCCTTCCAGGCTTACCATTTGAAACCAAGATTCTCTGTCGTCATGAATGAAATGTCGAATCCTGGGAGGAATGAAGAATGAATTACTCACTTGTGTATCTCATTGGTTATAACTTCCTCCTGTATTACTTGCTCATAGGATAAACACTGGTAGGATTTTAAATCAGAATTGTTTTTAGCGCTCAACACGTGGTGAGGAGCAGTCATCATGCTGCTCGTCAGGCTGCACCGTAGCTCTGAAACAGCCTTCTCCCACAGAAGAGACCTCGCCTGACTCTGCGAGACTATGGTCCCCAGGGGTACTAAGAGCCAAAGCGTGGAAGACAAATTGTTATGCACACCTAGTCCTGTCACAGCCTTGTTTCTCTTCTTTGTTAAGGCATCCCGTCCAACTAACCCCGCTGATAATCAAGAAACCCCTGGTGCTCGTGGTTAGATGAGTCCACATTCTCAGGCTACTGTGGTCCCACTCAAGGCCTGACTTGGGAGACTGGCTGTGGATGGCTTCAAGGTTTCCTTTGCGCTATTACTAATGGGAAAGAACTCTGTGACCTTGGGCAGGTTTCAGGTTATTAAAGGTCCTGCATACTCTGCCTCACTGTAAAAGACGCCATCAGAGCATTGTTGTGAGGGAGAGGGGAAGTGTCGTACGTACGTGTTAGCACGGTGCCTGGTACATTAGAGATTGCCAGTAGACATTAGGCTGTGGGACAGCGTTTTCCTCCAAAAAGAAATGTAATAAAGGAAATGTAGGGCAATAATTGATGATAGAGATGTCTTGAAATAACACAGATTTGGGTGTCCAGCAGATACCCTTTCCACATTTTAATGGAAGTAACTATTGCAGGTGAGATGGAAAATTCCACGACAGGGCATTCATGTTAACACCTGGCAGTGGAGGATGTCTCCTTCTTGATACTTACCATTTTACCTAAAACAGGATCATTTTTTTTTTTTTAAACTCTGAAAAACAAAAAACAGAAGGTAAAATAACTGAATACTGGTTTGGTTTTTTATCTTTTGTTTTAATGGTTACTGCTTTTCTATGGGGAATAAGAATATTTCCAAATCATGCTTGCAGAACCTGTGGTCTGGAGTTGTAGAACATTTAGAAGATTAGCAGTGTTTAATGTGGATATAAATTTGGGTATGATGTGTTTAGAACATGTGACAAGGAATCATTATGTCAGTCAAAATTCACTAAAAGCTTATCGTTTAGTAAAATTATTCCTTTGAGAATATGAACATGACAGTTCAGAGGCAACCTGAAAATTTTGGGAACAGAATAACAGTTTCTAAGGGAATGTGAAGCACAATGTCATCAACAATTCCCACTAACAAGGGATATTTGTTAATTTTTACATCCATTTCATGAGTTTATTAAATTTTTTTAAAAGATTTTATTTATTTATTTGACAGAGATCACAAGAAGGCAGAGAGGCAGGCAGAGAGAGAGAGGAAGGAAGCAGGCTCCCTGCTGAGCAGAGAGCCCAGTGCGGGGCTCGATCCCAGGACTCTGGGATCATGACCTAAGTCAAAGGCAGAGGCTTTAACCCACTGAGCCACCCAGGCGCCCTGAGTTTATTCAATTTTTTCATAGAAAAGAGAAGTACCACTGCAGGGGGGAAAAAAAGAGAGTAAAGGTTTTCAAATGGTTAGGCCTGATCATCCAGCTGTAAATGAGCCTATATTTGTGGCAAGAGATGTCGATCTATTGAATTTTCTTTGTGATGAGTAAATAAGCTTCCATCTTCTGTCCGATGTGATTACTATCCTTGGTCCCGGTAGGATAGAACTCTGTAAAATTGACAGTACAGAATACACGATGGCCCGGAGGGTGTGTTGTCTGTGGTAGGAACAGAGAATTTACTTAGAGCTTCCTTGTTGTTGTTGTTTTTTATGTATATCACTTTGGATCCGTCTGCCTAAGTTTACTTACTGTTATTAAAGAATAATTGAAAAAAAAAATTGACATACGATGTTACATTGGTTTCGGGTGTTCAACAGTTCAGGGCGTCAGTGCTCACCCTGACAAGTATAATCACCATCTGTCTTCATACGCTGTTAGTACAGTGTTACTGACTCTGTTCCCTACACTGCATTTTTCATCTCTGTGACTTACTTATTTTATGTTTGGCAGTTTTAATCCCTTTTATCTATTTCACCCATCCTCCCATCCACCTCCCCTCTGGTAACCATCAGTTCTCTGGACTTAAGAGTCTGTTTTGTTCATTCATTTTTAGATTGCACATAAAAGTGACGTTATTCGGTTTTTGTCTTTCTCAGTCTGCCTAAGTTTTTCACATCTTTTTATATTTCCAAGCTGGCGGGACCTCTTGTAGCTGACAGGCTCTGCTCTTGCAGCTATGTATGGAGTACTTTTTGAGTACTTGTCCTGAATTCACTTAGGTTTCCAGAGATACCTTCATTCTGGAATTCTAAGCTGACAGTGTGTAATTCTTTAATCATCTCGTCAGTAGCGTTTATTATCTTGACTTGGTGTTAGAAGGATCTGCCTGTATCCCCTGATGTTCTTTAGTTGTGTTATTTAAATGCAATGACTAAAAACGTGAAGATTATTCCCAGACTAGATGCAGAATGGCTTTGTATTTTGGTGATCATTCTGTATGAAATCTAATACTTAAAACAGTGCCAGACAGAGTACATGTGCAGTAAATGTTTATTGAATTAATGAATTGCTCTAGGGTGGCTCGTGGTCATAATAGTTTCAGTATTAAGTGACCAACATTCAGGACTGGTAGTTGAGCTAAACACTGAGGCTTCATTTGGAGCCAGAGAACAGTCTGCTGTGCAATCCCGGGAGACCAGTTTGTTCACTTTTCCATCCAGTAGTCATTTACTTTTACAGGGCTGTTTATGTAGAGGAAAGGTCAAAGGGAAAGGTGCATTTGAAGCAGTTACATCATTTGCTTTGCTACAATAAAAGATTTTTAGTATGTGGTGAAAAAAGGGACAGTTTAAAAATGGATATTATAAAGTTTAGGCAGTTACTTTTTTTCCAGCTTTATTGAGGCCTAATTGATCCACAATAAATGGCACAGATTTAAATTGTAGAATGTCATCAGTTCTGACACATGTAGACATCTTTGAAACCATCGCCACAATAAAGATAATGGAAATACCCACTTTTTGTACCCTTCGGAACCCTGCCCTCTCACCCTTTTGCCCCCTTCTCCATACAGCCACTGATCTGCTTTCTGACACTATAGATTAGTTTGCACAAACAATAGTTTGCCTGTTGTAGCGTTTCACAGAAGTGGATTTTTAATAGTATGTACTTTTTTTTTAGTGTGTTTCTTTTCACTCAGCGTAATCATGTTGAGATTCATTTATATTGTTGAATGTATCAATAATTCCTTTTTTACTGCTGAGAGGTATAGATATTCTGCAATTTATATATATCGTCACTATTTTTTTTTTTAAGATTTATTTATTTATTTATTTGACAGACAGAGATCACAAGCAGGCAGAGAGGCAGGCAGAGAGAACGGAAAGCAGGCTCCCTGCTGAGCAGAGAGCCCGACGCGGGGCTCGACCCCAGGACCCTGAGATCATGACCCAAGCCGAAGGCAGAGGCCTTAACCCACTGAGCCACCCAGGCGCCCCTGTATCGTCACTATTGATGGCCATTTGGGTATTTCCAGTTTCCGGCTATTACAAATGAAACTTATCTGAACGTTCATATACGGGTCTTTGCATGGACATATGCTTTCTTTCCCCTTAGGCAAATACTTAGGAGGGGATGGCTGGATCCTATGGTAGGTGTATGTTTAACTTTTAAAAAATTGCCAAATCGTTTTTCATGTTGTATCGTTTTACGTTTCCTATCAACAATGCATGAGAGTTCCAGTTGCTCCACATCTCTGTCAATAGTTGGTCTGCTGCTTGTCTTTTCAATTTTAGCCATTCTAATAAGCATGTTGTGGTTTCTTTTTTTCTTTTTCTTTTTTTTTTTTTTAAGATTTTACTTATTTATTTGAGAGAGAATGAATGAGAGAGAGCATGAGAGAGGAGAAGGTCAGAGGGAGAAGCAGACTCCCCAAGGAGCCGGGAGCCCGATGTGGGACTCGATCCTGGAAATCCGGGATCATGACCTGAGCCGAAGGCAGCCGCTCAACCGACTGAGCCACCCAGGCGCCCACATGTTGTGGTTTCTTATTGTGCTTTTAATTGGCATATTCTCATGTGCTCATTTGCCATTTTTCTATGAAATGTCAAGCCTTTTACTCATTTATTGGATTATTTTCTTATTACTGAGTTTCAAGAGTTCTTTATATATCCTAAGAACAGATTCTTTTTCTGATATATGATCTGTAAATACTTTCTATCAGTCTGACTTGTCTCTTACTTCTCTTAACAGTGTCTTTCAAAGAGCAGATGTTTTTAATTTTGGTAAAGTTCAGTTTATCAATTTGTTCTTTTATGGGTTATGCTTTTAGTTACCATATTTAAGAAATCTTTACCTAATCCTAGGTCGTCGAGATTATTTCCAATGTTTTCTTATAGGTGTTTTTGTTTTAGGTTTTACATTGAGGTATATGACCCATTTTGACTTAATTTGTGCATGTGTCACAAGGTGTGGATCAGAGAGTTCATGCTTTTTGCATATGGATGTCTCTGTCTACTGAGTTACCTTTGCCAAAATCAGTCGTCCATATATGTGGATCAATCTGGGACCCTCGGTTCCAGTGGTATTTCTTTATCGTTATGCTGGTACCATAGTCTCTTAATTACTGTAGCTTTATAATAAGTTTTGAAATTTGGTAGTGTTAGTCCTGTAAATTTGTTCTTTTTTTCAAAGTTGTTTTGGCTATTCCAGGTTTTTTGCATATCCCTATGAAGTTTAGAATCAGCTTAGGGGCACCTGGGTGGCTCAGTGGATTAAAGCCTCTGCCTTCAGCTCAGGTCATGGTCCCAGGGTCCTGGGATCGAGCCCCGCATGGGGCTCTCTGCTCAGCAGGGAGCCTGCTTCCTCCTCTCTCCTCTCTCTCTGCCTGCCTCTCTGCCTGCTTGTGATCTCTGTCTGTCAAATAAATAAATAAAATCTTTAAAGAAAAAAAAAAGAAGTTTAGAATCAGCTTATCAATTTTTACAGAATAGTCTGCTGTGATTTTGTTTGGGATTATATTGAATTGGTATTATCAATTTGAAGAGAATTACTTCTTTGTTTTTTCTTTTGAAAAAACTTTATTCATTTATTTGAGAGAGGGCACGAGCAGGAAGGCACAAGCAAGGGAAGCAACAGAGGGAGAGGTAGTCTCCCCGCTGAACAGGGAGCCCCATGTGGGGCTCATTCTAGGACCCTGAGATCATGACCTGAGCCGAAGGCAGTCATTTAACTCACTGAGGTACACACGCACCCTGGAGAGAATGACTTCTTAACAGTACGGAGTCTTCCAACCCATGAACACGTTATTTCTCTCTACTTATGTCTTTAATTTTTCTCAACAGTGTTTTTAAGTACAGAGTTTGCACATCTTTTGTCAGATTATCCTTAAGGATTTCATATATTTTTGGTATCATTATAAGTGGTAGTCTTAAAAATTTCAATACAAAGTTGCTCATTACTAGGATAAAAATACAATTCAGTTTTGTATATAAATCTTATATCCTACAACTTTGCTAAACTCACTAGTTCTCGTCGCTTTTTTGTGAAGTCCATTGGATTTTTCCACATAAATAGCAACATCATATTTAAATAGTTTTATTTCTTTTTTTCTAACATGGATGTCCGTTATTTCTTTTTCTTGCCTTATTGCACTAATCAGAACCTCTAGTATAATATTGGATAGAAGAGGTGAGAGTGGACATCCTTTGGCTTAGTTAGCAATCATTCAGTCTTTTACCATTAATTGTGATGTTACTGTTAATTTTTTGTGGGTCCCTTTATCAGGTTGAAGAAATTCTTTTCTGTCCTTAGTTTACTAAGATTTTTCTTCAAATTAGGAATAAATTTTGGATTTTGTTAGATACTTTTCTGCATTTATTGGGATGATCATATTGTTTTTATTTATTAGATTGTTAATATGGTAAATAACACTGAGCATAGTTCAAATGGTAAATGAACCTTGTGTTCTTGAGATAAACCCCACTTGGTCATGATGTATTATCTTTCTTATGTATTTTTGAATTTGGTTTGCAAAAATTTTGTTTAGAATTTTTAAGTGTGGGGGGCGCCTGGGTGGCTCAGTGGGTTAAGCCTCTGCCTTCGGCTCAGGTCATGATCCCAGGGTCCTGGGTCAAACCTCACATCGGGCTCTCTGCTCAGCGGGGAGCCTGCTTCCCCTCCTCTCTCTGTCTGCCTCTCTGCCTACTTGTGATCTCTCTCCCTCTGTCAAATAAATAAAATCTTAAAAAAAAAAAAAGAATTTTTAAGTGTGTGTTCATGAGGGACAGAATAGCTTCTTTTAATGTCTCTGTCTAGTATCAGGTTAATGCTGGTTAATGCTGGCCTCATAGCATAAGTTGGGAAGTGTTTCTTCCTGTTCAGTTTTCAGGAAGAATTTGTGTAGAATTGGTACTATTTTTTCCTTCATTTTTTGTTAGAATTCCCCAATAAGGCCATCTGAATCCATACTTTTCTTTGAGGGAAGATTTTAAACTACAAATTCCGTTTTTAAAATATATTTATGGCTATTCAGGGTATTTCTTTTTGAGTCAGTTTTGGTACTTTGAATCTTTCAAAGAATTCATCTATTTCATCTGCATTGTTGAATTCACTGCCATAAAGTTTTTCATCATAGTTCCTTATCTTTTTCATATTTGTTGAGTCTACGGTAATAATCGCCTCTCTCATTTCTGATACAGGTCATTTGTGTCTTCTCTCTTTATTCCTGAGTAGTCCAGTTAGAAGTTTATCGACTTTTTTTCTTACCCTCTCAAAGAACCAACTTTTGATTTCTTTTATTTTGTTTCCTTTTTTAATTTCATTGATTTTCTTCTCTGATCTTCGTTATTTCCTTTCTTCTGCTTACTCTCTCTGTGCGTAGTTTTAGTTATTCTTTCCTTTTGTTAAATTTTTCTAATTTTATATGGTATGGTTCCATTAAGGTCTTCCTTTAAATTGTTTCCTCCTCAAGGCAAGTGAGGATACCGAGGCTCAGAGGGACTAAGGGAGTCAACAGTTAATACGGATAGCCTTTTCTCTGTTATCTTACAGTGTTAGAAATGCTGTGACCGAAGCAAGTAAGAGTGCAAAGAGAGTTTAGCCTGTAAGGAGTGGGATAAGAGGGCCTCTGGAGAATTTGATGACTGAGGGATCTTATTTTGTTGAAATCTAGGATCAAGTTGCGACACGAAATCCAAAGTATTAGTTCCTAAAGTTGTATTACATTAGCTGCTGTTCTCCTTCTCGGTTGCTGTATTCTGAAAAATGAGTTAGAATATTCTAGGAGTAAATCTGCCTCCAGTGACTGCTCCCTTGGATTTAATTGACAAACCTGCTTTTTGTTTCTGTTGAGACTGTTTGCAGTGGTCATGGTAACTACAGCTGTAACAGTAGTGACAGGCGTTGCTGACAGGATGACAGCTGAATAGGAGGAAAATCTGGGGGCGGAATGTGGGGGGGATTGTGAAAAAGAATTACATCAATATCTCACTGCAAACAGTCTCAGTAAACACTATTTCTCTAATTATTCCTGAACACATTAAAACTTTAAAAATATTTTTTTATCATTAAAAAGGCTTAATTCTGTACTTATTTTATCAATGGAGTGAAACCAGCACAATGTAGTAGTAGTATCTTCTCAGTGTCCATATTAGAAGGTTGAGTTTATCTCCAGTCCGAATCAAAGTACTGTATTTAGGGATTTTGAACAGCTATTTTCTGGGGGGCACTGGTGTGGCTGGTAGTCAGCTGTGGGGAAGAAACAAGAGAGAAAGATTAAGTGGGATTAAGATTATACGGGATTAAGTGTCTAGTTTGTAACGGTGCCCAGACCAAACCCAGACTTTTGAGTCGGAAAATCTGGATTCTAGTGCTGCCTCACTCCCTGATACTCTGTAACTGGGAGCTTAGCCTGAAGATACTTTTCCTCTGGTTGTAGTTTAAATGAGAAAATGTATGACTTATCACTTAATAAATGTTTAATACTATTTGACTGGGGAACCATTTTCCTTTTCTCAAGGACTCAAGGAAGTAATTAAAGGGTCACATGCATGTGAGAATCTGCTTAACTTAGAATTTTTATTTCCCAGAGTGACTCCAACCTCATCCATGACATCTGCTTTTAGGATCATACGCTTTCCTAATTAAACAAATGCAACTGATTTTTCATGCGTTTATAATGGCTTTAAAAACCTGTTAGCTCTGTAGCTTTATTTGGTCTCAAACTTGTAACCAGGTGTCCAGCAAACAGTATGTGCGAAAGACAACTGATGCTGCTTCTCGAGTTAAAAGTTTCCAGGTTTGTAAAACATTCCCACCGCGTGGATGTTTGCATCTGCCCTCTCCTGATAGGTACTCTGGTATGTGCATTTTCCTCTCTTTGGGGGCTTTAGCTTTCAGGTTAAAGGAGAATAGTGAGGTGGAGACTGCTGGGTGATAAAAAGTCTTGGAGTAGAGAGATCATTTGCATATCAGCTCCCTCCACCTGGAAGTGCCCCCCTCCTTCCTCTCCTTTCCCTGTCTTACTCTAAGAGTTAGCTCCTTTGCCAGTCCTCCTACTCAGTTGCGTTAAAGAACCACCCCCCCCCACCGCCCCATAACATCTCGCCCTCATCTAATACTCTTCACCACGCTATGTTGTGACTCTTGTGTTTGCTAGTCTTCCTAAGAAACCTTAAAGTCAGGGAATGGGTCTTATTCATCTCCGTATCCCAGCACCCAGCACGACTCCTGATTAAAAAGGTGCTCAGGGAAATTGTGTCATATAAGAATCCTCGAGTGTGATGTCTCATGTTTAGAGAGTAAGGATATAATGCTTAGAGGGTACCTGGGTGGCTCAGTCAGTCAAGCATCCCACTCTGGATTTCAGCTCAGGTCATGACCTCGGGGTCATGAAATAGAGCGTGGAGTCTGTTTAGGGATTCTGTCTCTCACTCCCTCCCTAGGCCCCTCCCACCCAGGCATGGGTGCCCCCCTGCCACCCAAAAAAGAAAAAAGAATATACTGTTTATCTAACAAAGGTGTTTGCTCTTGCATTTTTCAGTCTCACCTTGTGTTTCTTCCCCTCTCTTCCAGTCTTTCAATCTCTCTCTTTTCATTCAGGGAACGTTTGAGCTAGGAGAATGAGCTGAGGGCTTTTCTTTGTGTTATTGGTAGCCTTTGTGATCTCCCTCAGTGCTTATTAGGTGCACAGACTTTGGTGGGACCCTGGGATACTCCCTGGAGTCCCAGTTTCCCTGCCGCAGTCGGGACGGGGTCTTACCACGAGGTAAGACGGGGTCCACGAGGCACATGAGCCAGTTGACGACAAATGCCACCCGCTCTTATGGCCTTCTCGAAGCCAGTCCAGCAGGACTGCTGTCAATGTGGGGCTGATGTGGAAATGATGGAAACTGAACAGGTAGCAGTTTTAAGGAGGCGGACGGGGCCCTGCCTCCCCGTTCTGAGCTGTAGATGACGACGACGGAGCTAGGGGCCGCCTGCCATCAGTCAGCAGTGCATCACCTGCCTGTGGGAGAAGCTCCACACCAGGTTTCTGGATGCCCTGGCGTACAGACTGTGGTTCACTTCTGGAAGAAACAATCGTGAAACCACAGGGTGACGTAACATATGTATGAATGTGTAATCTACCTACTTAATGGATGACTGTGTCTTTGCAGAGGGTGCTCTTGAGCCAGAGTGGAAAAAATCTAGCAGAAGACAGACTGCAAATGGACTTTGACATGGTGTAGAGTAGAGAGCACTGAGGGATGAGCCCTGAGTCCAAGGTTAGCCCCAAAGCCTGAGCGTTGTCTGTGTATTCAGGTAGGAGCGGCCTCTAAAGGGATCTGTTGTTTGAATGTCTGGGCCGAGGGTATGTTCTCATTCTTTTCACCATTTTTTGGAGTTTCTGGTAGAGACTTCAGGAAGCCACGTGACGCGGTCTCCTGACTTGGTCCTGAAATTCATGCTCCTCAGCTGCTGCTCAGAAGTAGCAGAGACCGTGAGGGCTGAAACTCACCAAGTGGACTGATGTCTGTATATTTTGCCCCTGGCGGGACAGCAGAGTGACTTTCTTGAATGTTCATGTACCTACATCTTGCCTTCTAAGTGTCTCCGTAAGTCTCAGGTTGTTGGGAGGCCTCGTTATCTAAGTTGTTGAGCTTCACCTGTAAACCAGAGTGTCGCATGCATCGTAGAGAATCAGAAACCAAAGAAGTGAGCATTGTTTCTGTTAATACACAGTTATTTCCAGTCATAAAATTTGACAAAGACAGGCTTTTAAACTGTAAGCTTTGAAAGACACTAAATTTCAGGGGCGCCTGGGTGGCTCAGTGGGTTAAAGCCTCTGCCTCCGGCTCAGGTCATGATCCCAGGGTCCTGGGATCGAGCCCTTCGTCGGGCTCTCTGCTCAGCGGGGAGCCTGCTTCCTCCTCTCTCTCTGCCTGCCTCTCTGCCTCCTTGTGATCTCTGTCTGTCAAATAAATAAATAAATAAAATCTTAAAAAAAAAAAAGACACTAAATTTCAGATGACATCTTTTCCTCTAGGATTTAATTTCCCCCCGTTCACTAGACAGCTTTTCCAGGTAGGCTGTGTGATCCCATCTCTGTTTCTTTGGGAACCACACTGAAGAAAGTACGGTTGAATGTATAGTTAGTATAGTTAGCCGGTCCGTGAGGTATATTTGCTTTTCTACTTTGTTATCCTTATAAGAACTTAGGGCTGTCAGGGTATCACCAGTGCTCTTTATAGGTCTCATAATTAGGGGTGGAGGGAGTGGGTAGAAGGAAGGAAACCAACCATTAAAAAAAGACAAAAAGAAATGTGAACGAATGCCCAGAAATTGACATTTAATATCATAGAAATCAGCAAACCTTCAGAAAGCAAGCAGCCTAATTAAAATTGAGAAGTTGAGGGGCGCCTGGGTGGCTCAGTCAGTTAAGCGTCTGCCTTCAGTTTAGGTCATGATCCCAGAGTCTGGATCAAGCCCCACACTGGGCTCTCTGCTCAGCAGGGAGCTGCTTCTCCCTCTCCCTTTGCCTGCTGTTCCTCCTGCTTGTGCTCTCTCTCTCTCTCTCTCTGTCAAATAAATAATAAATAAATCTTTAAAAAAAAAAAAGTTGAATCCACTTTTCCTTTCCTTTGAGTTAAAATTGCTGAGCTGACAGAGGTCTCGAGAAGTTGTTTTATGCTACCCCTCTTGCCTGATTTAGGCTGTGTTTTAAATTAGCCCATGGAGGTCTCTCCTCTAATCTCATAGAATTGTCCATGACAGTTCTTTTATAAAAGGTCAGTTATCAGGAAAAAGTGATGTTTACTTTAAAAATAGAATGTTACAATTTATACCTTTTGCTCTTTCAGAGTCTGAAATATAGCTGTGGCCTGCTGAGAGAGAGATATTGCTTTTTTATGGATCTTTTAGATTTGCAAGTAATAAGATGCTGTCCCTTTATTAATGGAAATGATCATCTAGTTATGTTTGAAAAAAAGAAATTTTGATTTAGTGTTAATGGCGAAGTTAGAGTGTTCTTAGAGACGAAGTTACAGAGAGTTAAATGCTGTCATCCTTTCTCTTCATACTAAGAACAAAAGCAAATGATTGTGAAGTATTTCAGTGGGTTAAACCCTAAGTTAGAGCTCGCCTTTCCCGGTATTATAAGAAGCACTTTGCCTAGTTGCTATGGAAACAAATTTAAATTATTGAGTTGAAAGTTATGATGTCGCTCTCGATACAGATCTGCAGTGAAAGACAGGTGTTGCAGACTAAAACTCTTCACGCTGCTACTCCTGCAACTACTGAAAGGACTGACATTGACCTCACACTTGTTGTAAGTGTAAGTGGCAGATCCGTGCTAGAGACCTGGGCACACAGATGAGAAGACAAGGTTTTCAGCCTCTAGGAGCTCAGATTCTCACGGGGGACGTCATCAGACACCGGGAGTAGCGTGGGGCTGTCGACAGAATGTCGCAAGGTGCGGCAGGAGTGCTACCAAAGGAGCTAGGGAGTGCTCGGGGTGACTCTCCCGATGT
The DNA here is from genome assembly GCF_010015895.1 of Lontra canadensis. NCBI lineage: Eukaryota > Metazoa > Chordata > Mammalia > Carnivora > Mustelidae > Lontra > Lontra canadensis. Next base: position 4,368,238 of record NW_022631085.1, on the reverse strand, counting down.
GTGGAATTTGTCTGACAGGCAGGGAGGTGGGTCAGAGGTGCTGTTCCCACAGAGGAAACTGTATGGGTTTGGGCTAAGAGATGCAACGTTATTTTAAAGCATTTCTTTCTTTTTTTTTTTTTTTTTTAAAGAAGCATTTCTTTTTAAACCACTATCCGTCTTCTTCGCCATACTCTTAGGAAATAATTTACTATTCAAATATTAAATTTATTTTAAAGATTTTTTATTTATTTGACAGACAGAGATCACAAGTAGGCAGAAAGGCAGGCAGAGAGAGAGGTGGAAGCAGGTTCCCCGCTAAGCAGAGAGTCCGATGCGGGGCTCGATCCCAGGACCCTGAGATCATGACCCGAGCCGAAGGCAGAGGCTTTAACCCACTGAACCACCCAGGCGCCCCTCAAATATTAAATATTTGAATTCATGAGCCAGTTGAATGTACTTTGCAGTCAGTCTGTGAGCTGCCCCACTTGACTGTGTAACTGAGGTGTTTGACCTCTCCAGGTCTCACAAGGATTACATGAGAGACTCTGTGAAGGGCACAGCTCAAAGCCTGTCATTGAATAAGCTCTGAGGAAATGTGAATTGCTTTTTCACAGTGTCAGTCTCATCATTGTTCATTGCAGCTCTCTGGTAATTTTGGATGCTTTGGTGACTGCCAGTGAGGATACTGCGCTTGTAGAACATTCCCTTGCTTGCTGGATTGTAGATCTTGTGGGTGGTGCCCCACTGAGTACTACATGTGCTCAGCATGGGGCCCGCACTAGTGTGGAGAAGTGGCCGAGATTCCTGGCCTGAGGCAGCTTCCAGCCTTGCTGAGAATGTAAATGGACAAATACAAGTGAAGCGTGGGCTGAGCTGCCCTCTCTGGTGGGCTGTGCAGGTGCCCCGTACACCATTCAAAGTAGTGTGGTGGTTTGTGTGGCCCGCTGTTTTCAAGTGGGTCTGGGCATTGGTTAGTAGAGAGGGAATAGGATGGAGGCAGCAGTTAGGCAGAGGCCACGGTGCCGAAGACTCAGGGAAAAGAACACTTGTCCGCCTGCTGGACTGGCTGGATATAAGAGGGAAGCTCTCGCCCCGTGCCGGGCTTCTGGGACGGCTGCTGAGACTCTTGCCTTCCATTCACATCTAGGCACTGGCAATCCCACCACTGTGCAGGGTCGCTAAGGTCCCTCAACACATATCATTTTCCTTTTCGATTGAAGGGATGTATTATATCCTTCCTTGGTGGTAGTTTTGATCAGATATAAGGAATGAGCAGTAGGCATAGGGTAGGAGGTTGGCCCGGTTGCAGGGGTGGACATACTAGAAGATAGACTTCATTTTGGTCTCCCAACAACAGAAAGTCCAGGAACAAATACTAAAGGATTGCCCTGTGCCAACGAATCCACTGGAAGCCAGGGAAAAATACGGAGATGAAAAGATGAGCTTCCTCACCCCAGTGACCTGAGAATCTTACGGGCAGATGACAAGATAGAGAGAAGCGGTGGAATTCAGTGCCCGTGGGTGGCGGCTGCAGGAGAGTGGTGCAGGGGGCTCAGTGGTAGTAAGGCCCGACCTGCACCCGGGAGAGGGCTCGGTAGGGCTTACCGGGGACTCCAGAGACACACTTGTCTTTATTCTTTCCCAAGTGTCTGGGGCCAGGCAGGCACAAGCAGCCGTGAGCTCTCATCCCGGACAGTGGCCTCCACTGCCTTCTGTCCCCGCCACGACCTCTCCTCCAGGCACTCCTCTTTACTTGATGGAGTTCAAGCCGTAGCAGTGGACTGTGGCTCTGCCAGGGCTGGAGCTGACAGGGACCTGGGCTGTTCTCCACCTGGCCTCCGTCTCCCAGACCAGGGCCGGACACTTCTCTGACTTGGGAACAGCTGCTGGGCCTGATGCTGGGCGCTGTGAAGGGGTGGGACGAGGGCAGGCTAAATGACATCCAGGAAGCTTGGTAGCGTCTACAGTTTCGCACATCTGTCCCACTCTTTCCTGAACGGTCCAGGTGTATGGAATTCTCTAACACACCTCGAATCCTGACGGCTTGCGTAAGATGAAGTGTTAGCGCTCGGGAGAGAATATTCTGAGAACAAGCGCTTGAATTTCATTCTAAGCTTCAGTTCATTTAACAACCCTGGATAACAAAATATCTGAATGCATGGTCGTAGCATACTGAATTATGCACACAGAGAACCCAGAGCCGATGAGCAACCTCGTCTTCTTTCTGGCTGGGCTCACGTTAGCTACTGAAATCTGTGTGTGCGAGATGGCCATGGGAGCAGACTGCTGGGGATTGTGGCTGCTTTGTACAAGTCTACGAGGAGGGGGCAGTTAAAGCCTGCCCCCTGAGGGGTGGGGGTGGGGAGGGCTTCTCTCTCCCCTGGGAGTCGAGATTCTGATGCATCTTCATTTTACTTTTAAAGAGAATGTTCACCTGTCTCTGGTTCAGTTAGAGTCTGAAAAGCTGTGTTTAATAATGAACTTGGGGTGTGTGTGTATGTGTGTGTGTGTGTACGTATGTGTGTGGTTACGTGTTTTAATCAAACCAGTTTCACAACAATAGTAGCAGCAACTACAGCAACAAAGAAAACCCTTCCCTCATCATCTCTACTAAATGCAGTAGCTTGATGTTTGGGATTTTTAAAAGTGAACGTCTTAATGCCTGTCATTTAGTGAAAGAAAACATGAGCTCCTTATAGTAATCTGAAACTTGTATAATCCACTTTTAAATTTGTGTCACATTCCTATTTTATCTTCTTAGTCTCTTCTTCTGTCTTCTGGTTGATTTAAATATCCAAATTATTGGAGAAAATTGTTTGCTGTTTAAGGCATTTGAAGCTTAACTCTCTAAAGGCTAAAATATAATTTCTTCATTGTTTCTTAGCAATTCCTATACAAATACAATATTATTTTCATGCAGGAAGCTGAAAAGGCAGGCTGTTCTAAAGGAAGCTGTTGTGTAGTTCCTTCCTTTCCAAACTTTAAGCCGAACGCTTTTCCTCACCCCAAGTTCAAGGGCTTAGTTTACGTGTGTGAAAATAAACTGAGCAGCACCTGCCGCTTAGTCACAAAGGAGAATCTTGAAGCTGCTAAGCAAACAGATATGGCCGGTATAAGCTTTTGAGGTGCTCAAAGCATGTGGTAAGGGGAAAAAATACATTTCAAAATAAATAGTATGAGGAAGTAAAGATAGAAGAAAATGTACACCGAGGGGTCAAGCTCAGCACCCGAACTGTGTACATTTTATTCGCGTTACTGTTATCATTGTGGGCACCAGTATTTGGAAATTTGTCCTTGAAAATGTAGACTTGTCAGTATTCTCCAAGGAAGGATTTGGCACATTGTATAATTCTTTTTCTTTTGTAAAAAATACTGTTTCAGCCCTTCAAAATAGCAAGAGGAGGGAAAAAAAGATAATACTGAATTATTTTGTTATAAAAGTATTCTGCCTTATCTGTTGACTTCGTCCAGGCATCTCTCAGTAAGCTCAGATAGTTCAGGACAACCCGCCGTAAATGCCTGTCGGAGCATGCGCACCTTGCTGAGGTCCGTGGTGGCTCCTTGAAGTCCTTCTTGACACCGACAAGAGGAAATGAGAGAGCTAAGTTGTCCATATTTATTTAGTGTAAATCATCGTGCTTGTTCTCCAAAAAACGCTGGCCACTCTAGTAATACTAACTTCCGTGGAGGCCCAGAGTTCCCTTGGGAAATTACCTAGAAACTCCTATTTTACTAACGAATGTTGTCTGGGAAAAAAATGTAGAAGCCTTTCTAGAAATGTTATAGACTCCTTTCCGTTATCAGCAGAATTCTGCGAGCTGACAGTATGAAGAATACCAAATACCACTGCAGTGTTTGCCAGGAAATCATACACGGGGCCGAAGATTTCCGTCCCCGAGGGGGCAAACAGCATCTTAACTGCTTTCACTGAGTCGGAATAGGAGGGGCAGAAGGAACAATAAGGGTCAGTGGTTTGCCCTGTAATTTCAAAGTCACTTTAATGCCCCTTCGAATAGGGTCATGTCGTGTTTACCGTGTCGCCCTGAGACCTACTAGAAACTTGAAGACCGCGTCTGGAGACGTGGCAGTTGGAGCTGGGCTCCGTGAAAATCCTAGGGTAGAGTCAGCCCAGCCGCTCTGAAGCCTGACTGTCTTAGACGGGAGGCGTGCAGGGGCCAGAATCGGTGGCCCGTCCCTTAGTGTGATGTGTGTCGACAGAAGTGTGGCTCTGCGGGTCTGCATGGCCAAAGAGGAAGCTCAGGGTGTCGTGGCAGGAGCCCTGAAGGCAGTCGGGTCAGGGCTCCGGCGCCAGCTCTCCCTGCAACTTTCTTGGAGGCTTTGGACACATCGCTCCACTTCTTTAGGCCTCTGCTTCCTCATTTATAAAGGGCGGACACTGAATCACATGATCTCAGAGGTGCCGGCCCCATGCAGTCTCCGAGCACGGTGACTGTAAAACAGCCTTCCACCTCGGAGCACTCAGCCCCTCTCTCCGGAGCTCCGGCTGGAATCCGCCCAGGGTGTGCTGTCAGCCGCTGCCGCTGTCCGTTCCTTTCTGGGAAATGTCTTTTGCCTTTTCTTCCTTCTCGCTGCCTCCACGTTTGACCAGCCTGTGCTTAGACTCGTCAGGATGATCCCCTCACCCTCTGTCCTCACCCTCCCCACCCCCAGCCCCTCATCCGGTTCCTGTTTTCAGTGTAAAGCCCTCCTTTCCCATCCCATCCCATCCCATCCTGTGCTCTGAGCCTCTTCTACCTTAAATACTCTTTCCCTCGGGAGTGTTTCCTTGTTCAGAAATCATTGACCTACACTGTGTGGTGCTTTGTTTTTCCATCTATGAATATTTTAATAAATATTTTCATTAACTTTTAAATTTTTTTTTAATTTTTAATTTTTTATTAACATACAGTGTATTACTAGCCCCAGAGATACTCTGTGGCTTTTAAGACACTCTGTAATGTTGTCCCACCCCATCCATCTGACTATTTTCTGTCACTCTCCAGCACACCCTGCTATGTATGCAATAAGACCAGTTTCTTGCCCTTTTCACAAGCATTCCATGTTCTTTCCTACTTATGCCATTTGTTCATTTCGTTCTTTCATCTGGAATACTTTTTTGTCTTCATAACCTAATAACAAATTCAAGATGCAAGAAGGGTAGGATAACTGAGTAAAGCTCTGTAGATTAGAGGCAGAAAAGGTAGAGAGAGAGAGGTGGGGTTAAGCCATCCAGCAGAGGAAAGAATATTTCTGAGCCAGGAGGGAGGGACAGTGAATGTTAAAACCTGCAGGGGTTTTGAGTCACAGAGAAAGGAAGTTTTTTGGTTTTGTTTGTTTTTTAAATATTTTGTTATTGTTGTTTTGGACAGAGTCACAGCGAGAGGAGGAACACAAGCAGGGGGAGTGGGAGAGGGAGAGAGGGCTTCCCACTGAGCAGGGAGCCTGATGTGGGGCTGGATCCCAGGACTCTGGGATCATGACCTGAGCCGAAGGCAGACGCTTAAGGACTGAGCCACCCAGGCGTCCGAAGAAAGGAAGTTTTAAAGAAGCTCACTCACACCAAGTGGCCTTTGCGCTCAGGAAAACAGAGGCCAAGTTCTTCTACCCAGAAAGGGTTGGGGGGGGATGTGCTAGGAACCTGAGGAAAGTAGGAAATCCTCACTTGCTGTGGGCTTTGGATGGGCATTAACCAGAGGTGAGGAAAAGATTTACTGGGAAACATTGAGAATCCAGTTGAAATCAGTTACTGTGCACTGGGGACACCCTCCTCTCCTTTTCTGAGTCTGTCCAGCAGTGCTTGGCTTTAGGGATCTGGATGGGGGAAGCCAGAGTTCGACACTGGTACTGGTGAAGTGGTCTGCCCCCTCCACCACCCCTGCCTAGTTCCAGGCTGGTTAGAGGCCAGTGAGGGCTGGGTAGCCTGGAAGAGGAGGGTGCCATGCGTAACCCACCCCCACCCGCCTGCCCCCCCAACCCGCCCTCCCAACAGCTGCTCTCTTTTCCTCTAACCACTTTTCCCACCTCACTCCTCCATGGCCTTGCTGACCATCACTCAGAACATAGAAACAACCAGAAGAGGACGTCCTAAAGCTGCTTCTGCCAAGTGCTCCCTCCTAACTGCACATGGACCCGACTGCAGGTCCCGTGTGGGGCATCACCTCTGCCCTGGATGCCATCCCCTCTCCTGCTCAGGAGCGTGCCTCCGCTGACTTTGGACATCCGTCCACCCCGTCGGCTCTTCCCTGTTGCGGGGCAGGTGTGCAGTAGGCGTGGCGTGGGATTTCATCGGCTTCCGTGGTCTGCCAAGCAGGCACAAAGGAGCAATGGAGTTGAAGGGACTGAGCACTAAGTAGAATAGGGAAGAGGCCATAGTGAGGAACAAGGAACAGTAAAAAGGCAGTAGGACAGTGGCGTGGAGACCCCAGGAGGGTGAATGGATCGGTGGATCCAGACTTTGGAAGAAGGGGAGCTGGAAATTTAGGAGGTGGTGGTCAGAGGGTGGGTAGACGAAATTGTGACGATGGAGTATTCTTGGTTTGGCAGGTGGGCTTGGGGGTGAGGGTGGTGGATAACAGCCCTGTGGTGAGGATGGTCTGGCGGTAGGACATTCAAAGCCAGGGGCCTTCAGGGCGGTGGGGGAGGGAGCGTCTGGAAACAAGAGTGATGATGAGCTGATGATACTTACCCCACCTCCAAGTCCAGGGGCTTGACGGCTGCAGGAGGGAAAACCGCCGCTGGATGGGGCTGCACAGGAAGCCACGCGCCAGAGCCAGATTTGCCTGGTTCTGCTCTCACTCCTGTCTGTTCTGAGTGCGACAGCCAGAGGGACCAGTCAAGAGCAGAAGTCCGATTTTTTTTTTTTTAAGATTTTATTTATTTGACACAGAGAGAGATCACAAGTAGGCAGAGAGGCAGAGAGAGAGGGGGAGGCACGCTCCCTGCCGAGCAGAGAGCCCACTGTGGGCCTCGATCCCAGGACCCTGAGATCACGACCTGAGCCGAAGACAGAGGCCCAACCCACTGAGCCACCCAGGCGCCCCAGAAGTCCGATTTTTGTATCCCTGTTGTACTCCAGCTCCTCTTTATAGCTTGATCCCTTACGTCCTTCACGGTTGGGGTTACTCAGGTGTTTCCTTCTCAGGGCTTTCCTCGCCGCCCTCTTTGAATTCAAGCACTACCATCCCCATTCCCTGCATTTCTGTTTGTCCCCACAGCACTTAACAGCTCATCGGCAGTCTGTTCTACTGATTTGTAAATTCCAGAAGGACGGACACTTCTGGGTTATTATGTCATCCTATTTTCAGACTGCGTCAGACCCTGTATCTAGTACAGAATTGGGCAAAAGGCAGGTATTCAGTGAATATTCAGTGAATATTAGTTGAATGTAGAAATTGATGGGTGGCTGGAAGGAGGCAAGGCGGCCTGAACAAGCAGATACAAGAGGGAAGGAGGCAGTGGGTGTGGTCGCCAAGTTCTGGGGTGGGCCTGGGTTGGGATTGTTGTGTGGGGGTTGGAGAGGATCTTAGGTTTCCCATTGTGGAGGAAGCTGAATTTCTGGGAGCCTGGATGATTCGAGAGAAGTCCAGCTCCTCTCGCACGATGGCAGGGGATTAGACAGAAAAACTACACATCAGGCCCAGTCACAGAGGAATTCAGGAGGGGGCAGTACATGATTCTAACAGACAATGAGGAGGAGACAGTTTGCGGGGGTGGGGGGGGGAAGGAAAAACATATCCACAGAGAAACTAAGTAATAGTTGGGAGGTGTGCCTCCCCTTACATCAGGCTTCATTCCCCCACCGAAGTCTCCAGAGTGCACTAAGTTAAATACGAGCTCTTTTAGTTTAGTAGGTCTCTTGAATTATTTTAGGATAAAAAGCATTACACAGAACTAAAACGTCTGTTACTCTGGCATGAGATAACAAGAGTCTGTCACTAAAAGTAGTGGCTGTGAATGGCGAGTCCTTGGGATCGCTGGGGTAGAATTCTAGCATTTGCTTTTCGGACTGTCATAGGTTCAGAATATAGAGTATGATTTGCTCTGGTATATTTGTGGTTGGAAACTTTAATGTGCCAAAGTCTTCTCAATTGACATCTGAATGTCTTAATTATGTTTCTGGTAAATTTATTATTCTAAAGTACCCTGCCAGACCATACTGCTTTACAAAGTTGGCAGGATGCTGCTGATGACCTAATGTATGATTGAGACTCACTGCAAGTATTCTAAATGTTTCAGTGCAATACTATTTATTTTGTCCGTTTGCAGTGCGTTTTAGGTGTACTTTAGTACATTAGAAGAGTTGTTTTCTCCTAGCCCAAAACAAATAAGCATAAAACAAGTGTTTAAGTATTTTAAACCCACTTCCCACATTTATTTATTTTTTTTAGGCAAGAAGTGCCTTCCAGGACATCAGAAAGTGTAGTCCCATTTCCAGGAGGATGGGTAGATGATAGCCCCTTTGCAGCCTACACTTGAGGCTGCTTCCACCATGTTTCTGCTGACTCTCAGCTTTACTGCCTTACACCTCCCGCCCTTAGCTCTCAAACCTTATTTTCTCCTGCTGTCTGGTTCACTTCAGTTCCATTGCTTCCTTTCTTTCCAGTACCTTCAGATCCAAATTTCTCATCATCCTGTAGGTCTCCTTTTCAATATTGTTTTCTCAGATCTTTCTAGATTCTTCCCTTCCTGCTTCATTCCGTCCCTCTGCTGCACACTGTCATCATTACGCTTTCCCTTCCTCAGTTCTTACACCTTATTGTAATGACACGTTTTATGTCCTTGTACCCTTGTAGAGTCCATGACCTCTGAAGGACCACATCTGTCTCCATTATGTCCTCAGCACCTAGAAGAAACAGTGCCCGGGACATAGAAATCCCTCACAGATACGTGTTTAGGAGTGAAGGGATGAATGGGAGAGGACCCAGGTCCTTCCTCCCTGTCTCTGCAGAGGGGCCAGGTCGCCTCTGCCGAGAAAGCATCAGGTCACCGGTGTGTTTATGGCTGTGCTCATGGTGATGGGGAGGGTGACCCTCAGACTCTTTGAACTCCTAACTGGCTGTATTTGGAATGATTCTACTCAGATGAAGATCTGGTGCTTGTTACTGACTGTACCTACTCTTTCTTCTGTGTGGCCCTCTGGGGAGGAAGAATGATGAAGTAAATAGATACATTTCAGTGAAATAGTCTTAGTTCTTTCCCCAAATCCTGCTGCTGTGTCTGCTAGGATCACGTGCCAAATGTCTAGGTTTTTAAGGCAAAGTTACATAAAATGAATCACGTAGTAGGGATATATGTGCTATTTGGAGGTTTCCTACTTTGTTAGTAAGGATAGTGACTTAGAAAAATACTCTGAATACATAACCTACTTTGCCCAGTTCCCTGGAGTTTGATCAAAGTTTATTTAGCACTTTGTGTAACTCCACAACCCCTTACTGTAAATCCTTGAGCCCGCCTGCGTTTTGGAATACAGGCTTTTTCTAATTTTAGGTAATACGTTTTTTATTCTGGGTTTTTGTTTGTTGGCTGGTTTGTTTTTTTTTTGGTTTTTTGTTTTGTTTTGTTTTAGGGGTTTTTTAGAGAAGTGTTTGGGGGTGGGGAGCTATGGAGAGAGAGAATCTCAAGGAGGCCCCATGCCCAGGGTGGAGCCCCATGTGGCGCTCAATCTCATGGCCTGAGATCACGATCGGAGCCAAAATCAAGAGTCAGATGCTTAACCAACTGAGCCACCCAGGCGCCCCAGGACTTTTTTTGAATTTTAAAAAGTTACTGTGCTACCCAGTGAGGTCTGGGGCACTACCCTGTAATTAAACATCAGGACTCCTGCCTTGAAATACTCACATTCGGTAGGGTGAACGTGCTATGAATAGCCTCGACTGAGTCCGCATTCTGGTCTCGCTGCCACATGGTTCTGGTTAGGTTGGGCCAGAGATGAATTTTAAAACTTCAAGGTTTGGGAGTTTGTGGGGCTTTGAAATTAGTAGGCAGAGAACTGGCATAGGTACACATCTTAGTGTGGTACTTAATACCCAAGCATCTCTTGAATGCTTTCCCTCCATCAGAATCAGCGTTAGGTCAAGCCATGACTGTCGTCTGGGTTGTGGCAGCCCCTTCCCACTCAGTTACTAAGCAATCGATTGTCCTAAATCAAGCTTTGTTTATATCACTCCTCTGTGTCAGTCATTTCGGTGGCTTCTTACTGTCCTAAAGATAACATCGGCCTTTCTTGGCCATCAGACAAGGCCATTATGATCTGGGCCTGTCTGCCCCTCCAGGGCTTCAGCAGCTGCTCCCACTTTCCATTGTACAGACGTATTTCTTCTGTTCCATAGTTCCACCTGCCCACTAGCTGTCCCTCGTGTCTGGGATAACCACTTTACCCAGCCTTCGTCCTTACATTTCTTTCTAACTCGTATGATTTTCAGGTTTTGAATTAGATGTCACTTCCGAGGAAACCTTTTCTTTCCTGGTGCTAGAGGCGATGATGCACCTTTGTATTTGGAAGACATTTTATACTCCTTGTGCATCGTGCTATAATTACATTGCTGATTCTCTAGAGCAGGTTTCTCATTCTTGCACTATGGACACTGTTGATGTGCCTGTCTCATGGCCTGGTATGTAACTCTTTCATAGGCCTCTGACATTTGACCTTCTTGGCCTCTGGCTTTTGACCTCTGCCATTTGCCCGCTAGACATGGTTCTAAATCATCTATACCAGGTTTCTCTGCCTTGGCCTTATTGACATTAGGGGCCAGATAATTAATTCTTTGTTGTGGGGACTGTCATTGTAAGGAACATCCTTGGACCGTACCCACAGATGCCAGTAGCATACCCCCTGCCCTCTGCTGCATTGTGACAACCCACAATGTCTCTAGACGTTGTCACATGGTCCCTGGGGGACATAGTCACCCTTAGTTGTGATCCATGGTCTAGAAGGAAAGCTCTTCATGGCAGAGGCCATGCTTCTATGGGTCTTCATAGCCCTAGCTTGGCACACATAGGTGCCCTTAAAAGTATTGAAGTAAACTGGTGAGCAGGGGTGGATGATGGTGCTGCACAAGGAAGGAGATGGGTCAACGGTTGGATGGGTGGTTGAAGAAAAAGGCTCTGCTCTCTCGTAATGTGGAGCGTATGCATGTGCTTTCTGCGGGATTGAGCTACTACAGACAGTGGGCTCAGGCTCCATTCTGCCTGTTTGGGTGATACCCCTTTTACCTACTGGGCCATTCCCCAAGGACTGCTTTCCTCCCTTAGAGCTACTGGCACAGAATCTCCTGATTGCTGAGAGGCCGCCTTAGAATCCGCCAGGAAGCATTTGTTAGAGCGCCCAGGAAGAAATGGGCACAGAATCGGGAGATAGATAATCAGAAGGAATGAGATAATCCGATAGGAATCAGAAGCAATCCCCGCCCTTCAGGTGCTCCAGCGATGTGCAGAAGACACCGGGTTGGTTTGTCTCTCTGTCCGGAAGGCCCTTCCACCCTTCCCTTCCTGGCATATTCCTATCCCTCCGACCCAGTCGACGCTATGTGGGGCCTTTCTTTATAGGTTCCCGTAGCACCTCCTCTCTTCCATCATAGTATTCCTCACAATTTAATTGCATAGCTTTTTCCTTGCTTGTCTCATGTTTCTGTTCCTTGCGGCTAAACTCTGTGAAGGGAAGGGCAGTGTATGTTTCTGCAGCTCCTGGCACAGGAACTGGCACCTTGGAGGCATTTAATATACAATTTATATAAATGTGAGGATGCACATAGTAGGCCCTCCAAGAGCAAAAAAGTACCGTGTTGGTTTGGGCAGTGAGATGGGAGAAGAAATTGGACTGAAAGTATCTGGGTTGACTTTCTGGGAGAAAAGAAGTAGAAAATAAAGAAGGCAAGAAAAGAAAATAGAAAAGCTGCCCAGGCATGATGTGAGGAGACAACCCCTTCAATAGGTGTCCCTCTGCTGCTTTCTCTCTTTCTTGAAAATGCAGATTACGCTTTGAAATAACCTACGGATATGGAGAAATATGGAGAATGATACAACCTCTGTACAGCTTAGTCACATCATAACATTTTGCTACCTTTGCTTTACATGGAAAGCCTAAAATGATATGAAGTGAAACAGTGCACGTAGAGCCGATGCCCCCTGCGGACGTGCCAGTGCCAGATGCTGTTCACCATCCTCCCAAAGTGAGGATGTGTGACTCCCTTCCATGGCTTTCGACTCATGCTACATGCCTTTGTATTGATACACACTGTATTTAGTTTGTGGGTCTTGAACTTTGGGCAGTATGGTATATTCTTGTATATTACAGCGACTTGCTTGTTCTTTTCACGGTATGTAGGAGATACTTCCATGCTGATGTATGTAGCAATAATTCCTATCGTTCATGACTATTATCCATTTTTGTTATGTGGCATTTTATGATTATAATAGTTTGTTCATGTGCTGTCAGCAGGAGTTTGGTAATTTCCATGCTTTGCTCTTGGACAGTGTTGCTGTGAACATGCAGTACCTATTTTCTGGTGCATATCTAACAGCTTCTTGAGGGTGTACCTAGAGGTGGAACGGCTGGCACATAGGGTATGTGCATCCTTGACTTAACTAGGTGTTGCCAGATCATTCTCCAGTTGTACCAAGTGCAGCTCCTTAGAGCAGTGTCTGAGAGTTCCTGTTGTCCCATACCCTTGCCAGGCCTTGGTATTAACAGATTTTCAGTTTTTTTGCTCATTTGAAGTGGTACATTTTCTTCATTTCTGGTGTGTTTGAGCTCATTTCCTTGTTTATTTGACTATTTCACTTTCCTCCTTTGTGACTTGTTTCTCTTCTGTATGTTTTTTCTGTCAGATTGCTTACCGCCACCGCCCTCTGTATCTTTAGTTCTTTATATGTTCTGGCTACTTATCTTTTGTTGATATTTTGCATTTCAAATATGTTCTCCCAGTGGCTTATCTTTTATGGTGTGCTTTGTTGTGTGCAAGTTTACATTTTCATCAAGTCATATTCATTTATGGTTGGTGCTCTTTGCATCATGGTTAATAAATCCTGCCGTACTCAGAGTACTTTGGGGCCATAAAGAGATCCTACCATATTTTCTTCTAAAAGTTTGTTCTGCTCTTTAGCATGAGTCCAATCCACATGGCATTTATTTGTGTGTGTGGTATGAGATAGGGAATCATTTTCCATGTGAATAAACTGGTGGTATGAGCCAGCATCTCCGATTGCATAGTCCATCTTTTCCCCCACTAATTTGTAATGCCACTTTGCCATGTATTAGATTGCTCAATCTGCAGTTCTGCTCCACTGGTCTAGCGTACATTCTTGTGTCACTTTTATACTGGCTTAATTACTGGAAATTGATATATTATGCAAAGCTCCACGGTGGGAACTTCGACCAGATGGTTGTGATTGGAACGTAGGGTCTGGCAGTAGAGTAGTGGGTATTTGCCTTGGGCAAGTCGGTGGATGTGATACTGGGCAGGGTTTTAAGGAGAACTTTAAGGGCACAGATTAGATCTAACCATGGGACCCAGTGGGTCACTGGGTGCTGCTGGGGATAGCCATGGGGACTATCTTTGAGCAGCCTTCAGTGGTTTTTTCAGAGCGAACTAAGGGTCTCAAAATGTTACCATTTGTACATTCCCCACAAACTTGTATATATCCCTTCTGTTTTTTCTGGAGACCTTTCTGTTAGCTTTTCTTTAAAGTGTTATTCTCTTAAAACCTCACCAAATGCTTCAGACATCTCTTACATGAGAAAGCCTTTAGAAACTGGTTATTATGAACATTCATTGCTTTGGTGTTACAGCTTTCATTTGAAAACGGGTTCCTAGCATTGCCATTTTCTTTTACAGTTAATGTGGCCCCCTTTTTTAACCTCAGGCTTTATTTTCTTCTCTACTTTGTACTGAATTGAATCAGAAAAAAATGAATGCTATTTTTAAGTGCTATTATTCTTTTGAAGAAAAGCTTCCATCTAAAATGTTTGTCTAAACTCCAAGGGGTTTCTAGCAACTGCACTTACTTTATGAAGAATGAGTAACATGACCTTTTCTTTAAATTTTAGAGAACAAGAGTGATGTCATGACGCTCCAAATATATGTCATTGTCTTCCTTATTTTGCTGGTATTTGAAGTCTTGTTAAGTAGTTAACTGACTTAGTAGGAACCAAATAACTTAGAAAATTGGCAGTACATAGATCAGTAAGCCCTCGTGAACCCTCTGGTGCTTCTGTGCTGTTTGAGAAAGAACTGTTAAAAGAGATGCAGCATGGGGCAGGAGGGCCCAAAACCTCTGTATTTCTGTTTTTCTAATTGGAAATGGATTTATTCTCTTTGCAGACTACACAAGTACAGCATGCTCATTGTGTAAACTTCACACAATTCCAAGGAGTCTAGAATAGCACCACCCACTAGACCCTCATGCAGTGACGGGGGCGTCCTCATCTGTCCGCCGGTGCAGTAGCCATTAGCCCCACATGGCCATGGGGCACTTGAAATGTGACTAGTTTGATTGCAGACCTGCATTTTTTGTCTCATTTAATTTAAATTCATTTAAATCTAAACAGACACATGTGGCTGGCAGCTGTAGTCTGGGACACTGAGTGCTCACCCGTGGAAGTGTATACTGGCAGTCAGTCCCTGCATGTCTGTTGGTCTCCGTGTCTTCCTGCCCATTTTTGCTCTTCTTTGCCTCCTGCCCCATCTCTGTCCAGCTCGCCGTCTTCCTCTTTAGTTTGCCTTGTCCAGTCTCTCCCTACCTGCTCTTGCCTGCCAGCCTGCCCGCTACTCTGCCTACCTGCCCCAGTTCTCTTGCTCAGTCCGTGTGTGGGTTGTATGTATACGTGATCTTTTCTGTTCAGTAGCCAGGTTTTCTATCTATATCTATATCTGTATATAAAATGGATATTTACCCTTTCAATTCAGTTCAGGTACTGGTGGGCAATAGGTTCTTCTCAGTTTCTGTCTTTGAGTATTTTTTTTAACTACTATAACATTAATATAACTACAACATTATATATATATATATATATATATATATATATAGTTATAACTATAACATTTTCCTGTTATATTTTTTTCCTGTATGTTCTTCGCGTACTTTGCTGTCGTGCACAGGGTTGAGTTGTTCAAAACCATGAAATCTGTCTTTTGTTTTGTGCTTTGGTACCTGTTGGAGTTGCCTGAGCACTTCAAAGAAAGACTCACTGCCCCACGTCATACCCTAACCACTTGCCTCAAGGACCACATTAAGGTTTACAGCCTTTAATAGTGCAGTGTGCTAAGAAGATGGAGACTGGAATGTTGCATTAATATGAGTGTCTGCCCACTGCTGTCTGTCTCAGGTCGGCAGTGGTGCAGCTGCCTGTTCCTTTCTGGAGCCGTCTTGTCAAGGGTGCGTAGGTAATGGCAGCACAGGGCTCACCCTCTGTCCAGCCCCTCCCGGGGCGGGGGGTGGAGGGGGGCACTGCTTCCTGGTCGGAATTCCATTGCAGGTAAATACTTGGGGACTCAGTCTCTTCTGGATTCAAAAGGAAATCATAATTCCTACCCACAGTTTAATGGAAATCTTGGTCTGGCAAAGAATGGTCATGCCAGCCAAAGGTTTGAAACCTGAGAAGAGTTGAAGGTGGCCCCAGAGATGGGTGAGGGTGAGTGGGAGCCCTCTGTGGCTGACAGCTCAGCTCTGTCCAGTTGGCAGGTCTTTTTTTTTTTTTTTTTAACCATATCTCCCAGAATTTTGTAAAAATATTCTGTTGCCACATATCTGATAAAAACTCTTGAGTCTTTTAAAAATAACTTGTTTAATGAAATTCCATGTAATAGTTGCTTTTATTTGGCAAGTGGGCTTTATGCACTAAATCTGTCTTAGAAGGTTTATAATAAGCTGAGGTCATTTCCAAGTGATCTTCCAAGGTCCATGTTCCAAGTGATGATTAAAGATTTTTTTCATCTTTATCTGAAAAATATTTTTCTTAAGGACAATGATGTATTTATAGGAAATAATTAAAGTGATGTTGCTTGAAAAACAAAGGGATTGTGGAACACAATCTGAGCTGCCTTCCCCTTCAGTAGTTAGTCATTTCCAGTACGGATCTTGTAACCCTGATAATTACTTCAAGGACTAAATTCAAAATCCTGAACTTCTCTGGCTCCTTTAAGAAAAAGCCAAAGAGGTAAATGTTATAAGAAATAAAAAGTACATGGAGAGCTTTTACTGATTGTACTTAAAAAAACAAACAACTTCGGGAATCATGAAATCCATTGAGATTAATTTGGGTACCTAGATTTCAGAAGTGACTATAAGAACAATGCCCTTTCTTTCTTTCTTTCTTTTATTTATTTATTTTTAGAGCCGTTGGAGAGAGGGGGGAGGGGGAGGGAAAAAGGAAGAGAGAGCATCTTAAGCAGGCTCCACTCCATGCCCAGTGTGAGCCCCCCCATCTCACCACCCTGAGATCATGACCTGAGCCAAAATCAAGTCACATGCTTAACCAACTCTGCCACCCAGGTGCCCCAGAACAGTACCTTTCCTTTATTTATTTATTTTTTACTAAAGATTTTTTATTTAAAATATTTGTCACAGAGAGAGAGAGCACAAGTAGGGGGAGCAGCAGGCAGAGGGAGAGGGAGAAGAAGGCTCCCTGCTGAGCAGGGAACCCAACGTGGGGTTCGAGCCCAGAACCCTGGGATCATGACCTGAGCCAAAGGCAGACTCTTAACCGACTGAGCCACCCAGGCACCCCAGTACCTTTCCTTTAAAAATGAGTTCATTTTTTTTTTTTTCTTTCCCGTGTCCTATTGCCAGCTATCTGAAATCCAAAGCCTGTTAAATCCCAAATGTTGGAGGGGTGCCTGGGTGGCTCAGTGGGTTAAGCCTCTGCCTTCGGCTCGGGTCATGATCTCAGGGTCCTGGGATCAAGCCCCACATCGGGCTCTCTGCTCACCGGGGAGCCTGCTTCCCCTCTCTCTCTCTGCCTGGCTCTCTGCTTACTTGTGATCTCTCTCTGTCAAATAAATAAAGATTAAAAAAAAAAAATCCCAAATGTTGGAGAAGACAACACAATATATAAATATTGATTTCAACTTCTGTTACTTCTAGAGCTAGCCTGTATTATGCCTGTGTTAGGGAGATTTTAAAACCCATTATCATTTATTCATCATGGTATTTTTGTGTGTCTGAACAGTTGGTAGGAATAACTTTTTTTTTTGGAGTTTGAAGTCTAATTAGGAAGTCAAGACAAGCTAGAAATAAAGCCTATTGTGAAGTTTTTGCAAAATTTAGATAATAAGTGTGATGCTCTATGTCATTGCATATACTAGGGGACCAGGCCTGTGGTAGACAAAATAATGGTACTGGTTGCTAACCTTGATTGACTCTGCATGGTGTGCTCGCAGCTCTGCTGTGACCTCTCATCTCTCTTCAGTTCTCCTTTTAATTCTACAAACTACGAGCCTTCATCACTTCCATCTTTAACCAAAGATCCTGTGGCTTTGAAAGTTCTTACCCACCAACTAGACAATTTCAGAGCTGGAATTTGAACCCAGGCAGCCCAATAAACAGAAGAAAGCCTTCACCACCGGAGGTCTTAAGTAATACGGGCTGAATACAATGACAGGTGGATACTCCAGCCAGGATATTACCATAGCTAAAGAGGAAGCCAGTGAGCAGTTACTGAATGCCTTCTCAGCGCCAAGCATGACTCCCAGCACTTAACATATATCGTCTGCTTTAATTTGCACCCACAAGCTTGGGAGACACCATTTATACCCATCTTACAAAGAGGCTTAGGGAGGTGAAGTGACTTGCCCAAAGTCATGCCCCTTGTAGCTCGTGTGGTTTACAACTGCACAGGAATGATTAATACCAATTTAAGAGAGATTTTTATTAGTTTATTGCAAGGATTGCTTTCGCTCTGTTCAGTTCAGTATTTTAACCCTTGGCTAAGTTGAATATAGAAAGACAAATTGTAGATGACACAAAGGTGAGAGGAGGTCTCTATTGTACTAGAGGATGAGACAGTATTCAAAAAGGTTCTTTGGTTTTGATTTGTCTCTTTTTGAAACATAAGTACTACATCCGCCTGTTCAAAGATGATATAGTAAAACAGTAGGAAATCTACTCTCCCCACAGCCAGCAGGCACACCGTCACACCAGTGCGCCCTGCTCACACAGGTGACAGCCACTCCACCGCTTTCTTGTGTCTGCACCCAGCGTTCCACTGTAGCAAAATGAATATATTCTTTTTCTCTTTCTCTCATTTACTGTCTCACTTAGCAAACCAGATCTCTCTCCCTGTCAGTGCCCCCGGAGAGCTTCCTCGTTCTTTCTGATAACTGCATGGTGCTTACTGTGTGGATGTCCCATGTATTTAATACCGTGAATACACAACTGTGTATTTAACCTGTCTCCCGGGGTTGTGACTGGAGTTTTTTCTAGTTGTTTGCTATGAAAAATCAAACTGTGAGAAATCGTCTTTTGCCATGACCTTGCTCTGACTTTATTTTTTATAAATGTGTGGTAACAGCCACTGCTTTTGACATACATTTCTGATTTTTGACAAATAAACCACAACCACAATCAAGATGTAGAACAGTTCTCTCACCCCCAGACTTCCCCTTGACTTCCCTTTTGTTATCAGCCCCACTCGTGGCAGCCACTGATGTCTTCTCTGTATCTAGAGCTCTGGCTTTCTCACAGAAGTGGCTTTCCAGTTCTTGAAGCCCTTTGGGGGGCGGCTTTCTTTCACACAGAGGACTACATTTGAGACTTGGGTATATTGCTACAGGTGTCAGGAGCTCTGTCCTGCTACTGCTCAGGGGCGATCTGTTGTATCGATGCATCAGTTTTTTATTCCGCTCAGACCGAAGGTCATGTGAGTTGTTTCCAGTTTGGGGCGGTTCTAAGTGATGCTACTATACAAGTGTACATACAGATCATATTTTTTTTTAAAGCGACCTTACTGAGGTGCCATTTATATACCTGAAGTTTTACTTATTTAAAAGTGTAAAGTTCAGTGATTTTTAGTAAATTTACTGAGGTAGGCAGCCTTCGCTACAATCTACTGTTACAACATTTTCATCACACCAACAAGAAACCTAGTAGCCATCCCATGTACATGTAATCTTGGTTTCCACCCCAGCCTCAGAAGACCACTGTTTTCAGTCATGAAGGCTTTCTGCTATGCTTTTTCTGGAAATCTCATGTAAATGGAATCATACGATATGAGGTCTTTGGTGTCTGGCTTCTTTTACTGAGCGTAATGTATTTTAGTTTCTTCCATGTTGTGTCAGTATTTCTTTCCTTTTTGTTGTTAAATAATATTCCATTAAGATATACCACTTTTTGCTAATTTCATTAACTAGTTGATGGTCATTTAAATTGTTTATAGCTTGGGACTATTAGGAATAATGCTGCTATGAATATTTGCTTGTGTGTATCTTTGTGTGGATACACATTTTCATTTCTCTTGCTAGATACCTGGGAGTGGAATTGCTGGATCACAGGGTAAAATTACATTTAGCACTTTAAGAAAATACCAAATTGCTTTCCAAAGTAGCTCTATCATTTTACATTCTCACCAGCACTGTGTGACAACTCCTCGCAACTATTCCAACTAACACAAAAAAGACCAATGACCCAACTTTTAAATGGGCATTTTTTCCAGAGAAAATACGTAAATAGCCAATAAGCACATGAATAGGTGCTCAACATCATTAGTCATTAGAGAAATGCAGATCAAAACAACAATGAGGTACCAGTTCATCTCCACTGAAATAGCTATGATTAACCCCCCCAAAAAGAAAAGGATTTGGAAAAATTAGAACCCTTCTATTTTGCTGGAGGGGAGGATGTAAAATGATGCATGCTGTGTATCCCTGTGGATGTGGACATTTGTGTATTGTTCTTCAAATAGTTAGGCGTACAGGTACTATATGGTAATTCCACTCCTATGTATGTACCCAGGAGAATTGAAAACATGTTCACACAAAACTTGAACATGAGGTTCATAGCAACATTACTCATCACAGCCAGAAAGTGGAAACAATCGAGTCCATCACTGATGAATGGATAAGCAAAATGTGGTAAATCCATATAATGGAATATTACTTATCTCGAAAAAGGAAACAAATACTGACACCTGGTACAGCATGGCTGAATCTTTGAGAACATTATGTTAAGTGAGAGGAGCTCCCCACAGAGGCCTCATACTCTATATGAAATGTCTAGAATAGGCAAATCCATAGAGAGAGAAAGTAGATGAGTGGTTGCCAGGAGCTGCAGGGAGAGGAGACAAGGAGATGATTGCTGATGCACGTGGGATTTAAGTGTGGTAAAAATGTCCTGGAATTAGTGAGAGTTGCATGCCTTGTGAATATACTAAAAATCACTGACTTTCATGGAATGTGAATTTTATCTCAATTAGTTGAGAAAAACTCCAAACTCCTTGTCCACTACTGTCGTAAAACTAATAAAATTTTCACAGATGATTGAAATTGTTCTTTTATGATATGTGCCAAAGTGTATTTATTTTATTTTTTTAAAGATTTTATTTATTTATTTGACAGACAGAGATCACAAGTAGGCAGAGGCAGGCAGAAAGAGAGGGAGGGAAGCAGGCTCCCTGCTGAGCAGAGAGCCCGATGCGGGGTTTGATCCCAGGACCCCGGGATCATGACCTGAGCCAAAGGCAGAGGCTTTAACCCACTGAGCCACCCAGGCGCCCCAGTGCCAAAGTGTATTTAATGTAGAGAAGAATTCACA
Source organism: Lontra canadensis (assembly GCF_010015895.1). Lineage (NCBI taxonomy): Eukaryota > Metazoa > Chordata > Mammalia > Carnivora > Mustelidae > Lontra > Lontra canadensis. The sequence continues at coordinate 4,347,514 of NW_022631085.1, read as the reverse complement.
AGTATTCTGAAGGACTGTGATAAAATGAGAATAGATTTCCGATTTAACAGTGGCAGTAGAAACTGAGTTATAGTCGTGGAGTTGCTAGGGTGCTGTTAATGGTACTCTGAATATGAACTTTCATTTGGCATGTACTCTGAACATTTGTCTCAAAGTACAGTATTAACATATTTTGCATAAAGTTAGACGATTACAAAGTAATATCTAAGTTGTAATTTGTATTAACAAACATGAGGAAACTTAAAAAGGCCCAAGTTTCTAACTTGAGATGCCTTTGGCATCAACATAAATCTTTAAAATGCTTTGTGGTAGAACTTCTTTTATCTCTTCTCCGCTGGTCCAGTTTGCTGGTTTACCGACCTTCTCCAGGCCCTTTGTCTTGGGGACAGGAGGTGACACTGAAGTCTGGTATGCATTTCTGTTCTCACTGATGAAGTTGTATGCTAACCAAAAATCAGCTGTGTTTATTCCCAAATCCGTTTATGCCAGTAGCAGGAGTAATCATAATTACATAGTTTAACTAAATGTTACATAAAGTGATGAAGTACGAGTGCAAAAAAAGTTAAATATTTGGAAACACCAAGTCATTTACTTAATACTATTGAATCAGGTGTGTGAGAGAAATGGAAAAATCGGATTAAAAATTGTAAAAATATAGTTCTTTATTTAAAATCCTTTAAATTTTTGTTCCACTTTATAAAAAATTGAATCTCAAAATCATAGACCGTGGTGGTTTATGCCAGACAGCTGATACATGTGGAAAGAGAAGGCCTTGACCCGGTAGTGGAAGACTGGCAAAACCAGAGGACATTTACAGATTCTGATTTTAAAAGAAAACATGTCAAGATTTACGTGTATTATCCTTAATGACTCCTCTTGTTTAAAAGAATGTTTGAGTATAGCTGATATACAGTGTTGTTACACGAGTTTCAGGTGTCTAACATAGCATTTCAGCAGTTCTACGCTCTGGGCAACAACTCTAGGCTCATTGCAAGGACGGCTGTCTTGTCACCGTACAGTGCAGTTACTATTATCGGCTATATTTCTGATGCTGGGCCTTTCATCCCTGTGGTTTAATCATTCTAGAACTGGAAGCCTCTACCCTCTGGCAAACCCTGGCAACCATCAGTTTGTCCTCTAAAACAACTCCTCTTTTAACTGAGTCTTTTCAGTTTACCAACTACCTACCTGGTAACTAGCTACCTGGTCCCATCTGCTACTTAACTAGCCATGAGATCTTAGGCAGGTAAATTAAACTTTAGCTTTTTGTGTGTGTTTGTGATACTTCTCAGTTTAGTAAAACACCTTGTTTAAATTTAAATTCTACTGATTCCTAGTATCACAAAGAATAAAGAGCTAGAAAATAGAAGAGACTTCCCTCTTTCTTCCTTTTCCCTTCCTCTTTCCCTCTCTGCCTTATAGAACCTGGAAGTAGGAGTACAGTATCTTTTTTTATCTGTTAAATAAGACATTTGTTTAGTCTGTTTACAAATATTTACTTTGTAACATGTAAATCAAATGCTAATTTATGAGTCAACAAAATTAGAATTTGTTTTTAACCCAGTATTTGCTAAGTGTGGAAATCATCTCAGTTTAAAATTAATCTTCCAATCAGTTCTTATTCTCTGAGAATCATTCATTTTGAATAAACTTGAGAAATGAAGTTGTTCAAGCTTTAAAAAAAAAAAAAAGACATTTTGGCCATTTGCCTTGGAGCACAATATTTTCTAGCTCTTTATGTCTTTTTATATAGTAATTAAAAGCCACGTGTGTTTTAAACTTCTGCTAATTCAAATTTTGATTTATAAGTGTGTCAAAATGAATATTTCAGAAACAGTGTTTACTTAAGTATTAGTTACAGTACTTAAGAATGCATCATTTTTGGAGGCTGTTAAGGATATAGTTTGCTCTGTGTTATGTTCAGTTGGAACAAATCTTCTGTAAACAAGTTAAAAAATAAATCTCCCGTCGACATATCTTGAGCTGTAAGAGCCACCTCAAGCATAGGAAAGCAGTTACATAATTTTTTCTATACAGCGTATTGTCCGTTTTTGGTATATTTATAGTACCTTTTCGCTGTGTATTTAATGACTACGCATAAAAATCCAACTGCTACAAACGAAAACCATACTCAGGAAAGTTGCTGATTTGGAAGAACTGTAAGCTGCTGTCAGAAGCACGCCATGTTTCTGTGCAGTACATCCACGGCTGTCGATTTCGTTTTCTTCCGGTCTGGAGTTCAATTCCAGTTACGCCCTCAGGGTTCACTGAAGGGCCACAAAGCAGGCCTGCTTCGCCGGCTCCTGCCCAATGCTAATGTCGAGTTGTAACTGCCCGATTGACGAGGTCTTTACCTTTAGGAGCTGCAGGGGTTCTGACCGAGTTGTCGTTGGAACCCCAGTGCCCAGCACAGTGCCTAATGCCCTGGGCCTTTAGTGTGCTCGCTGAAGATTGGTTCTGACAGCTCCATCTCCCTCTTCCTCAGCAACCCCCCTCCCCTTTCAGTTACTTGCTCTGACTCACGTTTGGCACATAAATGTCACGTTACGGGGGAAGGAATATGGTCTTTGAAGGTGAAATCCTGGCTTTGACCCTGGTCTCTCACAGTTGCTTTATCTTTCCAAGCTTGGGTTTTCTCATCTGTAAAATGAGAATGCTGCCTGCCAACAGAAAAGGCATTAGAGTAAAATTAAGGAAAGCCTCGCATAAACTTAATGCCAAGAGGAGCAGACATGGAAATATTCTTCCATTTTCTTCTACTTGTTTGTCATTTATAAGTGAGGAAACGGGATCCCTGAGAAGTTAATTGCTTTACCTAAATTCCAATAGCTATCTCTCTAGTGCCCCCCCGCCGCCCCCGGCCCCCCATTCCCAGGTTCCCTCCTAGGAGCCTGTCGCTTCCCAGAGTGAACGCTCTTCACCACTGCTCATCCCTGCCTTATCGAATGATACCACCAGCTTTTCTGTCCGCCCACATCTGGAAATCTCAGCCACCCTCAGCTCGTTATTTACCTTTCGAACAAGGCAGTCATCAGGCCTTGACATTTTGCCACTTAAATATTATTGGAACCTATTGCCCGTTCTGCATTTCCACAGTCTTAACCTCGTCCCTCTGCATTTCAGCATGAGATTTTATCAGTTACCAGCCTCTGCCAGAATTATCTTTGTAAACTACAAGTCTGTTCATATCACTGTCCCTTACGGTGCACATTCCTTCGCAGCTGTGCTCTGACTTACCACGCCAGACTCATCTTCCGCCACTCCCCGGCCTGCCCGTTCTGCAGTAGCACCGTCCGCGTGTGATGAGAAAAAGTCTGCGCCTGCAAACTCCTATTCATCCTTGAAGACTTTCCTGACTTATCCAAATGCAGTTAGATGTTCAGATCTTCAGGATCTTGTTCTACCTACTTATAGTCTCAGTTTTCACACCTGCTGTACTAATTCCCTCCCGACCTCTCTTCCCTCTCATTGGCCAAATGATTTATTCTCTCTTTAAGGGGCTCCACTGGATCAGTGAGTCTCAGCACTGGCTGCACATTAGAATAACTCTGTCGAAGACTAGTTTTGTCAAAATCTCTGGAGATCTTCCCTTTCCCGCCCCTCCCAGGATCTTTTTTTTAAGTCCCTCAAAGGAATTATCACATTGTGAGGAACGTTAAGAAGTACTTACACTTGGGGCGCCTGGGTGGCTCAGGGGTTAAGCCACTGCCTTTGGCTCAGGTCATGATCTCAGAGTCCTGGGATGGAGTCCCGCAACGGGCTCTCTGCTCAGCAGGGAGCCTGCTTCCTCCTCTCTCTCTCTGTCTGCCTCTCTGCCTACTTGTGATCTCTGTATCTTTAAAAAAAAAAAAAGAAGTACTTACACTAGACGTCAGTTCTAAGGTAACTTTCACATAAAATATGTTAGTCTAGAATTTATACAGTCTTTTTAAATATAAGAGCATTCAAGTAATCAAACCAGGAATTAAATTAGAAAAAAAAATTAGGAACAAAAACACCTTTCATAGTAAGAGTTCATCAGAGTAGTGTGTAGTGAAGTAATGTTTGTATAGAAATGTGCAGTTTTTGAACTCTCATTTTCTGGTTCCATCTTAATTGTTAAAGTGAGTATGAACAGATTGGATAAAGTATTTCCTTCATCAGTTTTTCTCCCAGTTAGAAACTGGGGGGTGAATATTGTTTATATAATATAAACTCTGAATTCCTGATATCCTTAAGCAATTTCATTTAGAAGACAATATAGAAGTAGCAATATATTATTAAGGAAGTATTGTCATATATACAGTTGGCAGGAGTTCTTAAAGAAGCAAATGAATTTTGAATTCTAACATTAGTTATTTAACAAATTACCTCCAGGAGCTTTGGAGCAAGAATAGGTGATACAAAGTACCCCAGCACTGATCCCACCCCAAATTCTGTTTCTCAAAAGTGCATTTGATTTGAAATTTTCAACTTGTTTGATCACGGGACTTAATAGTAAATCTGCTTCTGATGTAGGAAATTACTTTGTGTATGTGATTAACATTGTCTTTGAACTTCCTGATTCAAGTTTTATCTTGTCTGAATTTAGAGATTTGTTTTTACTGGCTGTTAGCCAGGTGTTTTCCTAATGTTTATAATTCAGGAGAGCTTGAAAGGGCAGGGACAACAGTTGTAGTGTTGCTGAATCATTTTTTATTGAGTTTATTTGGATATTCTGTCTCTGCATTTGGCTGATTTTATATTAAATGTATTAATTTTGATATTGATATTCTTTGGACTCTTATTATTTAGTTTCCTTTATATAGCATTGATTATATACCCTTTACTTACTAATATTTCTTGTGCATTAGTCATTAGGAACAGTTAGGTACAGTGGAAAGAGATTTGGCTCAGTACTCCACTCAGTTCAAAATAGATAATTAGCACTGATTTTGAGACTACCTTAGCCCAAGAGCCCAGCATCTTTTAAAATACAAGGTTATTATTGGTGCTATCTTGACTTCTCCATTCAGAAAAAAAGATATGAATGAATTAATAGATGAACAAGAAGACTCTCATTCTGAGGTATTTTTGTTTTCTGTCTCTGATGTCGTATCTGACAATGAAGAGGTTTGTTTTTTGAGAAGAAGAGCTATATTCCAAGTTGATCTTACTAGTGCTATGTTGTGCTTTGACCTGGTGCTGGATAATTGTTGGGTTAGTTTCCTTTTGCCATATGGGTGTGTAGGGTATTAACTCCGTATTCATTCATTCTGTCAGTTATAGACAAGTTAGTATTTTATCACACTTTCCCTAGTTAAAGCTAAATGATTGCTTTACTTTCATAACTAAATTATGACCCAGTAAAAGAATTCATTCTAATGCCATTTCTTTAACATCTCAATTAGAGGCTGTTGGATGGACAGTGTTCTTTTATGTTTGATGTTACATTCCAGTTTCAAAAGAAAATTACCAGGCAGTTAAGTGGATATTGGGTGACAGCTTACAAATTTGGTAGTAGAATGTGGGACTAGATAGAGTCTAGACTCAATCAAAAATGTTCATGAATATTAAATTAAAAATTTTGAGCACTTTTTCTTTTCCTTTTGCTACATTTTGTAAAAGATTTTCTTAGCTTATAATTTTCTTAATTTGGAGGGAACGTGTGGGAGTTTAAGGTGCTCATAATGTCAAGGAATAATAGGTTGAAAGAAGTTCTTCAAGATGAAGAAAAAATAATCCTGCATGAAAATATTTTAAAGTCTAATGCATAAAGGATCTTTCAAATCATTAATGCTAATGTTCAGAGTTTGTACATCATAGTGTTATAAGGGCAATATGGTACTGGTATCTTAGAATTAGTTTACTGTGGACAGATTTCATTTTATATGAGTAAATAATTTGAAATGAAATTCATATTTTGAAAAAATCTAGGAGCTATGTTTTAATATTCTGTAGTGAAACAGGTCATTTTACATGTAAGTGTACCTACCTAACACATCTTTTTTAGTTTTCTTTCTTTCTTCCTTCCCTCCTTCCTTCCTTCCTTCCTTTCTTTTTTTCCTTCCTTCCTTCCTTCCTTCCTTCCTTCTTTCTTTATTTTTTTCCCTTGGTGTTAGTGTAGTCATTTCAACCTCAGGCTTCTTGTTTGCCTGACCTTTTTCTGTCCCTTTACTTCCATCCTATTTATGCCTTCATATTTAAAGTAAGTCATTTATAGGCATGACATTTTTAGACTTTTAAAATCCATTCTGTCAGTCTCTGTCTTTTAATCATAATGTTTAGTCCATGTACATTTAAGGTAACCATTGATAAAGTAAGATTTTGATCTACTGTTTTACTCTTTGTTCTTGTTTGTCCCATCTCTCTGTCTCCCTTTTTTTTTTTTTTGTTTCTCTGTTACTTTTTTTTAGGTTAGTTGAGTATTTTTAGAGTTCCTTTTTAATTTTCATACTGGCTTTTGAGTTAAAACTATGGTTTTTTAATGGTTGCTGTGGGAATTACAATATATATCTTTAACGTCTCCGTGGACTTCGAGTTAAGATTGCACACCTCTCTTACAATGTATAGAAATGTAATAATGTTGTGATGGTTACCCTTCCCCATCTTTTATGCTCTTGTCATATATAGTATAAATATGTACATGATAGGCCCCTTGACATAGTGCTATAAATATTACTTTGAATAGTAATAGTTAAGAAAGCAGGAGGAAAGACAAGTCTTTGGTTTTTATCTACATGTTTACCATTTCTAATGCTTTTCATTCCTCTGATCCAAGGTCCTATCTGGTATCCCTTCCCTTTAGCCTGAAGAAATTCTTTTAGCACTTCTCGTAGTGTGTGCCTGCTGGTGACAATTTTGCCTTCATTATTAAAGGATATTTTTGTTGAATATGGAATTCTGGATGGACAGTTGGAGACTCTGCATTCTGTGAGGTTTCCTCTTAACAGTCCTGTTTTATTTTAGCAACTAACTTTGCTGAACTCACTTTTGCACACTCCCTTTCCTGTGGTGAGCAGCAAGTGAAATCTCAGTTCTGGTTTTTTGTTTTGTTTTGTTTTGTTGGTTTTTTTCCCGTAGCGGGGCTGTTGGGATTCTCCTTGCATGTGCATCATTTAGGGGATCATCAGAGACTTGGGCCGAGTTCATACACAGAATTTAGGACTTTCTCTTTCCTGGCTCATTTTTTTCTGGGAACTAAATACAGAGTCAAGAAGTAGATCCACATGTATGTAGTCAGCTGGTCTGCAATAAGGGTGCAAAGGCAACTCCACAGAGAAAAGATAACCTTTTCAACAAATGGTGTTGGATCAGTCATGTACCTTTATGCCAAAGACAGAAAACTTTAATTCATATCTCCCAGCATATACAGAAATTAATTCAGAGCAGATCATAGACTTAAATGTAAAACACAAAACTATGAAATATCTAGAAGAAAACATGGTAGATAATCTTTGTGGCCTTAGATTAATCATACGTTTTTTAGGTACAACACTAAAAACATGAAAAGAAAAAAATCGACAGGTTGGACTTCATCAAATTAAAAACAGGTGCTTTTTATAAAACACTGTTAAGAGAATAAAAAAAAATAAGCCATAGACTGGGAGAGAATATTTGCAAATCGTATATCTGATAAGGGACTTTTGTCCAGAATATATAAAGAGCTCTCAAAACAATAATAAGAAAATAAATATATTCCATAAATACTAAATATATTTTAAAAAGGAACAAAAGATTTGATCAGGTACTTAACCAAAGATGATACACACATGGCAAATAAGCACATTAAAAGACCCTCAGCTTCATTAGGGAAATACAAACTGAGATCACAGTGATAAGGGGCTCAGAGTAGCATAGGAAGATCCTAAACTCCCCTCTTTCCAGACACACAACAGGTTTACAGCTACATAGGGAATAATTTTCCTCTGAAAAGCCCCCGAGAGCTAGGTAAACAGTAGCCTCCACAACAAAAGACAAAAGAGGCATCATGAAGGGTGGGAGGAACAGCCAGTCAGGGTTACCCCATAGTAGGAGGGAACCCCCAAGGGCAGAACACTCACTCAAAGCATGAAAGGATTATGCCTCATACCAGGCACCCCAACCCTTGGGGCAAGCACCAGAATGACAAGCCCCCAAAATATCTGGTTCTGCAAATCAATGGAACTTAATACTAGAAGGATCCTAGAACTACAGGGAATGGAGATCCTGCTCTTAAAGGGCTTTTGTGCAAAAACATTCATTCTGAGATCCAGCACAAAAGCAACAGGTTGAAAAGCACCTAGACCATAAGTGAGGGAGAACCACTTAACTAGTTTTAAAGCAGCTGCTAGAGAGGCAGGAATCTGCAGGGACTTTATCTGAGGACAGAAATACTGGTGGATGCCATTTTTGCAATCTCATCCTAATTTGCCAGTGACTGAACTGACTGGTTCTATTTTTGGTGCCCTCTCTCTAGCCTGCTAGCACCAGAGGGTGTGCTCTTCCCTACCCCATGTCTTAACTGGGCAAGGCAAGTGCCTCACGCCCCACCCATCCTGCTCAGCATCCCAGCCGCAAAAGGGTTTGGTTAACGCCCTGAGCCCCAACCCACCCCACACAAAGACCAAAGCCACAACTAGGAAAGTCAAGTGGCCCAAACCCCTCCCTCCCTGAGCAGTGGCTGAACTACAAGCAGGCCGGGTGAGTGCCCTGAGTTCTACCCTTCACACATAGCAACCACATCCCTAAAACAAAGGCAGGCACTCACAACCCGTAAAGGGACACATATGGAGTGCCTGGTTCTGGTATCCAGGGGAGACTGTGCTTCTGGGTCACATGACAGAGCTTCGGCACAAAACCGTGCTTTCAGAACTCGGGGAGGAAGATACAGATACAGTAAAAAGAAGATGAAGTAAAAAGAAACATCTGTATCCCAATGTTCATAGCAGCAATGGCCACAGTCGCCAAACTGTGGAAAGAACCAAGATGCCCTTCAACAGATGAATGGATAAAGAAGATGTGGTCCATATATACGATAGAATATTATGCCTCCGTCAGAAAGATGGAAAGAACACCCAACTTCTGTATCAACATGGACGGGACTGGGGGAGATTATGCTGAGTGAAATAAGTCAAGCAGAAAGAATCAATTATCATATGGTTTCACTTACTTGTGGAGCATAAGGAATAACACAGAGGACATTGGGAGAAGGAAAGAAAAGTGAATTGGGGGAAATCGGAGGGGGAGAAGTACTGTGAGAGACTGTGGACTCTGAGAAACAAACTGAGGGTTTTGGAGGGGAGGAGGATGGGGAAGGGTGAGCCTGGTGGTGGGTACTATGGAGAGCACATACTGTATGGAGCACTGGGTGTGGTGCATAAACAATGAATTTTGGAACACTGAAAAAAAAATGAAAAAAAAAAATAAAAAGACTCATGGAGGTATTTGTTTTGGCTAATACATATAGACAGAGAGACAGGCAAAATGAGAAGCCAGAGGAGTATGTTCCAAACCAAAGAACAAGGCAAATCCCTAGAAAGAGACCTTAATAAAAGAGAGATAAGCAGCCTATCTGATAAAAAGTTCTGAGTAATGGTTGTAAAGATGCTCAGTGATATCAGAAGAGTAAAGGAACACAGAGAGAACTTCAACAAAGAGAGATAGAAAATATAAGAAACTACCAAACAGAAGTTATAACGGAAATAGAAAACACTCTAGAGTGATTGAGCAGCAGCATGGATGAAACAGAAGTAGGACTGCGTGAGCTGGAAGACAAAGAAATGGGAAACACCCAGACAGAGCAGCAAAATGAAGAAAAGAATTGTGAAAAGTGAGGATACCTTAAGGGATCTCTGGGACAACCTCATGCATACTAACATTCACATTATAAGGGTCCTAGAAGGAGAAGAGAGAGAAGGCTAAAAAAAATTATGTGAGGGCGCCTGGGTGGCTCAGTCAGCCAAGTGGCTGCCTTCGGTTCGGGTCATGATCCCAGGGTCCTAGGATCGAATTCCATATTGAGCTCCCTGCTCAGGAGAAGCCTGTTTCTCCCTCTCCCTCTGCTTGCCACTCTGCCTACTTTTGTTATCTATCTGTCAAATAAATAAATAAATCTTAAAAAAAAAATTATGTGAAGTGGGGTACCTTCAAATAACTTATTTGGTTAACATCCAACTCTTGATTTCAGCTCAGGTCATGATCTCTGGTCCTAGGGATTGAGCACCCCTCCCCACACCCACCCCGGTTGGATGCCACACTCAGCAGGGTGTCTACTTAAGGATTCTCTCTCTTCCCCTCCCCTTCCCCTCCACCCGCACACGCTTTCTCTCTCTGTCTCTCTCAAATAAATAAATCTCTAAAAAGTTAAGGATAGAATCTTAAAAGCAGCAAGAGAAGAGCAACTGTTACATACCAGGGGAAACCCCATAAGGCTTTCAACGAGTTTTTTACCAGAAACTCTACAGGCCATAAGGGAGGGACATGACATATTCAAAGTACTGAAAAGAATAAAAAACCGCTGACCAAGAATTCTCTACCTGGCAAGGTTATCGTTCATAATTGAAGGAGAGATTAAGAGTATTCCAGAAAAGCAAAACCTGAAGGGATTCACCACCACTGAACCAACCTTATAAGAAATGTTAAAGGGACTTCTCTAAACACTGAAGGAAAGGCGCTAATTAATAAGAAAATATATGAAAGTTGGACACCTGGGTGGCACAGTTAAGTGTTTGACTCTTGGTTTCAGCTCAGGTAGTGATCTCAGGGTCATGGGATTGAGCCCTGTGTCAGGCTCCACACCCAGTGAAGAACCTGTTTAAGATTTCCACCCCCTCTCTAAAATACATAAATCTTTAAAAAAAAAAAAAAAAAGAAAGAACGAAAAGAAAAGAGAATATATGAAAGTAAAAATTCCACCAGAAAAGGTAAATAAGTAATAAAGGTAGTGGATCATCCACTTACAAAGCTGGCCTGAAAGTTAAAAGACAACAGTAGGTGTTTTTTTTTTTTTTTTAAGATTTTTTAAAATTTATTTGACAGAGAGACAGAGATCACAAGTAGGCAGAGAGGCAGGGAAGCAGGCTCCCCGCTGAGCAGAGAGCACGATGTGGGGCTCGATCCCAGGACCCTAGGACCATGACCTGAGCCGAAGGCAGAGGCTTTAACCCACTGAGCTACCCAGGCGCCCCAACAACAGTAGTTTTATTAAAAGTACAATAGTAAAAGGATATATAAAATAAAAAGATATAAAGTGCGATATCAAATATATAAAACATGGAGTGGGAAGTAAAAATATAAAGATTTGGAATGCGTTAAAAATTAAGTTACTATCAAAATTAACAAGTCTGGAAACAACAGATGTTGGCTAGGATTCAGAGAAAGGGGAACCCTCTTATGTTGTTGGTTGGCAGCTACCCTGGAAAACAGTATGGAGTTTCCTCAGAAAGTTAAAAATAGAACTACCCTATGACCCAGCAGTTGCATTATTAGATATTTATCCAAAAGATACAAATGTAGTGATCCAAAGGAACACATGTACCCCAGTGTTTATAGCAGCAATGTCCACGATAGCCAAACTATGGAAAAAGCCCAGATGTCCATCAACAGATGAATGGATAAAAAAGATGTGGGGTGTGTGTGTGTGAGTGTGTGTGTGTGTGTGTGTGTAATGGAATATTACTCAGCCATCAAAAAGAGTGAAACCTTGCCATTTACAATGACATGGATGGAACTAGAGGGTATTATGCTCAGTGAAATAAGTCAGAGAAAGACAAGTACCATATGATTTCACTCATACGTGGAATTTAAGAAACAAAGCTGCTGAGCATAGGGGAAAGGAAGGAAAAATAAAATAAGATGAAAATAGGGAGGCAAACCATATGAGGTGCTGTACTCTAGGAAACAAACTGAGGGTTGCCGCAGGGGAGGGATTGGTGGAAAGGGGTAATTGGATGATGGGCTTTAAGGAGGGCACTTGATATAATGAGCAGTGGGTGTTATATGGACTAAATTCTACCCCTGAAACTAATAATACAGCATATGTTATCTACAATGAATTTAAATAAAGAGTTTTAAAAATTTAAGTTACCATCAACCTAAAGGAGACTATATATAATAAGATGATGTATGAACCTCATGGTAACCACAAAGAAGAAACTTAAATATACAAAAGAGAAAGAGAAAGGAATCTAAGCATAATGCTAAAGAAAATAATCAAACCACAGGGAAGAGAGAGAAAAGAAGAAGAAGAGAGAGACCACAAAAACAGCCAGAAAACAACACAATGGCAATAAGTACATACTTATTAATAATTGCTTTATTTTTTAAAAAAGATTTATTTATTTTTAGAGAGGGTGAGAATGAGCATGTATGAGCAGGAGGGAGGGGCAGAGGGAGAGGGAGAGAGAGAGAATCTCAAGCAGACTCCCTGCTGAGCATAGAGCCCGACATGGGGCTTGACCCCAGGTCCCTGAGATCACCACCTGAGCAAAATCAAGAGTCAGACATTTAACAGACTGAGCCACCCAGGCACCTCGTAATTGCTTTAAATGTAAATGGTTTAAATGCCAATCAAAAGACAGGGTGGTTGAATGTGTAGAAAAAAGCAAGAATTTTCTATGTACCGCCTATAGGAGACTCACTCGGAATGTAAAGACACACAGTGGAAAAGGAGACCTTCCATGCCAATGGAAATGAACGCTGGGGTAGTTGTACTTATATCAGACAAAATAGAATTTAAAACAAAGACTGTAACAAGAGAGTTGTAGGATACAGAAGTAATAAATAGAAATTTGTACATGTCTATACCCTGATAATGAACTATCAGAGAAATTAAGATGATAATCCCATTTACAGTTGCATCAAAAGCAGAAAAATAACCTAGAATAAATTTAACCAAGAAAGTGGAAGACCTATACTCTGAAAACTATAAAACACTGATGAAGGAAATTGTAGATGGCATAAATAAATGGAAAGATACGCTGTGTTTTGGGATTGGAAGAATGAAGATTGTGAAAATGTCCGTACTACCCAAAGCAGTCTACAAATCAACCAATTCACTGCAATCTGTATCAAAATTCCAATGACATTTTTCACAGATGTGAAACTAACAGTTCTAAAATTTGTATGGAACCACAAAAGACCCAAAATAGCCAAAGCATTCTTGGGAAAGAGAACAAAGCTGGAAGTATTATACTCTGGAATTTCTAAATTGTACTGAAAAGCACTAGTAATCAAAACAGTGTGGTACTGTCACAAAAACAGACATAGGTCAGTGGAAGAGAATAGACCAGAAATAAACCCACACCTATATAGTCAATTAACCTATACAAAGGAGACAAGAACATGCAATGGGGAGAAGACAGTCTTTTCAATAAATGGTATTGGGAATATTGCACAGCTGTGTGCGCGAGAATGAAACTTGATTGCTTTCTTAAGCCATACACAAAAATGAACACAAAATGGATTAAAGGCATAAATGCAAGACCAAAACCATAACACTCCTAGAAGAAGACGTAGGCTGTAAGCTCTTTGATATCAGTCTTGGCGATATTTTTTTGGATATGTCTCCGTAGGCAAGGGCAGCAAAAATAAACAGATGGGACCCCATCAAGCTAAAAAGCTTTTGCAGAGTGAAGGAGACCATCAACACAATGAAAAGGCAGCCTGCTGAATGAAGGTCATTGTAAAGCCATGTATCTGATAAGGGGTTGATATCCAAAATATATAAAGAACTTAGGAAAATAACAACAACAACAACAACAACAACTCTGTCCATTAAGTATGGACAGAGGACCTGAATAGACAGTCTTCCCAGGATGACGTACAGATGGACAACAAGCACATGAAAACATACTGAGCATCACTGATCACCAGGAAAATGTGTTATCAGAAGTACAATGAGATATCACCTAATACTAGTCAGAATGGCTGTCATCAAAAAGGCAAGAAATAACAAGTGTTGGTCAAGTTGTGGAGAAAGGGGATCCCTTGTACACTGTTGGTGGGAATGTAAATTAGGGCAGCCACTATGGAAAACCGTATGGGGTTCCTCAAAAAATTAAAAATAGAATTACCCTATGATCCAGGAATTCCACTTTTGGGTATTTATCTGAAGAAAATAAAAAAACTAATTGAAAAAAAATATATATATATACTACCTTTATGCTTATTGCAGTATTATTTACAATAGCCAGGGCATTGAAGTAATCCAAATATCGATCAATAGATAATAAATGGATAAAGAAGGTTGTATGTACGTGTGTGTGTGTGTGTGTGTGTGTGTGTATAATATTACTCAGCCCCAAAAAGGAATGAAATCTTGTCTTCTGTGACAACAGGACCTCGAGGATATCATGCTAAGTGAAATAAGTCAGACAAAGGCTAACACTGTATGGTTTCACTTAGATGTGGAGTCTGAAAAAATGAAACAGAAACAGACCTCATAGAACAAACTGGTGGTCGAGCGGGGGAAGGTGGGACTGGTAAAATAGGTGAAGGGAATCAAGAAGTAAAGACTTTGAGTTATAAAATGAATAAGTCTCAGAGACGTAATATGTAGCATAGGGGCTGTAGTCAATAATATTGTAATGATTTTATATGGTGACAGGTGGTAACCAGACCTATTGTGATGATCATTTTGAATATATAAAAATACCAAATGACTGTCTTTGTTCATCTGAAACCGGTATAATATTTCAAGTATAATTCAATAAAATAATACATAAATAAAACCACACTGAGTTACCATTTCACACCCATTGAAATAATTAAGATGAAAAAGATTGACCATAATTGTCAGCGAGGATGTAGAACTACTGGAATTCTCCTTCACTGCTAGTAAGACTACAGAATGGCATAATCACTTTGGAAAATACTCTGTTAGTTTCTTTAAAATCTAAATACTCAGTTGCCGTATGATCCACTCATTTTACTCTTAGGTATTTATTATGCAAGAGAAGTGAAAGCATATATCCATATAAATCCTTGGACAAGAATCTTCATAGCACTTTTATTTGTAATAGAAACTGAAAACAACTCAAATGCCCATCATTAGGAGAGTGGGTCAATGAACTGTGATTGGGAATTAGGAAATGCTACTAAATAGGCAACAGTTTGGTGAAATGCTTCACCCCTGCATAATGTGGACCATCCTCCTTTCAGCTTTCAGCTTTCTTTTTTTTTTTTTTTTTAAAGATTTTATTTATTTATTTGACAGAGATCACAAGTAGGCAGAGAGGCAGGCGGGGGGGTGGGTGGGTAGCAGGCTCCCTGCTGAGCAGAGAGCCCGATGGGGGGCTTGATCCTAGGACGCCGAGACCATGACCTGAGCTGAAGGCAGAGGCTTAACCCACCGAGCCACCCAGGCACCCCTAGCTTTCAGCTTTCAATAAGCTTTCTTGCTGCTTACTGCTCAGCCCCTAAGCCAGGTCGAGCCCCACATCAGGCTCCCTGCTCAGCGGAAGGCCTGCCTCTCCTTCTCCCACTCCCCTCTCTTGCTGTCTCTCTCCTTCTGTCAGTTAAATTAAAAAAATAAAATCTTTTAAAAGGATAAAATCTTTAATGACATCAATAACTATAACTTTCTTTAATCCACAGTATTAAAAAATTATATAAAATACCTTTCAACTTATATTTACCTGGTAAGTGCTATTTTAGATAGGAAGCCCATTATTCCTGTGTGTTGGACAAAGAACCCACGATCCAGAGAAAGTAAATGAATTGTCAGTAGCTTCACAGCAGTGAAGCTGGACTAGAACCCAGGGTTTCCATTTTAACATTTTTGTGTAACTTGGAGAAAAATCAACGTACCATCTACTTACACGTTTTTACTTGACAGTCTCTTCGGCAGGCCGCATTTAAGAGAGGTCTCGGACGCCCGTCGCCAGTCGCTGGAGCACCATGGATCCCCCAGGGGCACTAGACACCGAGGATGAGCTGGGGCCATTAGCCCATCTTGCCCCGAGTCCTCAAAGTGAAGCTGTTGCCCACGAATTCCAGGAGCTGTCCTTGCAGCCCAGCCAGCACCTGCCCCCTCTGAATGAGAGGAAGAACGGTGAGGTCTTCAGCATGCGCGGTGGGGATGGGTTTAAAGACTCCCCTTTTCGTGAGCCAAGTTGATTACTATTTGGTAGTTAATTTTTTTTTTTTTTTTTGGCTGGTTACATTGGGCAGCCTGTTACAAGCGGAGAGCCTCATTGGGGTGTTGGCTGGTTTTGAGTAAGGCAGACTCTACTTTGTGTTCAGTTCTTTCATTATTCCCCTAGTAAGTATCTGGTAGCAGTATTCTCCTCGCAAACAAGCTCTGGGTGCAACCATGCTAGCACCAGGTTTCACGCTACAATGACACTGGAGGGTAGCCTGCAAGACAGACTGAGGCTTGGACCAGACTGCCCTCCCCTTTCCCGGTCTCCAGTGTGTTGCACCTTAGTTTCAGAATTGACAGCCTTTAAGCTATTTGGATGATCACTAAGAAAACGAGAATTTCTTATTTGAATATTTTTCTATGAGTGGGTATAGGATCTGATCATATTGTCATTCTTTGACTGCTTGTCATTGTGTACAAAATGAATAGTTTCTATTCATTTGGTATCTGTTCAGGAAATTTTCATTGGTCACAGAGACTTGTCAGAGTCTCCGGAAAATATAGTACTGTCGACTTTTAACGTAAATAAATAAGGATAGATAATAGGCACTTAATTTTAATACTTATAACGTAAAAACTAACAAACATAAAATGTTAAAATTTGTGAACACATCAAGCATATATATTAAAAGGGCCACATTAAGAATGTCAGCCGAATTTATTGTGCTTTCTGTAGTTCTGATGAGTTTTACATTTACAGATCGACGTTTTTAAAATTTTGGTTTTAAAAGCCAGAAGAAATGAAACCATTCCCTTCTAGAACACTTCCTTATGTACCTTGTTGCTTATTTTTCTGGGTTCTGTTTCCCAGTCCTTTTCACTATTGGCCTTATCGTATGCAGGAAAATGATATGCTGTGATTCTCCGATCTTTAGTACATGTATTCAGAGTATACTTGTCTGCTTCAGATAGGGCCTCTGGTACTTGTTCTTGGGCATAACCCTTGTCAAGTGTGAGTGGTGTAAAGCAACATTTTGGCTTAAGTGCTATTAGACATTTTAGGCTATAGAACCTTCCATCAATTAGGGGCCTTCCTTTCTAAGACTGGCTGACAGAGTATAACCATATTTACTAAAGCATGACTAAGTGTCATCAAATCTACTTAGTACCTTTAGACCTGTGTCATGTTCAGATTATTATCCCCCCAAAAACATATGTGAGTTGCACCAGTATAAAACTGTAGGAGTATACAGTAACTCAAGACAATGGTCATACGTAGCAGAGGAGGGAAATGTGTTGCGCAAGTTTATACTTTGTGGTGATTTACTTGATGAAGCACACCACATTCTCTTGCAAGAATGTTGTCTTAAATATGTATGCCTGAATATAAGGTTAGCCCGAATATTAGGTAGACTCCCTATATAAATTTTTAGGAAGATGGAATAAAAGGTAAAAATTTTAGTTGAGTCATTTAGTTACATGTATATAACTAAAATCACATTTCGTGAAGCAGTGCAACAATATAGAAGGATTGCTTTATTCACCGTCATATTTCATAGAACCAGCTTGCTTACACTTTATCCATGAATCTTTGCGAGAAGTGCTTTTTTCTTTATCGTCAGCAAAACCCCTTGGCATCATCCATCTAGCACTAAAATCCAGGGTGTATCTTCATTTCTGACTTTTGTGTCTTGAGGTAGAGTGGTTTTGAGTTCACGCATGATCTGACATGGGAGATTTTATGTCTAGACTACCATTGACGGACCAGTGGGGTTGGGTGCGTGTGTGCATTGTGTGTCTTGCACTTGTATGTTCGCAGTCTCTGTAACATAATCACTCGTGTGATTTGTGGTTGGTCATAACATTTTATGTGGCTGTAGTTCCTGTTTTAGAATATAATTATCTGTTTTGCTTTGCATGAGTAGGTAACACTGTCACTGCCCTAAAACGTACAGGGTACAAGTGGGTCACAGTGAAAAGTACATCACCTCCCAGTCTTTCCCCTTAGCTACCTAGTTACTTCCTCAGAATTAACTACTGTTACTTGCATCCCTTCTGACCGAATAGCATTTTTCCACTTTTTTAAAAGCAGTTTTTCAAAGTCTTGTTTTATAACAACACTCAGTACTTTCAATTTTAAGGTTATAACCTGGGACTAGTTAATGTGTTGGCTTTGTTTTCCCCCCTTTTCATGATTCCTACTAAGATATTTTTATAAACATCCTAAAACTAGCTTTGAATAGAGTTAATTTTTAAGCAAATATGTTTTCCTCAGGTACATTTTTGTTCACTATTAAGTATATGAGAAAGTATCTTATAATCTGAGATGCTATGTAAAGACTCAAAAAGCAGTTTCCTTTTTTCTAATAGGTGACATCAGGAAGTTAAAAACCTTACCTTATATTCAGGCATACACCCCAAGTTCAGACTTATGATATATTAGCCTGACTTGTGTGTATATTCCAAGGCATACTGGAATCCTTGTACAGCTATCAGAAATCTACCTTTTTTTTTTTTTTTTTAAGATTTTATTTATTTGACAGAGTGTGAGCACAAGCAGGGGGAGCTGCAGGCAGAGGGAGAGGAGGAAGCAGGCTCCCCGCCCTGCTGAGCAGGTAGTCCGATGTGGGGCTCGATCCCAGGACCCTGAGATCATGACCCGAGCCAAAGGCAGATGCTTAATGGACTGAGCCACCCAGGCACCCGAGAAATCTACCTTTTTGATAGTTTTATGAATAGAGTGGAATCATATCAAGCAATAGGGAGATAAAAGAACCATAACTGTCTTTCCTTACTTTTTTACATTAATTCTTCATTTTTTAAGTTTTCTTAGTGCCATGTTTAGGTCATATCATACATAAAATGTAGGTCTTGGCCTCAAAATGAATTAATACAAAGTACTGTTTAGATTATGAAATAGTCAGATTTAGGTATTTCCTTGGTGATTGTGTCTCATTTTTAGTCCTAAGCATTTGAATTTCACTTGTTTGAATTCTTTCCTTTTCGAGTTGGGGAATATGAAGATATTTCAGTTTGGATTAGTGTATAGAAGGATCATGTCACCAAATAGTTTATAAGTAAACCTAACGAGGACAGAGAGGTTGACACCTAGGCAGTGACGCCAGGGTCTTCCCTTATATTTTTGACCAATATTTATGTTGGTAATGCAGCGGAATAGCAGACAATTCCTGCTGTTGCAGGAAATGGGAAAGATGTTTACCAAAGAAAAGCTAGGGCTTTCCTTGACCCCTGAATGTGGCCAGAATAATTCCGTAACTGGAGGTACCTCAAAAGTAAGGCAACCAGTTAGACCAATAATTCTTCCCAGCAAGGGAGTCCTTAGTAAAGGAAGCATGGATATACAGTGATGGACCTTTAATGGAACAGTGCCTGCACAGGAAAATTGAGCTCTGTTTGGGTGTTTTACACAATATTAGCATTCCTTCAGATGGTAAACACAGGCAGTAAAAGGGAAATCAGTCTAAGGGATGGTTATTTTTTTATTGTCAAACTAGGAAAAGCTCAGGTGCTGTAAGTTGAATATAGCTTTATAAAGGCAAGGAGAGACAAAGTGGATCGAAACAACATGCCTGAAAGAGCCCAGCTCTGCCTCGTGCCCCCACTTAGAGGACCACAGGTAGGAAGCTTATAGTTGTATGTCTTGAGGTCATTTGCAAGACTGATAAGCATGCTGGTTGGTGAATTTAAGCTTTTAAGTCACTGCCAGCTTTATCTTGCAGTAAAGCAGATAAGTCGACAGAGATTCCCCCCCTCCCTTTTTAAAAGAGTTTGGTATTTTAATACTTCTCGGTACAGCTCTGAAGATGAGGCTCGGTTATGTTAACATGGCCATGGATACACCACAGCCCAGCTGTCACTAGTATCAAGTAGGTGGAAAATAGTATCTGCCACTTTTCCCTTCCTGTATTAACAGGCTTTTTGAAATGGTATTTGCTTTGAAATCGCGTGTTTTTAGGACTCAGGAGGAAAGTTCGTTGTTATTCTTATTTTAAACTTTGGTATTTCTAGTCACTGCAGTGGTTGGGTTTTTGAGTTAATGGTCCCATTTTAAATTTTTGTTCCTAAGGTTTTCCATCCATTAAATTTATCACAATGAATAGTTTTAGACCATCTCTCAGTCTGTTCTAGAATGATCATACTAGAGAGAAAATAATTCATTCACAAGTTTCTTGCATACAAGGGAATGCAAGGTAGTTCTTTGCATTGAATTCAGTACAGGTATTAATACTTTTGCAGACAGTCAGGTGAAATTTGCCTTGCCATGAAACCCAGCCAAAGAAAATTGCTTGCCTCGTACCATAGAAAATAAATGGTATTTGCTCACGGCTGGTCTTTCCTTGATGTTTTACCTTGAAAACATTTCCCCACTCCTTGTTAACCTACCTGTTAGGCTTATGTTCACTCCAGGTGTTTGAAAATGCCCAAAGGTGATGAGCATTTGTCTGAAACAGAGCCCTGTTTCTTAGCATGTAGGCAAGATGGTATGGCTTACTGGAGATTGGTGAAGAAAGAGAGAATATTTCTGTTTTCCTCTGGAGTAGACAACCAGACAGGATGTTCTCAGAGTGTCATAAATGGGAAGGAAATGAATAGATGCTAAATGACCAAGACATGGAACTATAAGAAATAGAAATGAATAATTTTCTGTAACATTCTCTTGTCCTTGGCTTTACTGTTAACATATTTAGGATCTTGAATATTTAAAATTCTCATGATGTTAATAAACAGTCTGATACATTTAGATAATTTCTTCTTCTGCTTTCAGGAGTTACTCCAGACAGAGTACTTAGTCTGGGAAGAGAAATATATATAACTTCCTTAATTAATCTTCCTTCATTTCTAATATGTTTTTAAAAACTAGGCTCTACATGTTAATACTAAACACAATTTGAACGTTTAAAAGCCAACTGTGAACCCCCTGACAGCTGCAGAGGAAATTCTTGATTAATTTTGGCAGCTTTCCTATTCTCTTTGTGACAGTTTCTTGACCCTTTCAAAATGAAAACGAAGTCCTGTAAGTAGCTTACAGGTGGGGTACTCTCTTTCGCAAAGGTGTTTACCAGCTCTCTATTAAAGAGCGTGTTGTGTTTCACAACGTAAATCAGCATCTCTAACCCCGTCCACCTTCCTTTTGTGCGCTGGGTTTCTTGTTTGGACAGTTGGGCTGTTACTGAGATGTAGTCTGCTTCAGTGCATCGCGGAACACACCCCAGCAGCGTGTGGGTGGGGGCAGGGGTGCGGCTGGGCAGTAGCTTACACTCTCCCACCTGCAGCAACGAGTCGGAACAGTGCCGTGGGCCTGCTGTGGTCATTGCTGAGGGGGTAGAGGGACCTTCCAGTTTCAGAAGTGCATCAGTAAGACTCTAGGCCGAGCCGAGCACACCTGAAAGCCCCATTTTGAGTTATTTATCCAGTTTTTACCCAGTTTTTAAATTGCATCCTCTTGCAGAAATGCTCTTCAATGTCAACAATTAACATGTTTATTAAAAGTAAATTATAGAACATAATAATAATTATCAGTGCAGTCTAGCGTGAGACCACATTATCTTAATATTTAAAAAATGTTTGCCCAAAATCGTTACAAGGGTTTTCTAAAGTTATCGGAGTCCTAGAAGTACATCATTTCTTATATAGACTATTTGAGATAATTTTTGTATGACTTCCATTAGGCACTGGTCCAGCAAAGAGACGGAAACTTATTAATTAAGGAACAGTCTTTCCTGTCCCTCAGAAAGTAATTTTAAAGAGGACATATATAATATAAATAATTAGTTAATAGATATCACTCAACTACAACACCCTCGCTACTTAGACCTTTTAAGACTACTTGTAATTAAATAGTTGGCTTATAATTAGACCCCCTGGTGGGTCAAGAGACTTTGTTAAAATTAAGTTGGGCTCTTTCTTGCCTGTGTGCTCCACCTAACCCAACGACAGGGACCTCTCTTAGCCAAAAAGGAAGAGGAAGGGTAGATGTTGGACACCTGCTTTCTACCATGACTGAAGGAGATTGATAAATTTAGGGAATATACGGGGGGGGGGGGGATGTGACTCGTGATTTTTCTTCCTTTGTTATTTTACGTTAAGATATCACTAATAAGGAACTGTTGAGATAAAGCAAGAAGACAAATATGTTGGAATAACAAATGTTTTGGAATTTTCGCTTTGCTTTGTAGTTAATAATCGCCCTAATTCGCAAATATCATACCCAATGTTTTTCTAACTCCTTTAAATTAATCCGTACTGTTGGCTACCCTCACCTGCTACCCTCACTATTATTAACAGGAAGTATAGTCTTTTGGGAGTCAGGACTCCAGTCTCCTCTGCTGACTCAGTCTGTGAGCATGGGTAAGTCTCAGAAGCTCTCTGTGTCACGGTATGCCCATCGTAATATCCGTATGGTAGCTTTCAGCCCATGTGTCTCTCTCTGGCTGCCCTTCCTCATTGCATCATGTGTTCTTATATCTCATTATCACTTCTGCCTTGTGCTGTTCATTGGGCAGCAGAACCAGATAGAATGGAACATAACTTCCATCTCAGTTAACAGATGGAATTTTCCACAGATACAAATTAATAATGTTGCTGTTCATTACGTTCCTTGCAGATGTATTATTAAACATACATGCCAGCTCACCCAATTAGTCCAGACTTTCCTCCCATATTTAAAAAGAAAGAGAAATTGACTCAATTGTGTTATCCTAAAAAAACAACAACAAAACAGAACTGTATCTAATTTAGGATATGCAGTATCTCCCTATTCGTGGTATTTAAGGGTTGGCAGGTATGTGTTAACATTTTTGTAATAGCATCAGACTGTCAGTTAAAGGATAGTATTTTAGCTTTTTTTAAAGCCCAAGTTATTCGTTTTCTTTTCTGGTCATTTATGTTGTTGTTTTCATTAAGGAAATGCTAATAGTTGGGCGTCCGTTTTGTAAAACCCAAGTTTTTAAAGACGATCTCTATGTTTAATGAAGATAAAACAAGAAAAGCAAAAAGTCTGATTTACAACTTGCGTTTGGTTCTCGTCGGTTAGTTAGAAAGCTAACAAGTCCTAGGATTTGTCAGTGATCTCTGCAGATTGGATATTCCTAGCTACAAAATAGGAGACTCTCTTTGACAGAAGCCACGATCCCGACGTCGTGGTGAGGAAGCCTGTTGACTGGGCTGTGTGGTCAAAGTGCCGGCATATAGTGTATCAGGGGAAAGCTTGCATATCTGAATACCCAGTTCTCCAAAATGGTTTTAAAAATCCGTATTTCAAGAGTGGAAATCGGGATGATTTCACTATTAGATAATATTTACTGAGCGATCATTGTGTCTCCTACCTTAGAATAATTCTTAGATTTCTAAGCCTTCTGGTGCAATGTTGGCAGGTCAGAATGTGGTGCATTCACCTGAAATTGTTGGGCGCATAGATCCTTGAAAGTAATCCCTTCAAGTATATACAGAAAATGAATTTAGAGATGATTCTTGCAGATAACTGAGAGAGAGAGAACCTGATTTTAAAGGAGGTCTATGGAAGAAAAAAAAAAAAAAGAAAGAAAAAGACAAAAGAGAAAAAGAGGTCTGTGGGGTCAAGCATAGAGCCTGCTGTCTTGAACAGGACAAAGACACAAAGCCCGTGTCTTTAATCCATAAACAGCAGTCACGTTATGTGTGCCTCATACACCGCTGAGAGGCTTACAGCAAGAGCACTCTTATGCTAACTAGCATGTGCTTGGTGCCTCGTAAGTCCTCGGTTCCAGGTACCCGGCACTGCCTGCTTGATGTAAAAACTCCGCGAAAGAGGCAGTGCGCACAGTGGTGACAGCCCCGACCCTGGAGGCCCCGTGTCTGAGTCCGGGTCCTGGCTGCACCGTTCCTGGCTGTCGACTGAGACAAATGGCTCCCCTTCCCCTTGCCTCACTTTTCTCATCTACCAAACGGCGATCATACTAGCCCCTGCTTCACAGAGTTGCGTTAAGGATGCAATGAGTTCGTGTAAGTCAAGCCTGTAGAACAACGTGGGCAGAGTAATTAGCACATTGCAGCTGTTTGTTACGGTCCTGTGTATCTTGAGAACACAGTTCGGGTTGACGGGTGAACAACGTGGGTTTGAGCTGCATGGATCCACGTGTGTGCAGATTGTTTTTGACAAATACAGTACGGTCCTGAAAATGTTACTTTCTCTTCTGTATGATTTTCTTAATAACATTTTTTTCCTTCTGGCTTTACTGTGAGACTACAGCATGTAATACAGGAAACTCACCGAGTATGTGTGAACTGACTGTTGACGTCATCTCTAAGGTTTCCAGTCAACCGGAGGCTCTTAAGTTTCGGGGCAGTCAAAAGTTAGTCATGAATTTTCGACCCCCATGCTGTCTTCGAATTCATACCAAGTGAATACGGTTTTTCAGGACTCCACCACGATGTTTTATAACTGGGTGCTGCTTTCAGTAGGCCCAGTCATCTCTGCCCCCATTTTCCACAAGTATTTCTCTTTAAAGATGTCAAATGACGTGCAGTTTCTTAATGTCTCTCCGTGTACCTTCGTAACATTTGAAGAGCGGCTTATCTGATGAGCGCCAAGGGGTCAATGTAGTAGGCACTGATTTCCCATGAAGTTTGTCTCTCTCGTTGGTACTGCCAGTTCCCACAATCCTAGCATTCCCTGGGCATCAGTCAGTGTCTACAAGGAATGATTTTCAAATATTAAAGCATGTGAAAAGACAAACAGGCCAAAACTCAGAGCTCTCTAGGGACTATGACCTCCAAAACAGACTCTGTTCTGACATTTTCACAGGCTGCTTGAAGGAATTCCAGCAGGGCCATTCCATTTGGTAAACTCCTAAACAAACCCTCTGTCATCAAGGACTGATTTATCGATTTTTCTCCTTATGTACTTGTTCTGAAGAGATTAAGATAGTAGATATGGCTGCTTAGACACTTTTAAGGCATTTGATGTATATGATAAGTATTATACAGAGGACTTCTGGTATTTTGAAGTAGTAAAACAGTTATTTGCTATGTTGAAAGAGATTTCTTGCTCTGAGTTGACTTTTAAATTCTTTCTTTTTTTCGTTTTGATTCCAGGAAGTCTGTGTCATAATCACATCTCGCAATTAAAATGTTTTCAGTCTGAACCCAATTATTTAATAAAGAAATTGATTAAATTTGGGAATGACCTTTTCAAAAATAAATATGTATGTATACAATGACTTGTTTCCCCAGGACCTTTGGCATGTGTGAAAACAAACAGTTCTAGTGGTGTAGGATAATATTCCATGAAATCTTGGTGTGATGACAGTTGTTTACATTATGCCTTAAGGTCACTTGAGTGGGGGAGGGCAGATCTATAAGTTGTTTTTCAGTTCATCTGAATTCTCTTAAAATAGTCTATTGTATATTATTATAAGGTTCTTTATAAAAACAATATAGTGCAAAAAAAAAAATGAGAAGGGCAGAACCCAAAAGATTTAGAGCCTGAACAACCTAAGGAAATGGGTAATTAGGATTTATTTGATTTATAGTTGGCTTTAAATGCTACCAGCCCCATGGTTGTCTCAGTCTGGTGTGCTGAGTGTATGTATGAAACTCCAGGGCCAAACAGCATTCTGCATGTGAAGGGGCAGGTTTGTTGTGGGGGGGCGGTGGTTGTGTGGTTTCTTTCCTTCTTTGCATGTTTCTTTTCAATGAGTTAATCCTTTGGGTGAAAGTATGAAGCTTTAAGTATTAAACAAAAGAAATCCTACACAATCAGAACTTTCCTGTGATTCGATATCTGATTCTGGTATCGGATTGTAAAATATGTTTTGAACAAATTTTAAAGTGGGACACAGGAAGTGAATTGTATATGATTTCACTCAAGCCTCTTAATGTCAGGATAAATAAAACTCATGTTATCCTATCGTAGTAACCCATCAGAAACCCAGGGTATTATAGAGGTCTCCTTGGTAAAATAAAATGGAAACAAAAGTGAAATAATAAGGCGCTTAGTAATTGGTCACAAGTAGTTATTGAATGTAACAAAGAATTACGTGCCTCTTGATTGATGTGTATAAAATGAATATGATGAAAAAGGTCTATATGCTCTTATTACTGTTTTTCTCAGGCCAAGAATAACAAAGTGATATTTTACTAGACATACTCTCAGTATGAGAAAGTATTACTTTTCTAATGTATTTTTCTAACATAGATGTTTCTGTCTCTCACTGTCAGTTTCAGTTAGATAGTCTCTGCGTCTTGCAAAAAGTGGAATTTGATTAAATAATTTGCTGATAAACTAGTGAAATCTCTGGCTGCATCATCGTGTGCTTGTTTATTTGTGCATAGAATTAGAGTAGCTGCTTGGCTGCGTGCTCGCTGAGTGCTTTCAGAACCCTCAACGGAAACAATGTTCCCACCTTCAAAAATCTGAAGATTTTGTTGGGACCCTCAAGTATAATTTGGAGGATTTTCCAGGTCAAAGAATTTAAACTTATACCAAGCAGATCAAGTTAGGATTGGAAAAATTGAAATTTAAAGAAGTCCAAGAACTTAGTCCTAAACTATGGGTTTCAGAATCTGATGGTTCTAGACAGTGCTGTGGTTTTTGTTCTATTACACTATGTAATAGTGTACTCTGTTTAACATGTACTTTCTCATAAAAGTGAATACCTTTCTTAAATGACCATGAATGTTTCATATATCCTTGAGGGTGGAACGGTATATAAATGTCAGTTAGGTCATTTGGTTCATAAGGTTGTTCAAGTTGTATATTCTTTCTGATTTTTTTTTTCTTATTCTGTCAGTTGCTCAGAGAGGTATGTTGAAAACCCCAACTAAAACTGTGGATTTATTCCTCCTTTCAATATTTTTTTTTTCTTTCATGTATTTTGAGTGTCTGTTATATGTTCTAGAGTACTAGATTTAAAAAAGTCTCTGTCTTTCAACCGCAATATTTCAGTAGGTTCCATTTAAAGTAATTGTTGATTTATTTGGCATATTAGTTATCTGTAGCTGTGTAACAAACTACTTCATACCTTAGCAGCTTAACACAAGACACATTTATATCTCGCCGTTTCTTTTGGGTCAGGAATTCAGGCAAATCTTAGCTGGGTACCTCTGCCTCACAGTCTCTCAGGAGCCTGCAGTCAGGTATCAGCCAAGGCCGTGTCATCTGAAGGTCCAGCTGGGGAAGGATCTGCCTGTAACCTTTGCTACATTGTTGTTGGCAAGATTCAGTTCCTTGAAGGTTGTTGATCCAAGGGCCTCACTTCCTTGCTGTCTGCTACCTGGAGGCCACCCCTGTTCTTGCCATGTGGGCCTGTCCAACATGATATCTTACTTTGTCAAAGCCAGTATGAGAGAGGTCTGCCAGCAAGACAAAAGTAATTTTTTTTTCCCCAACATTTCCTCAACAGTGCCCTATTCTACTGTTGAGAAGCAAATTACTCAAGGGGAGAGAAGACTATACAAAACCATATATACCAGAAGGCAGAGATCAGTAGAGGCCATCTGCCAGAGTTGAGTTTAAGTCAATCATTTTGTGGTATGTTGTATTTGTTCAGTCTGTTCCTTATTCCTCTTTTCTTCCCTTTTTTTTTTGGTTAATTCTTTTTTTAGTATTTCGTTTATTTTTGTAGCATCCTATTAGCTATATTTTTTTCAAATGTTCACTTACCTTTTCTAATGAAGGTCTAATATGCTGCTAATTGTATCCAATAAAATGTTCATCTTAGTTTATTTTTATCTCTGTAAGTTCCTTTTTTTTTTTTTTTTTGCATTGTCCATTTCTCTCATCACTGTATTCACGTTTTCCTTTAAATACTTGTACATAGTTATGGCTGTTAATTCATGTTTTTTCCTGTCATTTTTGCGTCTGTTTTTATTGACAGATTTTTCTCCTATTACAAAGACATTTTCCTCCCTCCTAGCAAGTTGTCTACTAACTTTTTATTGGATATAACAGCCTGAGTGTTGCATTGCTGAGTGGCTGGATTTTGTTTTGGTTGTCTTCCTTTAAAGCGTTGGGTCTTTGTTTTGGTTCGAGTGTTGGACTTTTGGATCACTCCCAAGGCCTTCTTCAAGCTTTGTTAGGAAGGATATAAGGTAGCATTCCCTCCAGAGGTGGTGCCTTTACTAGGCCTTGACCCCCTTTGGAATCTCTGCCCCGGGGAGATCTTTTTGCTCAGGCTAGTCAGAGCTCAAACATCTCCCAGCCTCCTGTGCACCTTGAAAGTGTTCAGCCCCTGGTTCTTTGGTCATTTCTAACCCGCCTTGTGAAACTGCAGGGGGCACACATAACTCAGGACTGAGCAGACACTCCAGCGTGCCCCGTGCTGCTCTCCAGGGCTCGTTCTCAGTATAGGCCGCCCCGTTCCGCAATCTGCCCTGCAACTCCCGGCTGTCATTGCTTCCCCTTAGCTCTCATCTCTGGCTTCCCAGTGCCGCAGGCCTACCTAGCACTGTCTGAGGGCTCGAGCTCACGGTCAGCGGCTAAGAGGCTCATCTCAGTTGTTCCCGTTCCTCTAGGAGTCACAGTGCCGCACTGCCCGCGTCCCAGTGCGGGAAAGCCATCGTTGCACGCATTTCGTCCAGCTGTCTGGGTTCCTCTGATGAGAGGCTGGGTGCAGTGCTTGTTATCCCATCATAGCTGCGGACCAGAGTCTGGAATTAGGGATTTAATACACGGCCCGTGTGCCCTACACCTCTGCCTTCTGACTGGACTGCGGAGGTGCTGCTCTGTGTCTGGGCCACCACCCCCCCCACATCCACACCGAACACTGAGACCTTGCTGGGCGCAGCAGGCTGCTCCCGGCTTGTGGACTCAAGGCTGAGGCTGATAGTTATGGGGGCACTTATGTCAGCCAGCTTTCCAGCTTTTGCTGTCGGTGCAGGGTGGTGAGCAAGCTCGTCAGGTGAGGGCCTCTTGGATCACTCGGAGCCAGCGGCGGAGGCGCTCCGCTGTTCAGGAAGTCAGCGTGCTTCAGTGCGGGACCTCGAGGAGGAAAGGATTCACGTGTTGGCAGAATCCATTCTTCATTAATAAAGAAATGATGATATATTATTTTCTCTTCACAGAAACGTTGAAATTCAGAAAACTTCTCTTTGCCCCAGTATTTGAATTGAATTCAGTTTGGCAAAAGAGTCAGCCTTTAGCCGATTTAGAAAATATAAAGAGTACATTTTTCCTCTCACATATATATTAATGGGAATTTTCTTGTCAAGAATATCTAGTTCTATTAAGTGAAAAAGCATAAAATTAAATTGCAGATTCGCCATGAATGCAACTCACCATCTTCTCTGCATTGTCCCATCAGCCCCTACCGTGTCCTCCAAAAAACACCCTGCAGAGAATTACATCAAATCAATTTTGGCATTTTATGTACATACATAGTACTCTCACCTGCCTTCTTTCCTGTAGTGTGCATTTTTCATAATACACATACAGTGTGTATATATGAAGGAAGGAAGAAAACCTTTTTGAAAAAAATATGCCACATATATAATGGGAAATGTTAGAGTAAGTTGGTAGCTCGTGATGATATTCCGGTATTGGGGTGATTCTCCAGAGAATTAGATTCTACTTGGAATTCTTAGATTCTGCTCAGAGGCCACGAAATTTCAGGTTGAATATTCACAACGTGTAACAGATTTTCATCCTTTGTTGACAGAGCTTTACAGGAGAATTTATATTGAGGGTTTGCATGGTGTAATAGAAATGAAGGAGAACGTTACTGAGAGCACCTGGGGATCACAGAGACACAATTCAGTCAAAGTCTCTGTCATGTGGGTCCCATGGTCTGTGCTTCTGCATTACCCCTGGGCCCAGCGGTTGACAGCTCCCACCTCGGTTCACATGGCCTCTCTGGCTGCCCACCTGTGCCCTCGTGTGGCTGTCTCACTGTTGCCGAGAAGACAGAGCAGGTTAGGACGCAAGGAACAGATGGGAGTCACTAGTAGCGGGCAGGGTGAGTGAGGCGTAGGTGTCAGAACTGGCCCCAGAGCCCCAGAAGGACAGAGCCCGGAGCAGGTGTTCAGGTCTGTCAGATGGCTGTCAGATTGGTTCCCAGTCTTGTTCCATCCAGGTGGTATGTTGACAACGACAGAAGGAAACTAAATGAAAAGTAAAAAGATTAATTGTGTTTTTGGAAATTAGAATCGTCGATATATACTCAAACTGTGGATTTTAGAATATATCTGTTTTTCTGTCTAGTTTTAGATATACGGTTCCATTTGATTAGCCCAAATGTTTGAAAAACAAACTTGCATTAATGTGTGAAGTGGTCCAAATATACTAATGCAGAATCTTTTCTAATAGAATTTTTATTTGTAAGCCAAATACTTTTTATAAGGTGCTCTTCCCTGCCTTTTTTTTTTTTTTTAGGAATATAATCATGTAGGTCATATACCTAACACTTGTATTCTGACCTTCTTAGTTACTTTGTGTCTTCTCACAAAAACACTTCATTGCTTGCTTCTTTCTGCGAGGTAACCAACCAACACACATTTTTTTCAAAATCCACCTGCAAATAAGGCCCCGTTGTTAGGTTTTTCCATGTGTTTCTGCATATTACTACATTCTTTCCCCTTGCCCATACAGTAGGCCTGGAGCCCAAACTGGCAAATAGCCAAGCGAAAGTACGAACTTGTGCCTGTGGAGAGAAGGCTTATTCCCTGAATGGGTAAAGTCATTTTCCCTTATGAGATGGGTTTGAGGTGTTTTCATTTTATAAGAATATAAACTGAACAGAGATTAAATAATGCAGGGACAAGCAGTGAAAAAGGAACAAAGTTTTAAAGATATGGTTGCTTTTAACACCACCTCTAAGGGTATAAAGGGAACTAAGGTTATATAAGGATATAAAGGTGTTAGAGTAGGGCAGATAAATTTTATTTGGAGGAAAGAGAGTTAAAGGTATCTTGAAGACAGACTATTTTAAGTTTTATACACAGGAAATAGGTACAAAAGGTGTAAATACAATCGCATAGAAAGCTAAAATGTTAAGATCTTGCTTGAGCAGAATAGTTTTACTTTAAAATTTCAAGGCCTATTGATGTTGACGACAAGATTCTGCCTGTCGCATTGCCAGGATTGCCCCCGTGGGTACGTTTTCCCCACATGCACAGTGCGTGCAGATGAAGGGACCCTGGGCATGGTCACACCCTCTTCTCGTGTCGTACCTCACTTTACACTCTTCTCAGGCGCTTCCATGCCAGGAGGGCGACCCTACAACTGGGCACCTCAGTCGTTCGGACCAGAGAACGCAGGCAGTTCTGTGTGTCTCTTTATTCTAGGCTTGTACTTCCAAAGGTACTCAGCTAAATGAAGACATTTAAAAAATTCCTCTAATGGAATATATCCAATCAGTCATTTTGTTCTTTTTAACCTTTTAAACAAATACATTTTCAGGTTAGTGAGTAAAATTGAGATCCTAATAATGGATCGTCCAATTAATGGCAATTTATTTCATATTAAAGTATTTGATATTTAAACACTAAAATAAAAATCTCCTTTAATGTAGTCTATAAATTGTTTTTTTCCCTATGGAAAAAATATAAAAATATAATATAAAGGGGTATTTTTCTGATTGCCTATAGTAGGGTAATAATGTTTTTACCTATTCTTTTTAACTCCTGAACTTAGACCAGTTTATTAACGTTTTAGTGAAGAGTGATTTATGGGTAAGTTGCAGGCATGCCTGAACGTGTCAGCGTGCGTCTTCTAACAGTATAGGCTCCTTATACCACGATAGTTATGACTCTGAAAATCTTAACATTGATACTAGCATATATTTAATACCTGCCCCATATTCGTATTTCCCCACTTCTCCCGATGATGTCCTTTGTTGGTTTTTTTCAACCAGGATCTTATCAGAGAGGCCATGTGAACCGAGGTGGGAGCTGTCAACCGCTGGGCCCAGGGGTAATGCAGAAGCATAGACCATGGGACCCACATGACAGAGACTTTACTGCATTTAGTTGTCCCCTAAAGTCCCCTAATCTGGAACAGTTTCTCTCCCTTTTTTAAAGACTTGCTTTTTTTTTTTCTTCTTTTTTTTTTTTACATTTATTTTCTCTTTTTTTTATGTTACATGTTTTTTCAGAGCAGTTTTAGGTTTACAACAGAATTGAGAGGAAGGCACAGGGATTTATCCTATGCCCCCTGCCCTCTCACATGCACAGCCTCCCCCTTGATCCGCATCACTAACCAGAATGGCCCATATTTTACTTTACCAAGGATGAACCCACATAGACACCTCATAATCACCCGGTGTCCGTAGTTGACCTTATGGCTCTTTCTGGGTGATGTACGTTCTGTGGGTTTGGACAAATGTATAATGCCATGTGTTCCCCATATTTGGACAGTCCTAAATACCCCCTGCACTCTGTTCATTTCTTCGATCCCTGCCCCACCCCCCAGCCTAGCAGCCATTCATCTTTTTAGTTCTGCCTTTTCCAAAATGCTGTATAGTTGGAATCATCCAATAGGTAGCCTTTTCAGACTAGCTTCTTTTAATAATATGTATTTAAGTGTCCTCCATGTCTTTTCATGGCTTGAGAGCTCATTTCTCTTTAGTGCTGAATAATATTGCATTGTCTGGGTGGACCACAGTTTGTTTTATAGAAGGATATTTCTGTTGATTCCAAGTTTGGTGATTTATGCAGAAAGATGCTATAAATATTTGCATGCAGGTTTTTGTGTGGACATAGGTTTCTAATTCCTCTGGGAAATGCCACGGAGCATGATTGCTGGATCGTATGGTGAGAGTATGTTAACTTTTACAAAAAAAAAACCCACCAAACTAATTTTCAAAGTGGCTGTACCATTTTGCATTTACAACCACTTTTTTAGTTTGTTTGTTTTTTAATCTTACACAACTTGGCATTTTTTTTAAAAGACTTTTTATTTATTTAATTGACAGAGATCACAGGTAGGCAGAGAGGCAGGCAAAGGGGTGGGAAGCAGGCTCCCTGCCGAGCAGAGAGCCCGATGTGGGGGTCGATCCCAGGACCCTGAGATCATGACCTGAGCCAAAGGCAGAGGCTTTAACCCGCTGAGCCACCCAGGTGCCCCACTACTTGGCATTTTTTAGAAGTCCAGGCCAGTTATTTTGCAAAATGACCCTCAGTTTGGATGTCTGTTTAGGTCCTTGCAATTAACTCAGGTTAAATGTTTCAGTGGGAATACTACGTAGGTTGACATGTGTGAATCACATCAGGAGGTAACGTGACATTGGTTCCATTACTGGTGATACTCAGGTTGATTACTTGGGTAAGGTAATGTTCCCCTCCCATTTCTCCTATGTAAATGTCCCCTTTCCTCTTTGTAAATAATAATCAGTTACAGTATAATTAATTACAAAGTAGTATGTAGGATAGTTCTGTGTCCCAAGCATCTTTCAGCCATGGTATTAATGATGGTTTTTGTTTAAATAACTTATCAAATAGGTACTTGAAATTGATGGTTTTCTAATTCTGGCATTTTTTCTCTAGTAGCTGACATTCTTCTGAAAAGAACCTTCTTTCCTAAGGGAAGTATCACTAGATTGTTTTTTATAATTGGAAAGGTACTAACCATTTCCGTCGTTATTTGTGATACAAGTGGTCCCAAATTTGGCCAGTGAGGGCCTGTTCAAGGTGATTTTTGTGTTCCTTTGACCCATCCTCAGTTTTTGAGCACATACCTACTTTCTGGCAAAGGATATATCAGGGTCTTCTTAAGCTTTCATGGCCCCATGAAATTAGTCCTGGAATTAGCCCTTTCTCTAAGGATCCCTGGTTCCAATCACTGAGGAATAATTTTTAGAAACCAAGATCTGAGAGCTAAGCACACTCGTTGTTACTCGGGTGTCAGTGCTTCTAGGCCTTTTCAGTAGACAGAACTAGAACTTTTTTTTAAAGAAAAAAAATCATCATGTCTACCCAAAAGAGCCATGCAGCCTTGAAGAAGATGAACAAAACCAGAGGATTTACATGTTCAAATATCAAGACCTGCTGTAACACTATAGTAGCCTAGACAGATAAACAGTCTGACCAGTGGAACAGAAGAGAAATCAGAGATAGTGTTTATCACTTAACTCACTACAAAGGTAACACGTACGTGCGGTGGGAAAGGATGGTCTTTTTTAATAAATGGTTCTGGGTTAAATATCCACTGGAAAGAAATTTACATGATATTCATACACACACACACACACACACACACACACACACACATAGTCCAACTATGAAAGGTTAAACAGTAAAGCTTTTAGGGGAAAACATCTCCATAACCTTGGAGTGAACAAAACTTTCTAAACAGAGCATAGGTAGCATGAGTCATAAGGGAAAAACTTGACTGGTTGCATTATGTTTGAATTAATAACTCTTATGCACCAAAAAACACCATTGAGAGAGAAAAGGCAGCCCATAGAATGGGAAAAGATAATTCTTAATCCATATATTTAACTGAAGATTCTTCTCCAGAGCATATAAGAGACTCCTACAAGCCAACAGAATGAACCAGACAAAAGCCTTGACACAAACTTCACAAAAGAGGAAATCCAAATGGTGCCCATATATATGGACATGGGTATGTGTTCATTAGTCATCAGAGCAGCGCAAATGCAAACCTCAGTGAGGTATTACCACGTGCCAACTAGAACAGCAAAAATGGAAAAACACCAGGTAAATCAAGGAGCATGGTGTATTGAACAGTTGGTGGAAATGTAAACGGGTGTAACCATTTTCAAAAACTTCTGCATAATTCTAAGTGTCAGCAGGTCACTCTTGGATTCTGTTCAGCAGAAATATATACAGGTATTTATCAGAAGATGATGTCGTAACTTGAGTGATATGAAATTGCCATTTTTTGTAAGCACTATGAGCGATTTCATATGAGGTTCCGTCTACTGGAATGCTGATAGCACTATTTGGTTTTTGTTTGTTTGTTTTTATTTAAATTCAATTGGCCAAGTTATAGTACATCATTAGTTTATGATATAATGTTCAGTGACTCATCAGTTGAGTATAACACCCCGTGCTCATAATATCACACCCCTCCTGAATGCCATCACCCAGTTACCCAGTGCCCCACCCACCTCCCTTTCTGCAACCGTCAGTTTGTTACCCGGAGTCGAGACCCTCATATGGTTTTTCTCCCTCTCTGATTTCTTCCCATTCAGTTTTCTGTCCTTCCTCTATGGTCCTCTGCACTATTCCTTATGTTCCACATATGAGTGAAACCATACGATAATTGTGTTTCTCTGATTGACTTATTTCACTCAGCATAGTCCCTCTCCAGTTCCATCCATGTCGATGTAAATGGTAGATATTCATCCTTTCTGATGGCTGTGTAATACTCCATCGTGTATAAGAACCACATCTTCTTTACCCATTCATCCACTGTTTGCTGTAGGGAAGGGATAGAGGCTGCCCAATGCCCATCTCCAGAAGAATGGCCCAGTAAATTGTGACCTGTCACCCAGTGGCATATAGCAATGGGAATCAGCACAGCACAGCTACATGTGAGAGTCTGTGTGACTCTCACAAAAATAACACTGAGTAAAGACAGCTAGTCACAAAAGAGTATGCATCATTTGATTCCGTTTATGAAGTACAAAAACAGGTAAAACTATGCTGTGGTTTGAGAAATCCAGACAGCAGTTACCACTGTCAGGAGAGAAGTGATTGGAAGGGAAGTGCGAAGGGAGAGCTCTCCAGGTACGGGAAATGTTTGATTTCCTAATGCCGGCTGCCTGAGTGCTTCCAGTTTGTAAACATTCAGCAGCAAATCGTCCACTTGTGACATTTGCCTTGTTTGCATGTATATTAAATTTAAAAGTTAAAAACTAAAAATAAAACAATAAATGGTATAAAGGTTATCTGGGAAACCACAGGGAAATCAATGACTTCTGATCTGTTCCTCCTCCCACCTCAGTTCTACCATTAACCTGTCCCCTTGCTTGTTTCTGACAGTTCAAAATAAATTATAAGTATCTATGCACGCTTCCCTGCACACGTGTATATCACATGTCAATATGTATGTCACCAGAGTTCAGTATTTACTTCAAATGACCTTACTTTGAGCGCCCGCCGTCTGTGCTTCTCCTTGCATTTCTTCTCCCCAGTCCGTTGCCTGCCCTTCCGCCCAGTTGTGCTCTGAGATGCCACCAGGCTCTCTCAGGTCCGATTCTGAAAATTTCTTAAAATAGTATTGTCCAAGACAACTTTGCCTGGTTATAAGCCGGCTTTTTATTGTGAAATTATTGAAGTTCTTTATGTGCCCTTGAAACTTGCCAAATGTGTTTTGCGAAAGTTCTCCTTGTCTGTGCCTTCCTTATTGATTTTCTTAAAGTGTCTTGTGATGAGCAAAAGTTTTCATTTTTGATGAAGTCTAATGTATCAGCTTTTTTTATGATTACTGCTTTTTCCCCCCTTAGAAATCTTGGCCTATCCCCAAGCCATGGAAGTACTCGCCTTTATAAAAAAGCCTTCTAATGGCTTTTCGGTTGTTGATGTTACATGTCTGTCTGTGATATACTTCCAATTAACTTTGATGTCTTGTGTGAGGTAGGGGTTGAGGCTCATCTTTTTCCATATGGATTTCTGGTTGTTACAACACCATTTGTTAAAAAGCCCCCTTTCCCTCTACTGGATTGCTTTGGCACTTTTGTCTGAAATCCAAAGACCATTTAAGTGTGGGTCTGTGACTGCCTCTCTCTTCTGTTCCACTAATCTGTTTCTTGATTCTTATGCTGGTACTATACTGTCTTGATTACTGTAGTTTTATAGGCAGTCTTAAATCAGGTGGGGTAAGTTTTCCAACATTGTTTTCCTTTTGTAGGAATGCTCAGATATTCTAGGTCCTTTCCATTTCCATTTCTACTTTAGAGTCAGCTTGTTTAAAAAAAAAAAAACAACCTAGCAGGAATATGATTGGGACTGTGTTGAATCTATAGATTAATTTGGGGTGAACTAACCTCTTAACTTCAGTCCATCAGTATAACATCTCTCCATTTGTATTGGCCTTCCTTAATTTCTCAGCAGTGCTTTCTAGTTTTCAGTGTAGAAATCGTGTACATCTGGGACACCTGGGTGGCTCAATCAGTTGGGCATCTGCCTTTGGCTCGGGTCGTGGTCCCAGGGTCCTGGGATCCGTGTCCCACAAAAAAATAAAAAATAAAAAAATCTTGTGCATACATCTGTTTTTGGCAGAGCTATGAATGAAATTATTTTTTAAATTGTAATTTATATACTCTGGCTTCATGACCTAAAAATAACTTTCTGCTCTACTTTGCTGATGATCTTGTAGACTTTGAATAACCCTTTCTTTTTTTTTTTTTAAATATTTTATTTATTTTTTTTACAGACAGAGATCACAAGTAGGCAGAGAGGCAGGCAGAGAGAGGAGGAAGCAGGCTCCCTGCTGAGCAGAGAGCCCAATGCGGGGCTCGATCCCAGGACCCTGGGATCATGACCTGAGCCGAAGGCAGAGACTTTATTAACCCACTGAGCCACCCAGGCGCCCCTGAATAACCCTTTCTTAATTGTCCCAAACTGATCTATGTTTTTGTGAAGCATAAGGTGAAAACCCCTTTAAAAGACATTTCATTCTGCATCAGTTCAGATAAGGACTTATTTTCCTCAGAACTGCTAGGAACTTCCCAGAGTGAGTTTATTTGTGCCTGTGTGTTATGTGATAGTCTTGCATAAGCGCGTGTGTACATATGTGTACTTTAAAGAAGGTGACAGTAGGTGACGATTATGTTGCCATCATTGTGGGTGGATGCATTTTGGCCTTGCTTTTGTGATCATTGTTTATTGGCACAGCATGTTTTTGTTAAGTGTTGAACTCTGTGCCAGATGCTGCCTCTGCACAGGGGTAAGCTACAGCCTCTTCTCTCAAGAAACAGCCCAGTGGCTTAGCTCATTCCACAGTCACTGATGAGTGTTTATTGGTGTTGTATTTGCTATAGAAACAGAGCAACCAAATACAAGGAAATCCAAGAAAAACCCATG
Organism: Lontra canadensis; assembly: GCF_010015895.1. Taxonomy (NCBI): domain Eukaryota; kingdom Metazoa; phylum Chordata; class Mammalia; order Carnivora; family Mustelidae; genus Lontra; species Lontra canadensis. The sequence goes on along the minus strand of NW_022631085.1, from coordinate 4,309,509 downwards.
TTTTTGGAAATATTTCTTGTCTGATAAAAATAGGGCTTCCATACTATTGACATTACACTGTTTTCTTTATTTTAACTTGCCTCTGTGCGTAAGTATGACCTAGCATATACCGTAAGTGAGCATCTCCTCCCAGCAGCCTTGCCATTTGTGACTGAAAATTACTGTCACTGAGCTGACACATACTTCAGGAAATCCACCTTTTTTTCCTCCTCCCTCTGATTGAGAGTACTGGGACCAGACTCTGGAAATCGGAAGACCCTGCTTAGGCCTGAGAGGGCCCATCCATCCATTTATGCTCTCTAATGTGCATGAAGTTCCACGCTATTAGGAACGTCCTGAAGTGGTAATAAATGTCCCTTTGAAGGAATCAATGACTGTTGGTGATGCTAATATTGTTGTAAGCTGCATTTAATTAGGTATACACCGTTTCGTGCCTTACAGATCTCTGTGTCCAGGAATTTGCCCTGTTATTTTAAGACTGTTTCTAGAATATTTTGGTTTTCCAGCCTTTTTTTCTTGGTTCATTTGAAATTGTATGTAATATTCATAGAAACAATGGAGGTGTACTTTGTCGTGTTAGTTCCCAAGGTCTTCTGTCCTTCCTTATGAAGTATCATTTACGAAAATACAGTTTGAATACATCTAATATCCCACTTCTCATTTTCTTTTTTTTTTTTTTTTTTTTATAATTTTATTTTCTCATTTTCTTTTTTAATTTCCCTTATTCATATTTGTTTTCTGGGTATAGTCTCTAATGTTATGACTGAGAAAATGTTTCTCCTTGACAATGCTTGAAGTATGTTTGCCTTACTACTTCCTATTTCCTTTCCTGTTTCTTTCTCCCTCACTAGACATTCTCACCCCCCTCTTTGAAACTTCCTAACTCCTTGTAAGTTAACATGTTAGTAACGTTCTTGGAGGCTTAAACATCTTCATGTTTCCAAAATTAATATTTAGGGGAAAAAATAGAAGCTACAACAAACACAATAGTCTGGAGAAGAAACCATTGTGATGATATGTAAATAAATAGCTAATATCAGTTTTTATGAGAAGTGCTTTCATTATAAGCCAGTGTTTGCACTTTTCATGCTTGGTTTTGCATTTTCTTTGGTCTTTTTATGCTGCTTAGATACTTAGCTTACTAGCTCTTTTATTTTTTTTTATTTTTATTTTTTTAAAGATTTTATTTATGTATTTGATAGAGATCACAAGTAGGTAGAGAGGCAGGAAGAGAGGAGGAAGCAGGCTCCCCGCTGAGCAGAGAGCCCAATGCGAGGCTCGATCCCAGGACCCTGAGATCATGACCTGAGCCGAAGGCAGAGACTTAACCCACTGAGCCACCCAGGTGCCCTTACTAGCTCTTTTAAAAGGAGTTTGACTCTTCTAAAAATGGCAGTAGCATATACTTAACAGCAAATTTAGGAGAAAGAAGAAAAGGAGAGACAAAAAGGTTAATACATACACCCACCTCTCCGATAATCACAGTAAAATTCTGTAGTAGCTCTTTGATCTTTTGTCTGTTTGTTTTGGTTTTAAAATGTCAGTTAAAATTTGTTTCCTGGGTTTTATTGTTTTATCTTTTTCAATTTAATATATTTTTTGTAGTTTTTTAAATTTTTGTGCTTTATAAGCAACAATTTATTGCATATTGGCTCAAGTAAGTAGATTAGTTATAGTTTACCCATATCCTTACTCTTGGACACTTCAATTGTTAGTTATTTTGCCATAGACTAAAATCTTTGTATATAATACACTACCACTTTTGTAACTGTTGAAATACATTTTAATTCCATCTGTTCAAGTACTGTGTGTGTGTGTGTGTGTGTGTAACAAGCACGTCAGTTTATTAAATGCAAAATGGAGGAAGGGCTAGGGAACATTTTCTTTTTTCTCTTTTTTTAAAATTTAAATCCAGTTAATTAACATGTAATACATTGATTTCAGAGGCAGAGTTCATTGATTCATCAGTTTTATATAATACCCAGTGCTTATTACAACATGTGTCCTCCTTAATGTCCATCACCCATTGACCCCATCCCTCCACCCCCGACTTCCCCCGGCAACCCTCAGTCTGCTTCCTGTGATTAAGAGTCTCTTACGGTTTGTCTCCTCCCTCTCTGATTTCGTCTTGTTTTATTTTCGAGTATTTCTTACTTTAGTTAACTCATGGAGTCTTAAGATGTATCCTGGCTAAGGGAATGGACTTTGGGCTCTTTGGACAGAGCGTCTGAGTTTAAGAATCTTAGCCAGTGGGGTGCCTGGGTGACTCAGTCAGTTAAGCGTCTGCCTTCAGCTCAGGTCATGATCCCAGAGTCCTGGGATCGAGCCCTGTGTCCTCCGAGCGGGAAATCTCCTTCTCCCTCTGCCCCTCACCCCACTCGTGCTCTCTCTGTGTGTCAAATAAATAAGTAAAATCTTAAGGAAAAAAAAAAAGAATCTTAGCCAGTTACCTTACAAGTGTATTGATTTCTTCATTTGTAAAGTGGGATGAAAGCAGGTTAACTGTTCATATCTGTCAGGGTAGTTGAGTAAATGAAACAAAACAGCATTTTTAGCTGAGTGTCTCATATACAATTAATGCTCAGTAAAATATCTATAGTAACTGTTATTGAATTGGTTGTATTTTATAGAAATAAAGGAATTCAAGTGAAATTAAGTCTCACATATTTTAGCTAAAATGCTGTCCCTTGTATTTGAGTGGCTCATGGAAATATGTGTATAATGGTAAATGAGACAATTCTAGTTTGTGGGATGGTGAAAGTCCTCTTGTAAATTAATTTTATAGTTGGAAATTTTGAAATTACTCATATACCATGGACTCCATTAAAATGATTTTCTCTAATTAGCATTATTAGACTGCTTTACCAGAATGTGACTTTGAGGTTGGTAGTATATTATGTCATCTGACTGTCCCTCAGACATTGACACTAGGTGGAATGTTTGTTAAGTGGAAAAGTTTTTTTGTTTTAATTTTGTTAATTCTTTTCAGATGGCTTCTCTCTTCATGTTGTAAAAGAAATGTCAGGCATAACTTCTTTGCCAAATAATACAAAGAATGACAATATTTTGTATAATTTCCAGTGTAATATGTGAGAGTCATTTCCTAGAACAATATCAGAATCATAAGATAAGGAAATACCTATTTTGCAAAATGTCAGAATATCATGATTTGCTGACCGTTCTGATGAAATAAATTACTCATTCTCAATTTGAAATTCATAAATATGCCTTAAAATTGTTAAGTGCTTTCTCAATGGCTGCCTTGCCTCTTTTTATAGAGATACATATTTGCTAATCTAGAATTGTAATACTTAAAATTTGTTTAAATGAATTACATATAAACTGTTACTCTGACGAGACACTTTGGATGTGCATTCAGAATATTTTACCATAGAAAATATTTTACTAAGGTTTAGTATTTTTTCATCATAAATGTAAAACATGCTCATTTTTTTAAAAAGATTTTATTTATTTATTTGACATAGAGAGAGATCACAAGTAGACAGAGAAGCAGGCGCAGAGAGTGGGAGAAGCAGGCTCCCTGCTGAGCAGGGAACCCGATGTGGGGCTTGATCCCAGGACCCTGAGATCATGACCTGAACCAAAGGCAAGGCTTAACCCACTGATCCACCCAGGTGCCCCTAAACATGCTCATTTTAGACCATTTTTAAAGTTCAGAAAGATAAAATGCAGAGCATGTAAGTAGGCTATAAGTCTTATCATTCACAGTATTTTGTCCTGATCTTTTTTCTATTCATATAATTTCTAGAAAGATAAAATGGTGACCACATTGAACATGCATTTATATGGCCTCCTTTTCTCCTTTCATCTTATAGTGAATTATTTTCCATGTTATTAAATATTCCTTTGGGAAAAAATCACTTGTACTTATTTGGCTCATTGTAAGTACTCGATAATTGTTTTCCAGTTTTGAAGTCATTATTTCAGTGGTTGTACAAGATATCATTTTATACTTGTCATAATTTATTCACTCTCTTGTTGATTAACAGTTGGATCATGTCTCTGCTTCTGTGGTTAATGCTAGGATGGAGAGCACTGCACATAAATTGTTTTGTTTATCTGTATATTCTAGAATATTTCTTTAGAATAAAGACCTAGCTATTGAATTACAGGGTCAAACAGTTTAGACCTCTTTTTCGATTCTTTAACATAGCTCCGGTGGCTTTTCTAAAATAAACCAATTGATGCATTTATTGGCAGGGTTCGTCAGTACTCCCAGCTTTCTCCTATTCGAGAAATCTTTGTCATTAAAATTTTTGAAGGTTGAGTTATATTTTACATACACTGAAACACATAGATCTCACATGTACACTTTGACTCGTTTTCTAAAACTTTCTTTTGAAATAATTTCTGACTTATGGGAAAGTTGCAAAAATAGTGCAAAGAATTCCCGAATACCCTCTATCCAGATTCCCCAAGTGATAATGTCTTAATCACACTTGCTTTATCCTGCTCTTTCCATATCCATACATAATGGTTTTCTCAGAACTATTTCAGAGTGAGTTGTGGTCATACTGCCCTTTTACCTCCAAACACTTGGGTGTATGTTTCCTAAAAATAAAGATATTGCCTTATATAACCATGGTATAATTATTTAAATCTATAATTAACACTGATATAGTGCTGTTTACTAACCCCAGACCTTATTCAAATTATGCCAGTTGTCCTAAAATAATATCCTTTTAGCAAACGAAATAAAAATGTCTTCTCCCTGTTTCATGGTCCAGTGGGATTTATTTAGTTGTCAGGTCGCTCAGACTTCATTAAAATGGAACAGTTCTGTAGGCTTATTTTTGCTGCTGCTGCTGCTGTTTCTTCTTCTTCTTCTTCTTCTTCTTTGGTCTTTTAAGACATTGTGGATGGGTTTGGGTTATTTGGAAGCATATATAGGTCAGTTATTTGTGGAATGACAGTCAGTTTGGGTTCATCCCTTGGTTCTTCCTGATGAAATGAGACCATGCCCCTTCAGCAGGAAGACCACAGAAGAGGTGTACGATGTCAGGTTGACCCTTTATTGGTGATGCTAACTTCAGCATGTGGTTAAGGTAGTATCTTCCGGGTTCCTCCACTGTAAAGTTACTGTTGCTCTGTTTCTAATTTTGTAAGTAATAAGTATAATGTGAGGAAATACTCTGCCATTAAGTGGATATCCTGCTCCTTTCAAACCAACTTGCACCTGTCCTAAGTAGTTTTGACGTCCCTTGGTAATTGCCTACAACCATCGTGCTGGTGACTTCTAACTCTACATTTATTAGATGGCATTCTACTCTAAAACCAAGCTTTCCTCTCTACCCCCTGTATTTATGTATTTATATCAGCATGGGATCATGGAGTCTTATGGTATTTATTAGTAAATAATACTATTTGCTAATAGTAATTCTGTTACTATTGTTATTTTGATGCTCAAGTTGTCTTAGATTTGGCCAGTTGGGGTTTCCGTCAGGCTGCCTTCTGTGTCCTTTTTTGCAGGTTCCTATCACTGTTTGAGTACTTACTTGCTTTCTGACACAGCAGTATGTTCCACACTCAACTTGCACTTCTTCCTGCCCTAGCCCTGCTGTAAGCCCTATCTCTTCAGAAGTCTGGTTGGTTTTAGTGGAGTATTTATAAACCAAGACCTGGGAGCTGGGTGTGATATGCTCACCGCTACTGTTGGGTCATTGCTTCTAGATCTTCTCAGTCGACAGAAATAGGAAATGTATGTTTTTGTTCACAAACACACGTCCATCTGTATCTGTTCTTGTCTACCTGCATCACTGCATGTATTAAAAAATCAGGCATCTTTACTGACATCTCCACTTTTATCTAGCACCACAGGCTTCTCTGCAGCCTCCCCCTTTCCATATTTAAAACCCCCTTACCTGACAGGGAGAAAACGGCTTTCATCCTCCTCCTATCCACAATGTATTTTCTAGAATACACATAGTATTCAATTCTAGAATACCCATAGTTTTTAAAATTGCTAACTCATGCCACTATGAGAAATCTGCTGTACTTGAAATGGGTGGACTTTATGGCATCAGTAAACCTATTTTAAAAACTTGCTAACAGGAGTTGAATCTTTATTTACCTTCGTTCTGTCTTTAGCCCAAAGGTGTATAATCAGAAGTTGCTAAGGTTGGTTCTAGTTTTTCTTCAGGGTGTCCGTGTTATTTATTTGAAATACAGCTGAGTTCATTTATTGTGTTTGTATTCAAATTTGGGTATTCTTCCAACTTTGCTGATTTTGTTGACTTATTTTTGAGAATGTAATATGTTAACAAGGTTCTAAAAGTCAAATTATATAAAAAGAAAGATGTCCTCAATTAAGCACCACTACTCACCGCTCGCTCCTATCCCATCCCCAGCCTGACCCATTCCGTCCTATTTCCGCACCCACTGAAGGGAATCAGTCTCCTTGGTTTCTGGTTTCTCCTTTTTTGCTTTTTTTCTCTCAGATAAGCGACTCTATTTTCTTGTTTTCCCTTCTTTCATATACAAGAGGTGATATTAATAATGTTTAAGTTTGCTTTTTTCACTTACTATTTTCTGAAGACCGCTTCATCCCAGTTGATACGGTGTGGATGCCCCATGGTTTAGTCAACCAGTCCAAATGCGTGGGGATTTAGGCTGTTGAGAGTATCTTGCAGATACAGATCGCGCTGCAGTAAATAGCTTCGGCATGTGCCATTTTATAGTGTTGGAGGTTTATCTTTCAGGTACATTCCTAGATAGAAGATCGCTGGGTCAAAAGGTGAATGCATTTGTAGGTTTGTTTCATGTCGCCAAATTCCTTCCCTGGAAAGCTGCGGCAGTTTGCGTTCTGATCAGATCAGCAGTGTATGCGAATATTTGCTCACTGCCCCCCAGCCTCACCAACACAACGTGTTGTCGTGTTTCTGCCATCAGGTATGTTGGTGAAATTTTAATTGCCTTTCTCTAGCTATGAGTAAGGTCGAGCATTTTCTGATACATGTAAAGGCTGTTTCAGAATATTTTTGGAGGAGAGTGTGAATTACCTACTCATTTCTCAGTCCAATTTTTAAATAATTTTTATGTTGGAGAGACCAGCCCTTCCTCTGTAATGTGTCTGTTTTGTTTTGTTTTAGTGTGGCTGAGATTTACCAGTCTTTCCTTTTATTGCTTTTGGATTTGGGGTCACAGTTAGAAAGCTTTTCCCTATATCCCAGTTAGAGAAGCATCCGTCAATATTTACTTAGAGTACTCAGATGGTTTGATTTTTTTTTTTTTAAGTTTTATCCCTGATCTACTTTGAGTTTATCTTAATCTAATAAGGTTCTTTCTCCCTCCTCTACGTGGTACTTTTTTTCCCTCTGGGTTTTCTCTGTGTGCCTTGGGTGTTTTCATTTTTTTCCAAATGAGCTTGTCTAAACCCATTAAAAAGTGCACTGGTGTTTTTACTGACATTGCATTAAATGTGTGAATTAACTCACAGAAAAATGGCATTTTTATGATGTCGTATTATCCTCTCCAGGAACGAGGACTATCTATCTGTTCAAGCCGACTTTGGGGTTTTCCAGGAGTTTTACACATCTCTTTAGTTTACTCCTGAGCATTTATCTTCTCTGTCGCTCTTACTGATGGGGTGTCCTCTACTTATGTTCTCTAACTGCTTATTGTTTGTGTGTCTGGAGGCTGGAGATGGCGCTGTGTGTTTGTGTGCTACTGGCAGTTTGCCAGGTTTCTTGAATCTGTAAATTTATGTATTTCATCAAACTGAGGGGATTTTTCAGGCATTTTCTTTGCAAGTACATTCTCTGCCTCATTCTCTCTCTGCCCTCTTTCTGGAACACCAGTCACTCATGAGATAGACCTTATGATATCATCCGTGGGTCATGGTGGCTCTGTTCTTTGTTTTTTAAACCTTTTTTTTTCTTTGAAACACATAGTTGTTGTTGTTGTTGTTGTTGTTGTTTTTCATTTTATTTTTACTGATATTTTTAAATGTTTCTCTGATTACTGCTTTGAACAAAAGCCATAGATTCTGGTGAGAAGTCCCTTCATTTCAGTTTCTGTTTTTCCTCTTCTCTACTAGTTATTAGGAGATGTTTTTAGCTTCCAGGTAGACAAGGCCTTTTTAGTTATTTTATTTTATTTTATTAATAATTTCTAGTACAACTACATTGAGATCAAGTGCTGTGTGTATTTGTTTATTTTATGGGACTTGCTGAAGTTTTCTTTGTGCCCTAATCTGTGATTTTTTAAAGATACTCCATGTGTAATTTGAGAAGATGTCTCCTTTTTCACCCACTAAAAGTTCACTACAACACAGTGAGGTCTCCTTAATGGTTATGCTGTATGTCCTTTCTTATTTTTGTCTGCCTCATCTGTCTCGTGCTGAGAGGCAGATTCAAGTCTCCTCTTCCTCGTGCGTTCTGCTGGCATCCCACTGCTCCCCTGTTCGTTTTAGTCTGTAACGGCAGCTCTGTTGATCGGTGCGTGGTCATCGCTGTTAGAGATGCGTCATTCATGATGGCGCTTCGCGTTAAGAAGTATCCTCTGTGTCATGTGCAGTGTTTCTAACTTGAATTCCATGTTTTCTGTGTTCAGGGTCACTACCACCACCCCCCATCCTGGTCTGTAACACATACCAGTTCACCAAACTCACACATGCCCAGTAGTCTCTGCACACCAGCTCACGCCTCTGGCACATGTTTGAGAAATCACTCAGTTACAACACACGGGATTCAGTTTATTTATTTTAACAGATGAAAGGGCCCGTCAGTGTGAGTAGAGTTTTGTTGTTGTTTTTAAGATTCTTTAGAGCAATTCTGTTGCTCAGTTGTTTTTAGACACCCACATAAATAATCTGCTGCATTCAAGTTTTGTAAAGGGAGACTGTTTCAAAATTGTCATTAACGTGAAGGAATTTCTGTGTTCCCATAAGTACCATTGTGGGTTTTCTGTTTTAATTTATCAAAATGTAATTGATGTACAATAAACTGCACGTATTTTAAGTATTCAACTTAAGGAATTTTGAATCCACCACAATCAAGATAACATTTTCATCACCCTTAAGAATTTCCTCCTGCCCCTTGGTAATCCACTCCTCTTTTCACTACAGTCTCCAGGCAACCACTGTCTGCTTTCCGTTACTATAGATTAGTTTGCGTTTTCTAGAATTTTTTTAGAAATAGAGTCCTAGATAAAGTGCTCAGTTTCATTTGGCTTCTTTCAGTCAGCATAATTATTTCGAGATTTATGCGTATCGTGTGTTACTCTTTTTTATTGTTGAGTAGTATTTCATTGTATACCAAAATTTATTCATTCAGTCACCTGTGTATGCATGGTTATTTGCTGTTTTGGGCTTTTAAAAATAAAGCTGCCAGGGCTCCTGGGTGGCACAGTCAGTTAACCGTGTGACTCTTGGTTTCAACTCAGGTCATGATCTCTGGGTCATGAGATCCAGCCCTACGTTGGGCTCCCTGCTGAGCATGTAGTCTTCTTCAGTTTCTCTCTTCCTCTCCCTTTGCCCCTCTGCTCATGCACACGTGTGCTCTTTCTCCCTCAAATCTTTAAAAAAGTTTTAAAAATATTTTAGCCATTTTGACTGGTGTGAGGTGGAATCTCACTGTGGCTTTGATTTTTGTATTTCCCTGATGCCGAGTGATGTGGAGCACTTTTTCATGTGTCTGTTGGCCTTTGCATGTCTTCTTTGCAGAAAGGTCTATCTCTTCTGCCCATTTCTTGATTGGATTATTTGTTCTTTGGGTGTTGAGTTTGATAAATTGTTTATAGATTTTGGATACTAGTCCTTTATCTGATATGTTATTTGCAAATATCTTCTCCCATTCTGTTGGTTGTCTTTTGGTTTTGTTGTAAATAAATAAATAAAAATAAAGCTGCCAGTAAAGTTCCTTCAAAAGCTAAGAATCCATCTACTATCTAACCAAGCCTTTATATTAAAAAAATTAAAAGAAAAAAAAGGAATTTAGGGACACCTAGGTAGCTTAGTCAGTTAAGCATCTGACTTCGGCTCATGTCATGATCCCAGGGTCCTGGGGTCGCGCCACGTGTCAGGCTACTCAGTGGGGAGCCTGCTTTCCCCTCTCCCTCTGTCCTTCTCCCTAGCTCGTACTTGCTCACTCTCTTCATGCTCTCTTTTTCTCTCTCAAATAAATAAAATCTTTTAAAAGGGGGGAGGGGAGGGAATACAAATATCTACCCAAAGATCTATATATAAATGTTCATAACGTATTTATTCATAGTAGCTCAAAACTGGAAGCTATCCATATGTCCATCAGCAGATGAATGTTTGAACAAAATGTGATCTATTCATGCACTAGATTATTACTTGGTAGTAGGAACCAGTTGCTGATACACTCAACGGCATGGATGAATCTGAATCATATCTTAGTGAAAGAATTCAAACACAAAAGACTACATATTGTATAATTCCATTTACCTGAAATTCTAGGGCAAGCAAACTAATCTCTAGTGTTAGGAAGCAGATCAGTGATTTCCTGGGGTTGGGTGTGGCAGTGGGATATACTGCAAAGGGGCAGGAAGAAGGCTGCAGAGAGAAAATGCTCTGTATCTCAAATTGTCCATTATTTCACAGCCCTAAATCTCCATCAAAACGTGCCACAAATATACACTTTAAATTGATGTATCTTACTGTCTTGATACCTTAGTAATAGTGATTTTAAGTGTCTGTCAAACAACCAGAGAAATGTGGTGGGCTGTGTTAAGTCTATTTTAAGGAAGATGCTCGTCACCCAACCTCGGCTGCTGAATGTAAGGATTTAGTCAGTTAAGGAGAGGCTTGACCATATGAACATGATTAAAACACCAGAACACATCTCATAGGAAATAAAAAATTGGATGAGATCAAGTTCCAGCTTTTGAGGGCTTGTGAAATCTGCTAATGTGGGGATGGGATATCAGAAACATGCAGAGTATCAGTAGTTAAAAACATGCAGTCTTTCTCAACCAGGTTCTGTGAGAAAATGAATTCCTACCAGTATGATTAGAGTGACTGTTTCCTCAATTATCCCAAGGATGATATACCTAATGCCATTTTCCACACATAGGAGAGAAGTTAATACAGTGGACACCGTTGGGCACTAGAGCTTAATTCTCTCACAGAACCCATGGAGAAAAGCTAGTAGCCTGAAGCCTGCTTTCTGCGTTAAAAATCTCTCTTCTGTTCCTTAAAAGCTGTGTAGCTGGACAGGCTACTTCACCTCCTGGTGCCTCCCTGTAAGCTGGAGACAGTAGCGGATGGAGTTCTTGAGAAGAGTGATCTGAGGGAGCGCCTGTCAAGCCCTCAGCACCATGCATGACACTCGTGCTCAGGACACAGTCAGTGACCCATCACCGTTAGTGACCAGAACTGGCAGCATCTCATTATCATTCCAGAAGGCTTAGTCTCCCATGACAGGTACTAGGAGCGGTTCAGAGGGAGCAGAGGAAAAAGACCTGACTCTTCAGTGGTGTTGAGGCACATTCTGGAAAGCTTGTGAAAGTGATCGATACTGCAGCTAGTTCCTGAAGACTGCCTGAGGACTGTTTCCACCAGAGATGGAGAATTTAAGGCAGAAGAAAAAACCTGAGTAAAGGCAAGAAAAATTCAGAGCATTTTAGGGGATATTAAGCAACTTGATTTAGCTGAAGCATAAGGACCATGTCAGGGTTAGTAATGCTGCTCAGGAAATCAGGAGACGGAGCCCTGATGACCTGCATGCCGAGAGAAGAAATGTGAACAGAATTCAGTATGAGAGGAGAGGCCCGGATGAGTTTCGATTGGTCCAGTGACACTGATTTGTTTATGCAGGCAGCATTAATTCCGCAGTCAGAGTATCCTGGGCCCTGGGGCTGCAAAGATGAGTATGGCAGCATGGGATGGTGCTGAGGTGTGGGGTCTGGAGCTGGATGCTGCTGAGGTCTAGGCGAGCTCATCACTTGCCATTTGCTTTTGGTGTGTTTTTTTTTTAATTTTTTGATTTCCCATTAAAGTGATGTAAGGACTGTCTTATGAAATCATAGGTGAGTTAGTCCTAAGTATAGCACATAACCTTAGAATCAAGAGATCTCAAGTGCAGAAGGAAAACTCGCTTAGAAAGTGCCATTTAGAAAGCAAGTGCATGATGATCCAGAGGCAGGATTTGTGTTCATGGGGGCCTTGCTGGGTGTTCAGAGTTAATGGTTGGCACCAGTGCAAAGGATGAGATTAATAAGGGAGAACATTTAGAAATGGTCAGAATCTTAGGAGGAGTACAAGGGGATGTGCAGGTATCTTAGTGAGTGCAGAGGATCCTCAAGGAGAAGCCTAATGAACTGATCAGTTTTGTAAGTAGATGCGAAGGAGCTACAGCCCTGAGCCAAATGTCTGGACACCCCTCGGCAGGAAGAAGGATGACTTCACCAAAGACAGGAGCCAGAAGGGGAGCGGGAAGGTGGAGTAGCGCTTCTGTCTGAAGACCTCAGTGTTAGCAAATCTGGGGCCCACGCTGCTTGCTGGGAAAGGTGTGAGGCTGGTACTACAGTGGGGTCTTGAGGAAAATGGAAATGATCTGAAACAGTGTCCCGGTTGAGACTCAGTAAGAGACCAAGGAGACATCACGGAGCACGTGTGAAGGCATGACCTGCTTTTGGATTCGATTTGGGTAGTTCTGCCTCTTTTATCTTGTCCGCCTCTGTCAAAAGACTCCCAAGGTGGCCAAGCAAGATACCCAGTCAGATGGGGGAAACAAAGGCAGAGGTTTCGTTGCCCAGGTTGACCTAGTGGAAGCCAAGCAGCAGAGTAAATGGGTCCCCTCACCCCATTTGAGTTGAGTGATAAAGCAGCGTTTCACAAACGTAAGTTTACAACAATTACTAGAAGACTTCATTTTTATTAGTCTCACGTTGCTGTCACCCCCCCACCCACTGCCAGTGAAGTACTAATCTGTGCTCAGGAGCACTTCACCCACCCACGAACAGAAACTCCTGCGTCCCACATCGCCCTCGGTGTCGGTGTGCGCGCCCCGATGCGTTTTTGCCCCCGTGTGCCTGGCTGCTGCGGCGGGGCCCCCATCCTGGGCGCCTCAGGGCCCCGGGGGCGCACCCCGCCACCCCCAGCCCGCCGCCCTGGCGCGTGCCTCCCCGGAGAGCGCGGCCCAGAACGCGTCCTTGGTCCCAGACGAGGTCCTCGCGCGGGTTCCACGCGGTTCTCGGACCGCCGCCGCTGTCAGTCACCTGGGGGCGCTGTTTCGGCTTCATAGTTCCGTGAAGGGAAAACGCATCGACGTGTGGAGACACGTCAGCTGCCATCTAATGAAATCTGAAGTAGCAGGAAGACACCAGAAGACACTGAGCGCCAAACCGCAGCGCGGGGCGGCTTGGCGGGGGCGTGGGAGGAGATGGGGGCGCGCGCGTGCTTAGCGAGCTGCTCTGCCCTTACGCGTGCGCGCGGCCCCGCCGCAGGGCCCCTAACCAGGCAAACGCGCAGCCACGGAGGCCGCAGGCCAGGGAGACCCTGCCGGGACGGAGTCCGACCCGACTTCGCCACGTGGGGAGCGCGCGCCGTGCTTGTTCCGGGTGCTTCATATGCATCTGTTCCCCCGTTTGCACGCTCATAGCAAACGGCTCTTGTCCTGTCGGGGACGTCATGCGTTTCTGCCCACCAGGCAGCCACGGCACAGAGATGGCGCTGCTGTTCCAGGGTCGCGTGGCTCTCACCATCGAATCACGTTTACCTCTGAAGTCGTGCGCATTCCACAAAACCGCCCTGCCTCCACGCTTCTTAAGTCCATCTGCGATGTTATCACCCCCTGAAACTATATTACTGGTTTTTCTTAATTACGTTCCTTTGAAAATCCTGTGGGGATTGAGTAAAAAGAAAGAAAGAACCATACAGGTTTTTGCTTTTGGGAAAAGGATGTTGGAGTCAGAAAGGCAGGATTAAGGATATGTGCTCACCACCAGGGTGGCTTCAAGATACATTATTTCATATCTGAACTGCAGTGTTTTTCTTTTCTTTTCTTTTCTTTTCTTTTCTTTTCTTTTTTCTTTCTTTTCTTTTCCTTTCCTTTCCTTTCCTTTCCTTTCTTTTCTTTTCTTTTTTAATAAAACAAATGCCAGTATGTGTTTCCCATACCTCAGAGCTGTTGAGGATCAAAAGATCTTCAACGTCCACAAGAAATACGTTAAATCCACTTGTGATTTAAAAAAAAAAAAATCATTATCCCAGATGGCGAGCATTTGTTATTTTCTCGTGTAGAGTTTCCTGCCTACAGTTCACTCTCACTCTTACTACCTTACGGTTTCTTCCTCTGCAAAACAGGAGACGCTGGTTTTTCCCTCTTGTAGATTAAGCATTCTCAACAGGAGCACAGATTGGTTCTTGGGGGAGAGACAAAAAGATCACACCTTTCATGTGTAAGGCACATATAGCTTGGAAACGGACATGTCACTCTGTGGTGTTGAAATTTCGTGGAATGTGATGAGGAAAAAATTCTGTAAGAAAGGGTCGGGCCGTGGGGACGATGATGCAAAAAAAGGTGGAGAAACACTCCCGCGGACAGTTTTCTTACCCCACCGTCTCACTGACCGTGACTTAGCGTCGCGTCTTCCCGTCTTTGCTAGGATGTGACCTCTCCCACTTTTCAGTCCTCCCTTCTGTCTGTCCTTCTCCCGTGGCCTCTGTAACTCAGAGTCCGAGGAAGACGACTCCAAAGAGGAATACCCTGAGGCTGGCTCTCTGTCGTAAGTCTGCCTGTGGCCATAGAAATGGACAGAGGTCAGAAATGGAGAAAAGATTCAAAGGACCCCTTTAACGCGGACAAAGTGTGTTGTGTCACGTGTTTGTGACCCATCCTGAGGCTGTGGCCAGGGGACTGGGGAGACAGCCCTGGTCACTCGCATGCCACCGGAGCCCTGCGATGGAGGGGTGCCGTGGGTGCACACGGGCTGACTGAGAAGGAGCGGGGAGATGTGCTCCTCTGCCTCCCCAGCCGTCTGCCCCTTCGCACAGGAAGTTCTCGTGGCTCCCTCGGAGCACGGCTTGGGTCAGCGCACCGTGGACGGTCCCGCCCCAGTCCGGGATGCCTGGCCAAGGCGCAGCTCCCGGCCTCAGAGGGGAGAGCTCACCCAGCAGCGCCGGCCGGAAAGATGATCGGAAGCGCGACTTAACCACCGACTCACCCGGCTCTTTCACCCCGTTGCCGCACTCGGTTACGCTGTAGCACTTGGTCATTCAGATCATTGCTGGTCCTTCAAAATCTCATTCTCTTAGGAATAACAGAAAACTGTGTCCCTTCTCCTGAAACAGTGGTTTCCATAGGGCTGTTTCTATTGGAAGTACTACAGTTTGGTACCCATGTATTTTTTTTTTAAAGATTTTATTATTTGACACACACACAGAGAAATCACAAGTAGGCAGAGAGGCAGGCAGAGGGTGAGGGGAAGCAGGCTCCCCACTGAGCAGAGAGCCCGATGCGGGACTCGATCCCAGGACCCCGAGATCATGACCTGAGCCAAAGGCCGAGGCTTAACCCACTGAGCCACCCAGGCGCCCCAATACCCATGTATTTAAAAAGGAACAAAAACGAAGGGCTTTTAAGATATGCTGTCTGGTTTCAGAGCTCACACTGTGTCCTTTTTTGCAGGAAAAAAAAAAATACCAGGATTCTTAAGTTGGGCTTAATAATTATTAAATTGTTGAGACTTACCATAACCATTTAGTAGTTGTCTGAAGATAGAATATTTTTATAATGTTTTTATAATTTTAAAAGGAGGGAGAATTAAGGCTCAAATACATACTTCACTAAAAATACGGCACCCTTTGGGAAAACTTGAGGTGTAATCTGGACTGACATTTTTCTCCCTAAACGTGTCAGGTGTAGTTGCCCTCCTCTGCATGGCTTCTGTGACACAGGCTCCGGCCTTGTGGAGGCAACCTCACCAGGGCCTGCGTCTGCTCCGCCGGGAGGGCTACTGGAGGGCCCGGTTCCAAGTACCAAGATGCAGGAGATGAGAAGAAGAGGCATCTTCTCTCAGTCTGGTGTCAGGAATGCTATAGGAAAAGGACAACTCAATATTTAGCAGTCTGTTTCCATGCTGTTACTAATTATCGTCTCTATCCCTCTCGGATGCTTTTACATTGGTGAAACGCTGCGTAGTTGGTGATGTTCTCAGGTCTGTGCTTACCCCAGTGCAGCGTCATCCCAGCCATATCTTCTTTATCAGCAGCTTTGTGAGCATATGTTGGGACTGCCAAGTTCTTGTGTAGGTCCCTTGAGCCGTGTTTGTTTCTGTTCCGAGTCCCTGAAGCCTTTCCTGGATTATTCCTAGTCTCCAAGTCATACAGTTTTTCTCACGCTTATTAAATATCTATGCTTGGAGTACTGGGAAAATTGACTTGATTTATGGAACTCTCTTTCATAGGAAAACAGCCGTTTTGGGTGTGTGTACAGACACACACCGTGGAAGCAGATTTACCCTAGCCAAAGTGACTTTAATCACCTATCCTTTGAAGTTACACATCCCTCGTGACAGCAGAGCCCAACGACACTGAAGAAGATGTTGTACATAGAGTACGGAGCAAGGACAGACCTACTGCAAGCAGTTCACGGGGTAACTGTGGGCCGCTTTCACTCAGAGAACGCAGGTGCCTCTCCTCCCTTCGTCCCTAATTCAGTCCAAAAGGCATTATGTGGGGGTGAGCAAGGCAGCTGCCCTCTGGGGGTGGGGGCAGTGATCTGGGGAGGGCTTCGGAGCCTGCCTGGGGTGAGGAGACATCTGCATAGGGTTTGGTACAGCAGTGACAGTAGTGAGATGAACAGGGTATCCATGAGTGGGGTGACGGAGACAAGATTCTCCCTATAGGAGAAAAGGGTTACAAATACGTGAGAGAAGCTGAGAAAGAACCTTTGGTGTTGGATTGGAAGTGGAGGCATCAGGGTGAGCTCGTGGTTTTCAGTGTGTGTATATGAATAAGTCCAGATGTACATACTTAAATATAGGTCTGCATTTACATCTGTTAATACAGAGAGCCATAAGTATGTGTGTGCGTGTATGTTCACACACAAACTTACAGACATATTCCCTGACTTCCTACAGAGGAGGCCTGGGAACGCTGACACCCTCATAGCAATGAGGACACCTGCTACTGGGTCCTTGGTTTCTCAGCGGAGCAGGGAAGGTAGCAGATGAGCCTGGAATACCTTGAACCAGAAGGTAATCCAGCGCTCAGAGGAGCTGAAGGCAGCAGGAAAGGACCCCACTAGTCAAATCTGGAATAATCTGAGCATCACACTAAATGGTAGGAACATGCTGTCACCCACTGAAGAAAACAGGAATCCGTGAGTCCACGGTGATGGAAGTAGGTGCCATAATCCACATGGGGGGGGGTCTCCTTACGCTGAGATGTGCCTCTAATGAATGCAGAAGCAATGATAGAATTTTCTAAGTCACCATTTGGTGACCATCCTATGTAACAAATAGTTCAACCCCACAAAATCATTCATTACGAAGAGAAAAACTGACTTTACAATGAAGAAACTTGGCCAGTACCGTCTTAATCCGTTCATCAAAACAAATATTGTCAGTTAGAAGACGAACTGGATTTGTGCCCCACACAGTAGGATGCAGAGAACCCACCCCGCCCGCCCCGTGGTATTCCTGCTGTAACTGGAGTGTGGTCATGAAAACTCAAACTGAGGGCAATTCTACAAAAATAACTAGTATGTAATCTTCACAATTTAAGGAAGGAAGAGTCAAGAGAGACTGAGGATCTGTTCACAAATGAAGGAATACTGAAGAGACTTGAAATAACTCAGGGCCGTACGTGATCCTGGTTTGGATCCTTTTGCCTTAAAGGATGATGTTGGGACAATTAGTGGAACTTGAGTGGAGTCTCTGTTTTAGATGGTGATAAATTGGTGTTGATTTCCTGATGTCGATGGTTATATTGGGGTTTTATAGGACAGTGTCCTTGTTTGTAGGAATTATACACCGGAGGGCTTAAGGTAAAGAAGTGTCCTGTCAGAGCCTTCTCACAGATGGTTCAGGAAGACAATGCTCTGTGAATTTGAAATTAGTTCACATTTTTAAAAAATACCAAAATAAATGTTCTTTCAGGCATATTCACCACTAAAAAAATTATTATTTTTTTCTCTCATAACTACAGAGACAAGACTTTAGATATAAACCCACAGCAGGACAGTGTGTTTCCTAATTGAAATTTTTTTATATTTATCAGATGCAAAAATAATAAGCTTACAGAGGATCCTTAAAAGAGAACTGTTTTATTTTTTAACATACTCAACACACGCACACAGCCATTCTTTTCTTAAAAAATAGAAGTAGCTGGTGTGGTTCTGTATCTATCCAGGTTTCTAAACTTGTGGCCTCAGCACAGTTGAGTGGGGTTTAAAAAGCAGCATGCTGAGAAAGAAAATATTAGGGTTTGTTTTTGTTGTTATTTTTGAAAAGTAATTAAGAATGTGGGGTCTGGAGCCAGGCCGCGGGTTGGGAATCCTGGCCACCACGTATATGGTAGGGGACTTCTGACAAAAATAGTCAATTTTTCGAGGCCTTGGTTTCCTCATCTGTGAGCTGTGATGATGTTGAACCCCCAGGCCCGGCAGCAGGACACATGAGGTGACTTGTGAAAAGCACTTAGACTGGGTCACCCTGCAAGCGCTGGATAAAGTTGGCCGCTGCTGCTCTCGTTTCAGGAAAAGTGGAAGTGCTTTCATGAAAGCATTTGAGCAGGGTTATGTTGGCTCTCCTTCTCCCTCACCAGGAGCAGAATTACTAGGAGGCCATAAAAGTTATGGCTTCTGCTGTGAAAACCTGTCCCGAGATCAGACGAAAGCCTGGAGACAGAGCATGTTCTGGAGGACAGCAAGCGTTGCAGTAGGAGAGAGACGCGGGCTTCGGAGAACTCAGACTGGCTGAACTCCAGACCTTCTGCAGCTGCTCTGTGACTTTGGTCCTGGTCTGTAAAATGGCTAGAATGTACCAATAATCATCGTAGTCAGAAAGGGCTCTTGGGGGTTAAGGGAGATAAACTTCGCCAGACTGCGAAAAAGGTGAATGACCGAAAGAATGTCCTCAAAAAGGTGCTTATTCCTCCTTCAGAGATGCAGGAATAGTCAGTGTAGAGCAGAGGCCTTGGGATCAGAAAGGAGCAGAGCATTCTAGCGCGCTTTCGAGAAGTGTGAGAAGCTCAGTACTGTTTGTTCCCGCGGGGGTGTGGACTCCCAGCACTGGGCTTCCATTGCTTCAGAAGGAATTTCAGTTGACAAGAGCCATGTCTGTGTTGTGTAATCCCATTCTCAAGAGATGCTGGAGAAGCGTAGATCGCTATCTTTCTAGAACACCAGCCCCGGAACCAGGGACAAAGGACAGAATCTTCATCCAGTTCCCATCTGTGTTTCCGTGGGGACAGCAATACTGGGCTTTTCTGGCTTTGAAAATGTAAGCCTTTCTTCATCCCGCAGAAGGATCGTGTCAGATGCACACTCAAAATGTATGGGTATTTCTCTTTCGAAGAGAAAATGTGCTTCCTTTAGAGAACATTTCATCTAAAATCGTTGACTATTGGGCATGGATGGAGGACTTCTTTAGAATTTTGAACAATTAAGTTTTCCTACTGCAGCTTCTCCTGCTTTAATTCATTTACTTAATCGTGCAACAAGTACTTATTGAGAACTGGTCTTCCAGGCACTCTGGTAGATGTCGGTTATAAAAAAGTGAACAAAACGTAGCCCTCACGGAAGCACATTCCATCTACCACTCTTAACAGCCTCGCATGGCTTTTCTGGGAACCCTTTTGCAAAAGGTGCATACTTTGAGCCATTTCAAAAAAAAAAAAATGCTGCTTTTTGGCCGCTTACGGGTGGACATGTATTTGCTGGGTCTACAGAAAGGCTTGTCTCCGCATTTGCCTGGCGTTGCCATCCCTAGAGATCTCCCAGCAGCGCCCCTCATGTGCGGGGGGGGGGGGGGGGTGCAGCAGTCCGTGGCGGGCAGGAGGGCTGCCCGTGGCCGAAAGCCCACGTGAGATCAAACTTGGGCTGGCCGCCGCTTGAGTCGGCTCTGAAACAGAAGCTCTCTTGCTGTCTCTGCCTTTAATACCGGGGAGGGAGATCTTTCCCTCGGAACAATCATGGCGATGTTCGCTCGGTCAGCCGACTAGTGGCACAAAGGGAAACTGCCGCTGGGGTCCGGACTGGTGACGGCAGAAAGCCGCAATTGCAGTACGTTTCCCTGTTACAAAGAGCCCTGGCTCTGCCAGGAGGAGCCGGACGCCACAAAAGAACTTGGGGAGTTGGGCAGTGCCGCTGGCGGCTTGTTTGTGCAGCGCGGTCCCTCCGCTGGGAGAAGACCCGCTTCCTTCGGGCGCCCTGGACTGTGCGGTTCGTGGCGCGGAGAACTCACTGAGGAATGAATGTGCTCGTCTGGCCGACAAAGTATTTCCATAGCCTGCGGGTGTGTTTATAGAGAGCCGGCGAGAGACCACAGGCAGCAAATTTGTCTTCTTAGGTATCAGCAAAGTCTTCTCTTTTAACAACTACAGGATTTATTTTTAACTGCTTGACTCAGTGTTTGTCAGATGATTCGGACCATCACACTGCAGCTGGGAGTACCCAGCGCGCGGGGGAAGCGGGAATGGCAAGGGGAAGGGGGCTGGCTGGGAAAAGGGGTGGGATTTCAGCATCGTGCCTCTGGGGCTCTGCCTCCCAACGTGGGAGAGAGTTCAGGGCTCCCAGCAGCACGAGTGTATTTGCGGGTCAGGCTGGGAACTGAATGGGAATGGCTGCCTTCGGCTGCTTAACGACATAATTGCCCAGCGACCGGGGTCTTGTGAGGAGGAACCCAGGACCCAGGATCCGGGGACGGGGGACCAGAGCGTGCTGAGCGCTGGTCTCTGCTGCTCGGCGTATTGCGCTTCGCTCCTGCTGGATGCTGCCTGTCTCCAGAAGCCTCTCACCATGATCGATAGCTCCAAGAAGCAGCAACAGGGCTTCCCAGAGATTTTGACCGCTGGGGATTTCGAGCCATTAAAAGAAAAGGAATGCCTTGAGGGGAGCAACCAGAAAAGTCTCAAGGAAGGTCAGTGTGTCTGTGCCCGGGGGCACAAGCGCCCAATCCGTGTTCCCATCAGCCAGGCTGAGCGTGTCTGTCTGACCGTGCCGTGTGTCTGCTCTCTGTTCGCTCGGGCACCTCACACGCTCTAAGTTCTTTGAAATGAAAGCTTAACGCCGTTCTCGGTGGCTCTTTCTAGCTCGCGGTTCATTAACTGATAGAACTCCAGGGATTTTGCAGTAATTAATACAGGAAGGGGACTTAGGAGGCCAGTCCTCGTTTCAGGGAAACCTTCCCAGGTTCATTTTGTATATTCTCTCATTTCCATTTTTTTTTGGCCCCCCCACCCCCACCCCCAGGAGAGGCCACTTCCTTTTCAGTAGCATTCAGGGCGCTGTTTGCTTTAGGTTTACAAATGCATGATTCCGGGAAAATTAATTTTTTTTCCAATTGACATGTTTACGGGATTTATTGTTTAAAACCAGGAAGGTAGCTAGTGCTTTCTTAATGATATCTTTAAATGGTTGGTTTAATTGGTCATAATGCACATTGCATCATTTTGTTTTGTTTTGCTTTTAAAAACACATTGCTTGGTTTTGCGGTCTTTTAACAAGGCAAGAAATAAGCTTAAGGATACTGTCCATTATTTTCAGTGCCCACTGCACAGTACCTCCCTGACTGATTCGAGAAAATGGCCAAAGGTGCGAGCTGTGCTGTCCCCTGTCGTGGCACATACCAGAGTGGTCAGACCACTTCATGTGCTTTACTGGAGCAGCTGGAGACCAAGGGCCGTGGTTTAGGGCCGTGGTTTCAGAAATTCGGGATCTACAGAGATTAAGTTTTTCCTGAATTTGAGATAATGAAGGTCACCCCTCTCAATGCATGGTTACTTTGGAATTTGGTTTTCTAGGGCTCGTTGGGAGGAAAACAAAAGCCCTCAGTAACATGTTATCTGCATTCAGCTCCTGCCATCAGCCACCCCTCACCTCTCACTCGCCCTTGCTCATCTTGGAGATCCAGAGAGCACATCTGGACTTACCTGCCTCAGTAGCAGTTTGAGCTGCTTCTTCCAAAAGGATACTGCTCTTTTTTTTTTTTTTTTTTTTTTTTGGCTCATTTAGACTATGAAAATGTGATGATAGAGATTGTTGCAGATTTGAAAGATAAGAAGAAGAAACAATAGTTGGACTTTTTGGAGTTGAACTACTTCTGGGTATGGGCAGAGACAACATCCAGGTCCAAACAGACGACACAATTAGGTATAAATAGCTGTTGCCAGGAAGCAAACAATGGGGCCGCCTCTCTGTGCTCACAGCAAGCCTTCCTGCGGGTTCCTGGAGAATCAATACCGGCGGAGTTTTCAGGACGCGTTCTGGAGAGTCCCTGAGGGAGGTTGAAGTTTTTAAAATCATTAACTTTAAAAAAAAAAAAAAACAAAGAGTTAATTATGTAAGCATCATTTAAGTCAAGGTCAGGTGTTAAGCTCCCGTTGGTACCTTACATTTGAAGCAGGGAGAGAAACAGTCTTCACTAGTGCAGAGTAGGATAAGGAGCATGGAAGCAAGGATTAAAAATAGGGAAGCAGCCTGGAAGCAGCCTAGAAGCATGAGCAGCAAGCACAGCAGAGCGGAGCTGACATGATTACGTAACGTATGGGTTGTTTCCCTAACCATTGCGACCGTGCCTCCCATTTATGCCTGTGTGATAGCGGAGTGTCCAAAGGGCTCAAGCGTGGGCTCTCAGGTGAGAGGTACTGGGGATCGGGTCCCAGCCGCGTCATTCTAGAGCCCTGTGACCCTGGACAGGTTCACTGCTCCGAGTCTTAATCTCTTACATTTGTGCAACGGGAAGCAACATGTACTTCACACTGTTTTTATGAGATGCCCGATTTGATGCCACTTTGTCATCCCTCTGCTTGTC
This sequence comes from Lontra canadensis, assembly GCF_010015895.1. Lineage (NCBI taxonomy): Eukaryota > Metazoa > Chordata > Mammalia > Carnivora > Mustelidae > Lontra > Lontra canadensis. Next base: position 4,286,550 of record NW_022631085.1, on the reverse strand, counting down.
TTTTTTCAGCCCTTTGTTACTTTTTCCTTCTACTTAAATTTTCACTTTTAAAATTCCCTATAAATTTACAGCTATAGAGAAATATTTTGGATGTTACTGTCATATAAATTCATATAAAATCACATAAATTCATACGTAGGGGCTCCTGGGTGGCTCAGTCGGTTAAGCTTCTGCCTTTGGCTCAGGTCATCATCTCGGGGTCCTGGGATCGAGCCCTGCGTTGGGCTCCCTGCTCAGTGGGGAGTCTGTTTCTCCCTCTCCCTCTGTGCCCCCCCCATGCTCACTCGCTCTCTCTCTTTCTCAAATAAATACAATTTTTAAATAGCTAAATAAATTCAAACATATAAAGAGGTAAGGGAAGAGAACTTTCATATTTTAAAACACTCCACAGAAATGGCAGTTGCACTGACCACGGTTTTGCTTTATGTACCTCCACAGATTGTATTTCTACTTTCCACTAGAGATAGGGCCGAGGGAAAAAAACAAACAAAAACCCCAGAGATATCAAGGATGATCTGTTACCTCCCCATTAGTGATGCCGAAAGAGAGATTAGATCTGGGTTCAATTAGAACAGAAAAAAAATAAGAGAAATTTTGCAGAAAGCACTTCTTTTTTTTTATTTGGAGTGGCATAAAAATAAGGTGATTCCTGTGCGAGAGGGGACTCCTGTAATTGTGTCACCGTCACTGCCTGCCAACGAGTTGCAGTGGTCAGCGTAGCCGACTCGTGGAACACAACACTGGGATTGGGGACAGTCCTCAGTGAAGCTGCATCTGCTCTCAGGCCGTGGACCGTATGTTTGTTGTATTAATCCGTGAAAGTTGATTGATACGGCAGTGGTTGTGGAAACACCTAAACACGCTAGAGTCTAATTAGATCCTGTGCTATTTGTCAGGAGAGACAAATGTACTAGTGATTATTAGTGTCCAGTGGTTGATGCCTCATGTGTTAAGGGACACCAAAAATATTCATTATATTTCACATCAGTTATGTTTAGTCCTCCACTCCTTTTTGGCAATGTTGGTTTTGGTTTGGGTTTGTTTGAAAGAAGAACCCGTGCGATTTTTTGTTTTTTTAATATCAAGAATGCAAGTTTCCCGGTAGTGAAGGAAGGCTAAATTTTGGTCCATTTTGTTCTAACCACATGGACACAGCTTGGTCTCTCTGGTGTTTCTGATGTGTGTCTACTGTCAGGGTTGGCAGTCCAGCCCGCTGCTCAAGAGGGTGCTCTGTTTCTAACTTACATTGGGATATTTCAGAATTCCTGTTACTGTTGACAGTGCTAGTTAGCCAGAATTATAATTAGGGGGAAAGCAGACTTCTATTAGCAAATAATCAAGGGCTTCACAAGTCTCTGTGGCACCTCAACAAGAAAATTTAGTAATACCTATCGAAAATTTAAGAAGAAAATGTTCCAAGTGTGAACAGCCTCTGAATAGTTGTCATCCCATACCAAAGAATTGTTTGGATAACAAAGCCTGTTACCTCACAGTTTCCTTAATGCTTGTGTAAACTTTCTGATAAATACCAATCCGTGTGTGTAGTGGGAGAATTTAATTATTAGCTGCTTTGGGTGAAGATAGCAATAAATGCCATGAATTCTTGGGGCACCTGGGTGGCTCAGTTGTTGAGCGTCTGCCTTCAGCTCAGATCGTGATCCCAGAGTCCTGGGATCGAGCTCCACATTGGGCTCCCTGCTCAGCGGGAAGCCTGCTTCCCCCCTCCCCCACTCCCCCTGCTTGTGTTCCCTCTCTTGCTTTCTGTCTCGCTCACTGTCAAATAAACAAATACAGTCTTTTAAGTAAAAAAATAAATATCATGAATTCTCCTGATCAAATTCAAGATAGAGAATTCTCCTTAGACTAGTTTACTTTGTCAAAGCAGCAATACGGAATCTTAACTTCTGGCGTGTCCACAATAGAAAGTGAACATTTCTAATTGCATTCAACATGGATGAGATCTAAATTTAATTTCTGGGTCTAAAACTAGAGATGGATATTAGAGAACACTGACTTGACAACCAAAGAATTAACAATTAGAAAATTAGAGGGCGAATCACAGAAATTGAGGTGATTTAATTCAGATAAGTGGTTTAATCTGAGTTATTATTAAAATAATGAAATATATAACACCAGTGCTACCAGGTAGTTATAATTAAAGAGGAAAATGGTTGTTCACTTTAAGTCTCTTACGGTGAGAAAAAAAACCCTAGAAAGAAAACTGGGCTGTGTGTTATTTTACTTTGACTAACACTTACTGCTGTAACAAACAGCCCCAGAACTCAGTGTTTTAACCAGAGGGCATCTCTTGCTCAGCACACAGCCCAAAGCGGATTAGACTGCTACCCTAGTCAGCTGTCCTCTGAGAAGTGACTTGGGGAATCTGGGCTTTTCATTGTACTGCTCAGCCCATGGGTGTGGGACTAGGGGGAAGAGTTACAGAATTGGGGGCCACGTTCCCACTTCTGTCCCTGGCTGGTAAATAACACTTGAGATAAAGTATGTGACAGTCTGTGGTAGCCTGCATAGTAAACAGTGGAGTAGATTAACGTGGTGTGCTGGGACATGGCTGTAGTAGGCCTTTTTAAGAAAAAGGTGCACATTTTTCCAAAGTCTTCTGAGCCAACCAGCCTGGGGAAAAACACATTAAATACCTTTACCAAACCACCCAAACTTTTCTACATGTTGGAAATTATCTCATACGTACTCCCTGCACTGTCCATTGGCCACATATGGCTGTTTAAAATAATTAAAATGAAATAAAATTTTTAAAATTCAGCTCCGTCATCACATTAGGCACACGTGGTTTGTGCCTGCCATGCCCAACAGTGCAGATTATAAAACACTTCGTCAGTGTGGAAAGTTCCGTGAAAGACAGCGCTGCCGTACCCTTCCCCCTCCACGCCTCTGCCCACCACGTTCCTCTCACCCCAGCTTTGCAGGTTCAAAGTCGCCGAAAACTCAGTTCCCGGGGCCATTTCCTGAAAAACGTCGCTGAACGCTATCACCTGAAAACACTTTCTTCTCCCGGGCGTGTTCTGAGTATCTCTGTCCGCATCTCGTCTTCACCTTTTACCTTCTGCCGCGGTGACACGCATACATTTTTGTCTTCACTCTTACACTGTAATGATTTGGGGGATGGAATCCTCATGTGGATCATTTTTGTATCTCACCCCCAGTGTCCTGCATGTCATGGACACATTAATATTATGCAGCAGGTATTTAAAGAGTATTATCTGCCTCTCTGCCTTCTTGAACAGTGTAATCTGAACTCCTCCTTTCAGATATAACTTAAAATTCAGTTATAAACTCATAACCCCCTGTGGGATGCATTGGTGCCTTAAGGCACTGTCAAGGTGTGTAAAATCACTCATCCGTGCACAGAATGATCCCTAGGTCATTACGAGATGACTAGCACTGTTATTTATGGTTTGGTTTTTGCCAAAACCTGGCAGTTCTCCCTTTTCTGATACGCTGCTTCTAAGCTTCTGTGAAGTAAGCAACAAAGTAACAAAATGGAGTAGTGAGATGTGATTGTGCTGTCTGCTCAACCAAAATACATTTATTGAGCTGTGGTGGGAGAAAGGGACAAATGGGCAGTTGAAATAAAGAAAGCTACAAAGCCTTCTCTGAGCAAAAAGCACTTGAGTTTTGCAACATCTCATTTGATTCCTCTGGGAATTTTTTCTTTCCTCGTGTTCTATCAGTGTCCTACAAAATTGAAAGTGTTGTATGGTGAGGTGCCACCCAATTAACATTTTTTAAAAATAAATCGGAAGCGTATGATATGGTCCTTATAACAAATTACAATAACATGTAGGTATGAAGGAAAAGTAAAAGATCCCTCTTCCCAGGCATGATTCAGTGTTTAAAAAAAAAAATGGGTGAATGCTCTTTTTGAGATGAAGTTATATAATTTAATTTTTTTATTAGAAATAATTTCATTGTGCAGAAATTTGAGTACTCAGCGTCATGCCAACATATAGGGAGTTCACAGCCTAAAAAGTGAGCAACTAAACGATAACATAGGAGATAAAACTTGCACACACGTAACAGAGAGCTCCGGAGAAACCCATGTGTGCTTTGGTCCAAATGAGAGGGTGACACCCCTGCAGGTCAGCCCTCTGTCTTGTGCTGTAGACCTGCACAACCCTCTATGTCCCTGGCGGCTCCAGTGGGCTTCCTTTTCCCCAGAAACAGACTCCTCCAGTTTCCCGTCACCTTTAAGGGCACCTCTGTCTACCCCGTTGGCTCCTGCTGGGAACCTCAGTGGGACTGATCACTTGATATCCACCTCATAACCTGCCACCAGGTCCTGTCACCAGATCTGTCAGCTCGACCTCAGAAATCTTTCTCTCACCCACAGCATTGTTTCACCACAGCTACCACTCTTGCCTGCATCCCCTTCCTCAAATACAGTCTTTACGGGGGTCTTCACTCAAGCGGACGGACGGACGTGGAGCTGCCGCCCAGTCTCGCCCCACCCACTCAGACCCCTCCATGAGGGAGGCCGGGCCCCCCCTTTGTCCAGAAGCAGGTCGCACTTCTGTCCCTCCATCGCTCCCCTCTCCCAGAATGCCTCTCCCTCCCCACCCCACGCTAGTACATTGGCCCGATGGGCTGCACTTCGTGCCTTCCTCTACACGGTCATGTGCAGTCGCTGTGACACGAGGACAGCACATAGGTCAGCCCACTTCTCTGTTCTCTCTTGTGTTGGTGAGCAGATTGCTGTGTGCATGTGTGTACGTGGGTAACTAGGTAGGTGCGCGCGTGCGTGCGTGTGTGTGTATATGTCCCATTCCTGAATCCATACAGTGGGCAAAAAGGCCAAGCTATCAAGTCAGGATCAGGAACCTCAAAAAAGTAGCACTTGCTAATTAGAAGTAAATAATATTTCACAGCTTTCCTGTTTCATTGTCAATTATCCTTTTATTCAGAGAGGCTGCCTTGGGCATTTATGTTAAGACATTTCTGAGTCTTTTATGCCACATACATCTTCCCATCTTAGAAGAATCAGAAGGAGTTTTTACCAGTCAGCACCTTTACCTAGAGCTACACACTGCAATTCTGATGCGGCAGTGGAATATAGAATTTCTGATTGCCTCCAAAATAAGAAAAATAGTATCTTCTCTCAGAACCATAGACGCTAACAAATCTAGAAATTTGGGTGCAGAGCCAGCATCGTCCTACAGATTGGAAATCAATTGTCTCAAAGAAACAAATCAAATATTGTTTTAACCTCTTCACATTGCTGGTGGTGAAGCAGTTAAGTGGTTGATTTTGCTTTGAAGTGCCTGTTATTTGTGTTACACTTGCTTTTATGCCACTGTGTACTTTATTTCCATCACTTTTTAACCAAACGAGATGTTTAAAATGCATATATGTATAATATCCTTCTGTACGTCTGCCACAGACTAATGTCATCCCTGCCGATCTGTGTCAGGCCCCTGGCTTGACATCACGTTGTCACACCACGAGAAGCATACTTTAAATTCATTCCAACTTTTGACAAAAAGGAGAAGGGAATTTGTGTGAAGGTATGATCAGTTTAAAGAAACATGCCCCATTTTTAGCAGTCTGTTTCCATGGTAACAGAAGCAGCAGCCATCCATGGAGTTATCAAAGTGCCTGTAAATTTCCAAGGCTGAGTGTTGGGAACATTGTTTTCCTGACCTCATGCTGCAGATTAATTCAGGAAAGCTATAGTGTGTGAGCTCGGACTGTTAGCATTCTCATTTTGACTTCACTTTTAATTCCTAATAGAGGGTAAATGGTGCCTTTTAGACCGTGACCTCCTTGCCAGCAAGTGTAGAATTCCAGAGTCTGTACCCCCTGCCTCTTCGCATGTCCCCCAGCCCGGTGGACTTCCTAAGGATACAGTAGGCTTTCTGACATTGGAAAGAAAGGTAGTATTTCCTATCTGGTCCTTTTCTTAATTTTTTTTTTTTTTGTTTTTTTTTTTTTTTTTTTTTTTTTTTTTTTTTTTTTTTTTTTTTTTAAGTTTACTTGATGCTGTCTCCCTTTCTTAAGTGGAAAACATCATAATATGAAAACTCCCACTCAAAATGCTGTTTGCTCTTCTGCCTGTCCCAGGTGTGGATTTCTGGGCACACTGTGTGGCTCCACTTCCGCTCCAGAAAGGAAGTGCTGGTGAAGGAAGCTCGCTTCATCAGCGCAGAGAGTGTGGCTCTCGCGAGACAAACCACCATTTTATTTTGGGGCCTCTTTGTGTTCTATTGTGGAATCACTTAAAGAAGAACCTTATTTTAGAACGGGCAGATTTGACCCCTGAAAATATCACCAGAGGCCTGTGACCTTTGGTTGCTCCTCTTTAAATCCTTTGTGAGAGTGCTTAAGTGCTTTTTCCCTTTAATGCATCATGAATTTTACATTAATTGTGAGTGGAGATGAAAACAAATTAGCGTCTGCCAGTTTTTCATGGTTTTCTTTACTCCCTTGCCCTTCACCTTCCCTTACTAATCCTCTTATACCCTTTAAAGCAACATAATTGGACTTGAGTCTTGTGTTCTACCACCGATACTGACTCAAAAATACCCCAAGCGTCAAGTTCCTGCAACAAAGTGAAACAGTCTTGGTTCTGCCCATGATAAGCACTTGCCCATAGGAAATTCTTCCATTGACTTATTCTTAAATTTGACACGATATTCTCTTTCTTTAGAAAATATAACTCCAGGGCATCTGGGTCGCTCAGTTGGTTAAGCAACTGCCTTCGGCTCAGGTCGTGATCCCAGAGTCCTAGGATCGAGTCCCGCATCGGCTCCCAGCTCCATGGGGAGTCTGCTTCTCCCTCTGACCTTCTCCCCTCTCGTGCTCTTTCTCACTCTTTCTCAAATAAATAAATAAAATCTTAAAAAAGAAAACAAACTCTGTTATATACTGTAAGTATACTTACTTACACAAAATTAAAACATGTTTATTAAAGGTTCTATATTATGAGTGTTGTAGAAGGTGCTAGAATATAGAGCTATCATCTAGAAGGGGAAATAGAGGCCAAAACAACTCCAGCAAAACCTAGAATTTACCGTGACAGGGAATATAAAACGTGGCTGTTGCTATAGTTATCACACCACAGAAAGATGATGTCATCACTAGTGGTCCCTGAAGTTATGGTGGTGGAGGGCTAGCGAGAGATGAGCGAGAAATGGGAAATTTGATTATTGAGTTACTAGTTTTTTCTTTTCTTTTCTTTTTTAAATTTATTTGTTGGAGGGAGCGAGACGGAGATAGAGAGGACAGGAGGAGCAGGGCGAAGCCGGCTACCCACTGAGCAGGGAGCCCGATGCGGGACTCGATCCCAGGACTCTAGGATCACGACCCGAGCCAAAGACATTCGCTTAACCAACTGAGCCACCCAGGCACCCAAGTTACTAATTTCTTAAAGTCTGTTTTTCTGCTTTTTTTTTTTTTTTTTGAGGTAAAATTGGTGTAACCTCAACTTAGCCATTTTAAACTAACCAATTCAGTATACTCACTGTGTTGCTCAAACACACCTCTAGTTCCAGAACCTTTTCATCACCCCCAAAAAAACCCTGTGTCCGGTGAGCAGTGCCTCCCATGCCCCCCCGTCCATCCCCAGTTCCTGCTTGACACCCGTCTGAACTCTGTCTCTGCATTTCCCAATTCTGGGTATTTCACATTCGTGGAACCATCTACTGTGTGGCCTTTGTGTCTGTGTCCTCCACGGAGGATAATGTTCTCCAGGCTCATCCGTGTCATGGCAGGTGTCAAAGCCGCATTCCTTTTTATGGCTGAATGACATTCCGTCTTGCGGACGGGCCACAGCGTTTACCGTTCGTTCATTGCAGACACTTGGACTCTTCCCTGCTCTGCGTGCGCACGCGTGAGGATGAGCCCCCGTTTTCCGTTCTTTCCAGTTCACCTAGAAGTGGAATTTCCAGGCTGCGACTCTTCTTCTCTAAGACTTTGTATAATGAGCTTTAGGAAGAACTGCCAAATGTTCTAATTTTGTATCTTGTGGTCTTTTCTCTGATCAAAATGATAAAGTTCAGAGCCAGTGAGTGACTTGCCAGTTTCCTGACTGACTTGTGTCCCCCAAGCTGTTGCCATTATTAGTGGGAGCATTTCAGTAACAGACAACCGCGTTTCTCTTTCCGACTTGCTCTTCACGGTCGAACCTCCTTCTTCACTGGCCTCGAACTAACTTTTCCTTCATTCCTCTCACTTTCAGCAAGTCGCCCTCTTCCCTCCTCCTTTGAGAAAGTAACAGCAGTCGTTGGGAAATCCCTGGACATCCCAGACCAAATCTAGATCCCCAGCCTTACCCAATCCTCTTTATCCTCCTGTTGTCCTAGAGGAAGTATCTCTTCACAAAAGCGGTCTTTGTGTTCCCCGGAATCCCTTCAGGGGACCTACGGTGGTCGGGTCCTCTCCTGTGCCTTCTCCTTCAAGTCGTTCATTCCCGTCCTCCCCCTCCCCGTTCCTGTGTCTTGATCTCGGTCCGTTATAAACTGGCTTCGGGTGTGTTCCAGCTCGAAATTCCACGCGGCTGACGCTTTTCGCCTTCTCTCCTACCCTTCAGAGCAACATCTTGAAAACATTGCTTCCAGACACTTCATTCACACGCGTGCCCCTGCTTTATTCCGTCACCCCCTCCGGGCTGCCTTCCATCCGTCACTCCAAGCAGTAGCGCCTCGTGCGCTGAGACCGCGGCGGGTCATGACCCCCTGCTGGAAACACGCGACACACGCTCTCCAGGCTCCTCCTCTTCATAGACCACTTCCTCCGCCCTCCTCTGCTGGATCTGCATCCCCTACCTGACCCACACGTGGGCTTGTCCTTGTTAACTTTCCTGGGAGCTGAGTCTCAGGCTGCTTTTGCCTTATCTTTTCTTTATTTTCTACGTCGGCGAACACTCATGGCTTCAAATGCCACTGTAGTGACGACTTCCAAATTTCAGTCTCCTGCCAAGACTTCCCTTCTGAAATCTGGACCCACAGAGCCAACTGTCACTTTGACCTCTCTGCCTCCAGTTCACACATGGCCAGGACTGAGCTCCCGAGTGGCCAGCTTGAGCTCTTCCTCTTGGTAAATGGTCTACTCAGGTGCTGCAGCCAGAAACCCAGGCGTCATCTTCCTTGTCTCTTCCTTCTGGAAACACAACATCCAGTCTCTTACCAAGTACTGTTGATTTTAGTCTAAATATATCTTAAATCTGTCTGTTACATCTCTCAGCTGTGTTGAAGGGGGAAAAATGAGATGTCTTGTGCTTAAGGTTTCTACCCAGGAACATCAGAAAAATTCTACCAAGTTTATAAATAAATAGGAGGTTTGCAAGGGACAGCTTGAGCGGGGCTTCTTGACAACCACCATAAATATCTCCCCATTCAGTCAAAAACCTGCCCCATCACGCTCACTCATGCTTTTGATATCTTTTGGTCCCTCGCTGCTGATTAATTATATCAAATTTCACCATTATTTTGGCACAATATTTGCCATTATTCTTGGGTGAGTAGAAGTGATCTTTGTTTTTGAATTTAAATCAACTTACCTTAAAACATGATGATGAACATTGTGGGGGAAGGATGGACAGAAGGGCACTCCCTTACCTCATAAGTGGGAATATAGATTGCTCAAACCATTTGGATTGCAAAGTGCCCCTATCAGAAATTTAAATGCATGTTCCATTATCATACATTTTATGTATATAATCATCATCATCATCATCATCATGGGAAGGATACCCAAAATTGAATGAGGACAATCAGTGCAGCATTGTTGATAATAGCAAAAACTCTGAAAACTTGCATACATATGGTGATACATCCATATGTATACATGTACATTCATACAGCCAGTAAGAAGAAAGAGCTAGATATTGCGGGCCTTTTTTTCAAACAAATCACCAACCTCCATGAATAGTATGATCCTACCCCGTGTATCTCCTTTGCATATTTTATAAGCTGGAATATTCACAAAATACCCTCTGGGGCCATAAAAGTTTCACAGTGGTTACCTTTGCGGAGAAGGCTGAGAGTTGTGGAACGGGATGGACTGACTTTCACTTTTCTTCTGAATGCCTTTTTTATGTGTGTGTGTCACTTTTATCTCAACAAATAAATAGAGAAAAATTCTCATAAAACGTGGATTTTTAATAGAGGTATTGGTGGTGTGGTGGTGTATGTCTGAGACCCAGGCCTAGAAGGAAACCCGTCAGCAAGTGGCTGTTACCCTCTGACTACAGAAACCCATCCACAGCAAAGAGCTATAAGCATGTGAATCTTTATGGAATTAAATTTTTTTAGTCCTGCTGATAGTGGAGGAGGGCTGCGTGTATGGGGGCTGGGGTGTAGGCAGAAAATCTGTACTTCCCTCTCAGTTTTGCTATAAACCTAAAACTGGTTTAAGAAGTAATAATAAAGTCTTCAAAAACATCGTTACGTTTTTATATTTGAAAAAAAAGCAGTGGCTACTTTTACCAAGTTACCTGAAGCAATAGTGGTCGCAGTAACGGTATTAATCACCACCACCACCTCTTTAAACATCCATTTTTAAGGAAAAGGAAAAGTGTATCAGTCTTTTGCTATCTGAATATAGATTTTTTCAAGACTTCAATTTTTTGGCCTTCCCTGGGCTAAGCAGGTGTAGGTGTCAATTTCCCTGCTGAACCGCTGCTCTAATAAACCCCTGTGACCCGGACTGGATGGGGCCCTCAGACTTCATTGTCCTGGGATACTACGTGAGGGGGCCCGTTACTCCCTCCCGTACCTGTACAAAAGATAATATGATGGTAACATTGTCTTGTATTTATAGGATCAGGCCCCTGATTTAATGCAGTTTAAACAATACATAATCAATTTTTGCCAAATCCAATCACTTTATTCTCTTTATTCAAACATCTATTTGAAAAAAAAAATTAAATTTAAAAACAGAAACCGGGGCCTGTTTTTTTTACCTAGTACTGCCTTCAGAGTCAAGACAGAATCAATTCCAGAGTGTTCTTTGATTTTCCATCGTTGCTGTCGCCCCTGGTTTCCCCAGCCTTCACTTGACTGCTCAAATCGTGGCCTTTTTTTTCAGCCCTCATGATTCTGCAGTCTTTTCTGCCCGATGTCCTGCAATTAAATAACATACATTGAGTCCTCTTAATTTTCAGACAGCTGCTCATCTCCCCTCCCCTTCTTAGCCTACCCTCCTTCATACCCCATAACTGAAACCAGCTATTTATAAAGAATTTCCAAGACCATGGCTGACTGCCACACCGCTTCCCAGAAAGGGTCATTTCTGCCTTGTTTTTATAGTATACAGTCCTCAGATGTCCCTTTGCAAAGCTCGTGCCCAAAACTGTGCTTTGCTTTGGCTTGTTCAACTTGTTCTAAACTGTCGTCTGTTATTAAAATGCTGCATAACGTGGTATTTTTTTCCCCTTTAGAGTGAAAAATCACTTTAATTATGTCATATTAGAGAAACATTTCAAGTATTATACATATAGAAACAAAAGAGAAAGGACATATCACCATGGTTCAAAAAGCAGCTGAGAATCTTGAAGTGGGGTATAAGTATTATATGAAAGACCTTACTGCATTTTAAGGTTTTTTTTCCGTAGGAAAACTAATCCTGAAGTTTTGTTCTAAAGGCAGTTTGGTCCATTTAAGAAGTGGAGGAAAGGAACTAAAAGAAAGTACTCTTTAATGTGTAAACTATTTGTGATGCTGAATTAGAGGGACATTTCCTCTTTAACATTAGATAATAAGCTACCTTTCATTCTTTGGAATGGTGGTTAAAAATCAGATTTTTGCATTTCTTTTCTGGAAAAAGAACAAGTTGCAAACACTTCTGTTGATCAGTATTGTTTTTATCTGTTGTGGCAAAGAATAATGTGAAGTGGAATTTTCAAAATAAACTGAATTTTGGAACACTGAAAAAAATAAATTTTTTTTAAAAATTGTGTTTCCTCTTCTTTGTTGAAATATTGAAATGGAAAAATTCAATAATTGATGAAAAAAGGGTCTTTCTCTAAATGAAGTGGATATAAAGTAGTCCATGTCCATGGTCTCACACATCTTCAGTAATTTCAAAAGATGCTGGTTTGTGCATGAAGAGATTAGTCTCACCACTTCATGGTCATACCTTGTGTGGACCACATAAGGACATTCTTCCTTCTAGGAATTAAACTCATTGAGTTTAAAGTTACGGACTTAATGGGCCCATGTGTTGGATTATTTCATTTCTACCTTTTTCAAAAGATAAAGACATTCTTTGAAATTGTTCCCATATGAGCAGTTGTAACGTGAGTTCAATTTTACTCTATTATTACTATGTCCTTTGTTTCCTGAAAGGATGAGCCTCTCACTATTTTGAACTATTTTTTCCTCCCTCAGAATTCTCTAGATTTACATGGTTTCTTATCCTGCATGTAGTATTTGCAAAGTGGCCATGGAGAACCCTCGATTTTAGTCAGTTTCCTAATAGGGTGGAGGCCGTGGATGAGGTACTGGGATGGAGTTGCCCAGTAGCTCAGTTGATCAACTACATCAGCGCCAGGAAGAATGCTGTCAGGTTCGGTTTTCAGACACGAGCCATTGCCCGGGACACTGGTTTCTCAGGCAGCTGTACGACCACCTGCCGCCACCACAGGAAGGCACGCCTGGACCAGAGTCTGGGCTTGCGTTTGTGGCCACAGAAATGCAGTCTTATCGACACGTGCAGAGTGTGTCAGGTTTTCCAGAGACCAGCCGGCGTGACAGTTTCCTCCTTTGTCTTAAGAACGACAACTGTGCAGCAGGCCCAGTGGTGGTCAGCATTATGGGCCTTCCCTGTCTCCATGGGGACATGAGTCTGTCGCCTGCCGGGGGCCAGGAAGATGGTATCCAGGCTCAGTTCATAAAGGCCCCCGAGAACCCCGAGAAAGCATCTTGATCCCACAACCGCAGACGGCTCCCTGATCATTAACAGAGTCAAGTCGTCCATCTTGAGGGCCCCGCACCCCTTCGCTGCCGGGTTGAGCACCGCTGCTTTCTCCCAGCTCCAGTGGTTGGAGGACAGTCGCGCAGCCTTGTCTTTCCTGGCCTGTTCATTCTGCCTCCGGGGTGCAGATGTTGCTCGTCACTTAAACGTGAACTCGTGCGCTGGTTTGATGAGTGGCAAGTCCTAAAAGGCAGGTTGATCTTTCCCAGAACTCTGAGTCTGCCCCTGTAGGTACTTTTTATAACCCGTAGTTATTCTCAGGGGAACTTCGATCAGGTTGTGATCGATCAGGTTATCTTTTCTCTGGGCCAATACGGTTATTGTGTTTTTAACACTGACCCAAAGTGGCAGTGTACCCGAGTCTCTCTGCAGGGCCTGGTGCCCGACACTCAGTATCACGTGTCCCGCGTGCCCACCTCGTGCTGCAGTGAACACTAATCAGCCTGGGTCATCAGTCTCAACAGCCTGGCTAGCTACTTGTGCCTCTGCCTCCTCATCCATTCCTGGTCATGCTGACGGCTTTGCTTTAAAGCACACCTTCCATTCTTAGCTGCTGCTCCTGCTGCTCTCGGCCACGCGTCGCAGATGTGCACCTTGCAGCCAGTAGCAGACCCCGAGTGGGTGGGCCCTAGTCCGCGAACGTGCCTGCAGGGGGCTGCCTGCCACCCCAGCTGCAGTGTGATGATTGTGCATCTTGGGAAAATTCAGTAGGCAATGGGAAGAGAATTGATTTGGGCAGCGTATTCTCCTGCCTTCCAGCAATGTGACATAGGAAGCTTGTTTTGCCACATAGGAAGCCGGATGGAAGACACAGGTGGTCCGCGTTTGGTGTTGGTTTGACTTGAACATTGGTGACATGCCTTCACTTTGAGTGTTACCCTCGCGGTAGCACATGCCCTTGCATGTCAGCATGAGAACGTGGTTTCTAGTCCAAGGTGCTCTAGCTGCCGGCGCTGCCATCACCGTGCATGAGTGCGGCTGCCCGGTGTGCGGTCAGGAGACACTTCCAGGCTGACGGGCTGTTGTCATCACTGTTGGTTTGCACATGAAGTTGTCACCAACCTATCCGTCATTCCGAGATGCCATTCGCCCTAAAAATATGTATTGTGTTTGATACATTTGTCTCAAGTATGGTGCTTCGTTTGCTTGTTTTAAACCAAAGAAGGGGGCTGGTGATGCTTGCGTTACCCTTTCTGTTTTACACCTTTCTTTGAGGACTCCCTTGTGAGAAAGGAAGGCTACTCCTGCTAGAGATGCGTCAGCGGACATGGACCACCGGGTTCCAGAAGTGTCAGCCTTTGAACTGGACATTGTTCTCACCCTTTTCTCCTCTCAGTATTCCTCTTGTTGGGATTTTTTTTTTTTTTAAGATTTTACTTATTTATTTGACAGATCTCAAGTAGGCGGAGAGGCAGACAGAGAAAGAGGGGGAAGCGGGGCTCGATCCCAGGATCATTTATCATGACCTGAGCCAAAGGCAGAGGCTTTAACCCACTGAGCCACCCAGGCGCCCCCTCTCGTTGGGATTCTTGAGTGTGACCGTCTCAAACTCAGACAAGCATTAGTTTTAGCATTCGCAGAAGAACGTTAGAGTGCCAGGCATCTGGGTGCTATGCTATGCTTGGGTCATCTCTTTGGGCTTATTTTTGTTCCTGGTAAAGTACTGCGATGGGAACATACTATCCTCAGTAAACTATAAGTTATCAGAGAAAAGATCTTTGTGTTAAGCATAATTGATTCAAAGTAGCACACACCATTTTAGTCTGAGAAGCATGTGCGTATATTTTTTTGACCCATTAAATTTTTCTTTTGCTTCACGTAATAGAATCTTGGGTCAGTTGCTTCGATTCTAAATGGGACGTCACTGACCCTTTGTGATCCTATGGCCTCCAGAAGCAGCAAAAGAATTTTTTTTTCAGTATTTAATAAAGGATGACATTCATATCTAACAATGAATAAGGAAATGTGTTTAAAAGCCATTTTACAGTCTGGACTGTTTTGGAAGTCTCTCTAGGCTTGTGCTCTGTAGTCGGCACAAGGGCAAGCAAAAAGCAAGGATATGAGGGCTGTGGGCCCTGCATCTTTAGCTGTTGGGGTTTATTGGAAGTAGGAGCCATTGTGTTCATTGCATTTGAGCCTGGGTACGAGACTGGTCTGAGCTAGCCTCTTGTTGAAGCCATCACCCCCTCGCTAGAACATTCTCTCTCTTTCTTCAAGAAATACATTAAGGTAATTTTTTTTTTTTTTAAGCATCATGACAACCCTTACTCAGACCCTTAATGAAGCTCACCTTGGTTTTTATCCACAGATGAAACCATAAAAATCAAAATAGAAACTTAAAATTGAATGTAAGGTAAACCAAGGAAAGTAATTTTCAGAGTTACTTCATGTATTCCTCTTGTGTGAAATTGGCTCGTTTTCCAGATTTAAAGAAAAAAAAAATAGATGCTAGGAAAGGAAGCTGCTTGAGAAATCGAGGGGGGAAATTATTTTTATTAGATTTGGCAAAATGGATTTTTAAATTTTGTGATGTATTCTTCATTCCCTACAAGTTCTAATGATTCATTTATTCTTTCTTCATTAAAATGATATCAATTGATTTCAGCTTTTTGAGAACTTGTAGAATGAGACATGGTGTTATGGTTGTGCAAAGATTATTAAACTTTAAGTTCTTAATGTAGAAATTTTCCTTTGGCTCATTAGTAATATCTCACAGGTCTAATTTTTATTACAAATTTGATCTTCATTAGAGCTATTTAAAACTCATTCCAGATGGCACGACTCTCTCCAAATAAGTCAATGTTAAAATAAATTTTTGTTACTAACTTACTTAAAAAAAAACCAATGTAAAGGAATCCCACATTTCTGTTTCTACCAATTAGACTATTTTATTAGGAAGTCTTAATGTATAGACCAACCACTTTGGTTTATTGGCTGAGTACGTTGTGATTGCAAACAGGTAGAAACTACACATCAATTTTCTATCAGTCCGACGGTGCCAGGTGGTATCCTTACTCAGTTAGGAATAGAAGGTGCTTAATAAAGCTTAGTTGTATCCCCCCTGGGGCTTGGCGAGTTGGATCCCGTCCTTGCTCATAAACTCCAATGGTGGTTCTTTCCTTTTCACAGTGCTCCAGCTGAGGCTGCAGCAGAGGAGGACAAGGGAGCAACTGGTGGACCAGGGCATCATGCCACGTAAGATTTCAGCGCCGCTGTCACCTCCAGGGTGACGTAGCACAATGCACGTGCCCAAGGAGAACCTGGAGCACACTCTGCTTTGAGCTGTGTCCATTGGTTCCATATACGATTACCGCACGCGCTGAGAAGGAAAACCAGGCATCAGCAGTGCCAGCCTAAGAGAATCATCTCAAATACATTCTGAAAGCCAGATGCAGCTTAAAAGATGGACCTGAATTCTGTATTACATAAAGAAAACTGGGAAACCGGGTTAAGATCAGGTCTTACCTCATGCATGAACATTTGTTTTAGTTTTGAAGTAATTGAAGTCATCTCTCCGTAATAGGTCTGCTGTTACTTAGACTTGCAAGAGTAGGATGATAAAATTAATTCAAAAACCTTGTTCTACTTTAATTCAAAATAATTACCTTTGATACAATATAGTGTGTGGTCTGGAATGAAGGGCATCTCAGTTATAGGACTGATAAGCATTCTACTTATAATTAATACACCCTTTCTTGCCCACATACACCTAACTTCCAAATATCTTGATGCCTCCTTCCTTCATTTTTAAAAGTTGACTAATTTTTAAGAATATTTGCCCATTGTCTTCTTACCTTTACTCACTAAGTTGGGAGGTGATTTTATATTTTAGAGGGGGAGACTGGTTGCTTTGGTGTTAGGATTATTTATATGAGTGTTTATCTAAAAATTGATTTCTCTAAAAAGTAACTTATTTGGCTTTAAAAGACTAAAGAGAAGTTACAAACCATATTTACACTTCCCTGTTGTCTGACTCATTGATATTACCCCCTTTTTTTTGGTTCCTAGAACAATTTTTCTCTGCAGTAGATACATTTCCCAGTAAAAAAATTTTTTCTGGATTACTATTAATTATCTAAATATTTTAAATCTCATATTATGATAGACACAAAAGCAGGGTTGGTAATCTGCCAGACTTCTCTACCATTACATTACTGATGATGAACCAGTCAGATAGTGTCGAATTAGGATATTTAAGACTCTAGCTGGTCCCTAGTCAGACCTGTTTGGGCTGGGCCGCTGGGAATCTTTGCAGTGTCAGGTGCCAGAGCTGAAAATAATTCTGCCAAGAGCCGACGGGCCAGGTTTTGGAGGTGACAGCCCAAGTAAGCGTAGCCCAAATCCCATCCACATTCTCTGACTGCCTAGAGTTATAAGTAGACGTACACACAAAAGATTTTGCAAAGATAATTGATAGAAATACTATAGTAAGTGATGTTTTAGCGAAACACTGCTTATCCTCATTCTGGGATTCTGGAATATTTAAAATACTAATAGTTAACATGTTAAAGAAACACTATGTCTTTAGCGTAAGCTGTATTGTTATACAATAGAAAAAGCACGAAACTTTCTCATTCACAATTCTAGATTTAAGTTCAACTTTTACCACAATTTAGTTGTATGACTTCAAGCAGTCCTTGAACCGCTTTGAGCCTTTTATCTGTCCTGGGGCTAATACCTACCTTGCAAAGTCACTGTCATGGTCAACAGCGTGTACCTGTGATGGACCATAGTGCATCGGGCTAGGAGCACATGCGGTCACAGTAAACGGTAACTCAGCTCTGCTAGAGGGAAGTGCAGAGTGCCCTCGTGTTCAAGATTAGATCACCCGTAGGTTAAATGTCCTAAGGACATTTGGGCTTTTTCCAGCATCTTATAGGATCACTAAGAGCAAAGACCTGTCAAGGAATCACCACACAGTTCCCTTGGTGATGGTGATTTGGCCCAACTATTGGTTGGAACCATCTGACCTGGCATTTGCATTGTCATTGTGTATACAACTCTATTTTACTGTTCACTTGTTTTATTTGTGAAGACACAGTTTTCATTCTGAAACATTTAAGTTTCCAATTTCGCACATCTCCTAAAGGAACTAGTAATAAATGGAACCGTAGATACAAACTAATAAGATGAGGAAGGAACATCAACATAAAGTACCCTAACATTTGACTGAAATATTAACGCCTGTCTCTGCTCCCGAAATGATTCCTGTTCTTCTCACAGCTTTGAAGAGCCCAGCTGCATTCCATGAGCAGATAAAAAGCTTGGAACGAGCCAGAGTAAGAAATTCCAGTTTCAAATGTTCTCCTTCTCGGCTTCTCTCTTTTATTTTAAAGTACCTGTGGGCAAGTAGCAGTCTTAACTTATAAGTATTGTCAGTAGAGAAAATGCAGTGTATTTTCAGGACACGTGGCGTGCAGAGTAATATATTCTCAGGTAGTTTTATCTTGGGAGTTTGTAGAAAATGCATGACGTTCAAATTTTGTTCTTTTAAGACTTGTGACTAGTTTTGTACATAAAGGACAAAGCACACCTCGCTTTGTTGCTTTCAGGGCATACCAACAGTTTTTAGAATAATGATGGAGTAGTTTTGACATTTGCAACCCCGGCAGACCAACAGCCCGGTCTTGTCCTGACTCCCCATCTTTAGGTAGTTTCTTGACCGGGTCCGTGGTAGCTGTACCTTTGAAGGGCAGGAGGATTTGCTGAATAAAAAAAATGTAGCTAGGTTCAGCCCTGTTTTACTCTTTGAGAGGTCTCTGTCCTATTTGCACATTGATTTCATGTTTATTATTTTTCTCTAAAAGGACCCTTGTGCACATTCGTCCTTTTTCCTTTAGGGAAAACTTCTGTCGTGCAATACAAAAATAAGCATGTTCCAAAAATTCCATAGGAATTTTCCCAGAACTCAATGATAATCTCTTAGCATCTTATAAAACAGAAAACCCATTTGAAAGCCTTATTGTTCAAGTTGAGAACTGTTCTGAATAAGAAAATATCATCAAGGATATGAATTTACCAACAAACATACATTAGGATTTTAAAGAAATTTGTAATTTAGGTGGATTTTTCTGTGTCCTGAAGTGTAGATGTTTAGCTATTTAAATGATCAAAATCTGATGTCTGTTCAAATTATAAGCTTTTGCCTTCTCCAAGTTTTAAAATAAAAGTCTGTAAAGTGCTTACTTTATGCCAGCGTGCACTTCAAATCCCTGTACAGTTTTGAAGGCTGCAATTTAAATTATGTATTGGATAATAGCTTTTCAAAGTACTAATTTCTACTCTTTACTTCCCAAAATCATGACCAGAGAGTGTACAATTTATTTAAATGGAGTACCTTGAGAGAAAAATGTACAACCACAAAAAGTCATAAACAATCTATGGTAAGACTTTCTCTCTCTCTCTCTCTCTCTCTCTCTCACTCTCTCTCTCTCCCTCTCTCTCCCTTTTTTTTTAAAGACTGAAAACTTTTTGAAGCATAAGATTCGGAGCCGACCAGATCGTTCTGAACTTGTCAGGATGCACATTTTAGAAGGTAAAATTTTTATTTCTGCTTGTTTTGCTGCATTTTCTCAAGAAAAGAAATGAGAATTCCACCACTGCTGTTTTGTTTTGTTTTGTTTTGTTTTGTTTCACTTTACTAACTTTTCACCCAACAGACTGGCATCCTCCAAATTGGATAGCAACATGAAGACCCAAAGTTAAAATCTTATGTTAGATACGTGGGGGAGGGGCATTTGAATCTCCAAATAACCAATTTGTGGACTCTTCCCCCACCAGCTGGTGTCGTCGATGTCTCTACCATCTGTTCTGGAAAAACATTTTTGGTCCATAGGATTTCTTCATCAGCGTCGAACATATGTCCATTAAGTCAGTGGCCACGAGTCAAACCCTAAATTTTCAGCTACTAGACCCTGTTATATACCTGTACAGTGCCCACACCTAACGTCTTATGTTTGTTGCTCCTTACCCACAACAGTCCCTCTCAGTCTGACTGTTAACATAAACGCCCTCCACTCAGCCCCCAGGTTTTCTCTCTGGTCTGCCTTCATCACCTGTGAAGTGATGGCAGGGACGGTTCTGTTCCATCTCTGGTGAGACATGTGGCTCAGGCCAGGATATTTTTCTCTCTAAGACCATATTTGAAAGCTGGTTTCCCCACTCTAAGTTCCCCAGCTACATTTTCTTTTGTTGTTTTGCTTCTCTGACTGATTTATTGCTCAAGACCAGAAGCTTGACCCTGTGAGACTAGAGTGTGTTCAACCCTCAGATGATACAGAAAGAATCTGAAAATTTCTCAAAAGATTGAGAGACAGTTCTCAAGTAGAAGGACTATTATATTTGTTCTTCTGGCCTAATGATAGAGTCAATATTAGAATTACATCGGTATTACAAAGTAAAGTATTATATTGTGGCTCAACATAAGAAATAGTATCCTAAAGGTCAGACATGTCCAAAAACCTTCTGGAGGCACTAAGGTTGCCCTCATTTGAGGTTGTGGTTCCTTGGCTGGTAAGCTAGACACCGGAGACCCAACAAATGAGCCAGATGGATGCTTGTCTGCATGAAGCTGACATTCTGATGGCGCAGACAGATGGTAAGCCGGCAAAACAAGTGAATCACAGATTGTCAAAAGTGCTCGATAGGCAAGAGTCGGGCTGCTATGATAGGGACTAGGCACAGGCTGACACCACAGTAAGGACATTGTAAAGAAATTGCAAGATCAAGTTGAGATCTATAGCCCGAAGTAGAGTCTCTTCTACTCCAGAGAATCTGTGATTATGGGACAGTCTTTCTATCTGGGGTGGGAGGTGGGAGGTCTGTGCCTTTCACTACTTTCGGTTATGTTTTCAGCAGTCCGTTGGACTAAGAGCCTTTCTAGAATGGCAGTGGTAGGGACCGAACAGCTACCTGCTATCAGGGATAAATGAATCTTTAAGAGGCAAATGTACCAGTAAGTTAACTGGACAAGTGTCTACTTCTGTGCCTACTTGACCTATAAAGGACATTTTTTGAAGGAACAATGCTGTCTGTTTCAACTTGCCTTCTAACTGTAACTGGCTTTATTAATACCATTAAAACCAAGGCAAACACAGTTAACTATCCAAAGGAATCATATTTGCTTTTTTAAAAAAAGATAACTCAACATTTAAAAACCTAATCGTGTATATGAGTGAACCGTAAGTGATGTTTTTAGGACATCTGTTCTCAAGTTGGGATTTTTGAAGTAAGAAAGAATTTATCATCAGTAATTTAAAAGATAACTTCCAACCACCCCTCAACTTATTTTAACATTATCCCAATTTTGATCGAATTGGATGTTTGGCAGGCAAAAGTCTAAATTATTTTTCTGAAGTTCAGCTAAAATCCAACCTCAGCGCTGGGAGATGAGGAGATGGTAAGACCAAGAACAGAAACATAAAAAATGCCAGCCTCTCATTTTTTTGCTTTTCCAGACATATTGCTGATATCACTTGGTTGTGTTGATGGGAAAGAGGAAAAAGACTGTCCTACCTAAATGTTAACAAAGCATTTAAACATCAACCTGAGAGTGATCTGCGCGATCATCATCTTTCTGGCATAAACCACAGCTGTCATACATCATCTACAGTTTCCATTTAGGGTGGAAAAAACAACATAAAGACACTTGAAAAGCAATCTGAGTTGAAAATCCTAGATTTTGTCATTTTCCCCCAAACAGTGTAGTTGTTAAAGTGCCCTAATTTTTTTTTTAAAGATTTTATTTATTTATTCGACAGAGATGACAAGTAGTCAGAGAGGCAGGTGAGGCGGGCGGGGGGTGAGCAGGCTCCCTGCTGAGCAGAGAGGCCAATTCGGGGCTCGATCCCAGGACTCTGAGATCATGACCTGAGCTGAAGGCAGAGGCTTAACCCACTGAGCCACCCAGGTCCCCCAAATTGCCCTAATTTGATACCAGTTTATTTTTTTAATGACTCGCCTTTATCAAATCATCCCAAAGTATTTAAATTAGGTTCCCAAGAAATAATTTTCAAAGCTTATTATTTTCCTATAACATTTGGTTCAACTATGTATTGACATCAGATATGAACTGATAGGAACTCTTTCGTGGACAATCAAGGTTGACTTTCGGTAAGCGTATAACTCAACTGGTGGAAAGAAAAGTGCTCAGCTGTGCTGGAGAGTAGTCTATAGGCCATGGGCTTCATCCAGGATGTTTTACCTGCCAAAAAAGAACATCAGTTATCCTGAGATTACTTATGGGGAATCTCATTCAAAGACCTACTATATACGAGGCAAGTAACGGTCAACTCAGAATTTTGGGTTAACACCTCACCATTTTTTTTTTATCTGTTATAAACATTATTAAGAACAATGTTATAAAATGTTAATGAGAGGTACCAGAAATGCAGAATTACCCAAATGAATGAGTTACAATACTTACATTAGTTTTGCATCTGTTGTACAACCCATCCATTTGTAAGTAGATGAGTTGAGGCTTCTTTATGACCAGTAGTTACCCTGTAATTAGAAATTTCAGAGTTACATATTCAGAACTAAACCCAGATTCTTAATTATGATGACCGACTCTGAGACACATAGGGATCAGTCTGAGAATACGATCTATATGTAGCTCTTCCCATTAACTCCTGCAGAAAAGCTTATTACCTAAGTAAGATCCAGTGGCCCCCGTTTCTAGCCACTGGCTTTGCAGTGCAGCCAATCTAAAACTGTGTACTTCTTGAGCCGCGGACCACATCTCCCTTGTCCATCCTCCATATCTCCAGCCCCTAATAAATGTGAGTGTGGCCCTCCTGCCAGAAATGAACAGTAGCAGTACCCCGGTTCTGGGCTTCAGTCCATGTTAATTTGAGTCTGAGGGCATTGTATAGACAATATAAAGTGTCCAGGACTAAAAATACATAAATGTATACCAGAGCATTTTCAGATGGTCATTTTCTCTGTCCGTAAATACATCAAGAGCACATAAATATGAATTCTTTTAAGCCAGTTTAAATTAAATTCTCTTGGCCTGAAATAACATTATGGAATAGAGTAATTCAAGTAATGGTTAAAACTGTGTTTCTTCTTTTAGAGACATTTGCAGAGCCGTCCCTGCAGGCCACTCAGATGAAGCTGAAAAGAGCTCGACTGGCAGATGATCTGAATGAAAAGATTGCTCAAAGACCTGGTCCTATGGAGCTGGTAGAGAAGAACATCCTTCCTGTAGACTCCAGTGTTAAGGAGGCAATTATAGGTAAGACCCTAAAAATTTACGCTTTTCTGAGAGAAAGAGGAACTTAGAAGTTTAAAACAAATTTAATCCAAAAAGCCAGCACCAGTCATGAGTGTTGTTTTCTGCGTGAAGCAGAAATTAACACTTGGACCACTTCCCATTATTATTATTTCTTTATGTATGCTAAGACTGGCGTCTCTCACCAGTTAATACAAGGATTCCTCTTGTCACGTCTGAGGTTGATGTCCTTAGGTTCCGATTTCATTATGATGTTTTCTAAGTTAACTTTTTTACATTACTCGGTTTAATTCCTCTTGTGTTGTTGAAGATTTTTACAGACTTTTCCATTCTGTTTACTTCTAGGAAAGATAAATCGCTTGTTCCGTGTTAGTTCAGCAAAGCAAACAGCACATGAGTACAGATGTGTTTATTAAAAAGGGTAATATCTGTCCTTTCATCCTGATCCTCTTATACTTAGTTAATAATGTTGCCAACTCCTCCCCCCACCCCCAACACACGCACATACATGTACTCTTTTCTGGCATAAGTTTTAGCGGAGTAAAAAATCTGGAATAATACCACTTACTCAGCAAGCAGTTTTTGAAAAGTTAATATCCTACTATAAAAACTATTATAATTTCCATTAGTCTGGGGACTTGGTATTTTGCATTAGTATGAGTTTAAATCTTAGGCAGTTTCTAGTCAGTGATCCTAAGTAGTACATTCAGTGATTATTCCATTCAGTCCCAAAGAAATGGAGCCCCAAAAGGTAAGACGTCGGTATAACAGGGCCTCTCCCAGAAGTAGGACTCATCAGCAGACACCAAGTCATCGCCCCATTTTTTCTCACACCTGTTAATGTTTTTTTAACAGTTGTATCCAAATCAGGATCCACACAAGGGCCACACGTTGTCTTTGGCTGATGTCTCTCTTAAGTCTTAATCACCCGCGTGGGTCTTCCTCCTCCTCTCTTTTCTTACCGTGTATCTGTTGGGGAGCAGGCCTTGTTGTGTCCTCTAGCCGGTCCACACGCTGGATCTTACTGAATGCATTCGCATTCCCAGTGTCACTAAAAACTTTTCTTGTCTTCTGTACTTGTGGAAACTGGGAGTGGGATCCAAAGGCTTGATCTGGTCAGGTCTGACGTCTCCCCCAAGTACTCATCATAGGTAGCAGTGCGTTCTTTCCCTGGGAAGTACATTATGTTCAATTTCTTTTTTTCTTTTTCAGTCAGCTGCTTCTGTTCTTGTAATAAACAGTGTTTCTCCTTCTTTATCATTTTAAGCTTGCTATCCCAAGGCCAAGATAAGCTAAAAATCGTTTCTCTCTTTAGGTGTTGGGAAGGAGGACTATCCTCAGACTCAGGGCGATTTCTCGTTTGACGAAGACAGCAGTGACGCCTTGTCTCCAGACCAGCCGGCCAGCCAGGAGTCACAGGGGTCAGCCGCGTCCCCAAGTGAGCCGAAAGTTAGCGACTCTCCGTCTCCTGTGACTACAAGCACTCCAGCCCAGGTAGCGCCTTTCTCGCTTCTCCCGCAACCGACAGCGCCTTGTTTTATACAGCGGGTAACTGCGCTGCTTCTTCCAGAAGAGTCTAATAGACATTTTTTTCATCTGTGACACAAACACTGTTAACATTTTTTCAGTAGATTCTTACATTTTATTTCTGTTCTATATCCACATTTTTTATGTTACAAATAGTTGTATAATTTGCTTCTTAAAAATTTTCTCATAACTTTTTTGGGGATATATGATTCGCATACTATAAAGTACACTTTCTCCCTTTTTTTCCTACCATCTTAACCATTTTAAAATGGGCAGCTGAGTCGTGTTAAGTACGTTGTTATGCAACAGATCTCCAGAACCTTTTTGTCTTGCAAAACCGAAACTGTATCCATTAAACAGCGGCCCCCAGCCCCTTCCTCCAGGCCCTGACAATCCCAATTCCACTTCCATTTCTAAGAATTTGACTACTTTAGGGTGGGGGGGATGGGTGAACTAGGTGATGGGGATTAAAGAGGACACTTACCACCATGAGCACTGAGTCAAGTACAGAATTGCTGAATCACTGTATTGTACCCCTGAAACTAATACAATATTGCGTGTTACCTATACTGGCATTTAAATAGATACATATATACATACATACATATGAATTTGACTACTTCAGATATTTCATATAAACCGAATCATACAATATTTGCCTTTCTGTGACTGGCTTATGCACTTAACAAGTGCTCATGGTTCGTTCATGTTGTAGGTTGTAACGGGATCTCCTTCATTTTTAAGGCTGGATAATATTCTATTATTTGGACATACCGTATTTTGTTTATCTACTTGTCAGTGGGTCCTGCGTTGCTTCCGTGTCTTGGCTATTGTGAAGAATGGTGCTAGCCATGCTTGGAAATACCTCTTCGAGATCCTGCTTTCAATTCTTTGGGTCATATACCCAGAAGTGGGATTGATGGATCATCTGGGAATTCTATTTTTAAGTTATGAAGGAAGTTCCGTACTGTTCTCCGTAGTATGGAGAATTTCACACTTCCACCAACAGTATGCAAGGGTTTCAGTGTCACCACATCCTCACGGACACTTACTAATTTATGTTCCTTTGAATAGCAGCCATTCTGGTGGTATGAGATGATATCTAATTGTGGGTGGTTTTTTTTTCTTTAAGATTGTATTTACTTATTCGACAGAGAGAGACACAGCGAGAGAGGGTACACAAGCACAAGGAGTGAGAGAGGGAGAAGCAGGCTTCCCGCCGAGCAGGGAGCCTGATGCGGAGCTCTCGATCCCAGGACCCTGAGATCATGACCTGAGTGGAAGGCAGACACTTAAGGACTGGGCCCCCCAGGCACCCCCTCATTGTGGTTTTGATTGGCCTTTCTCTAATGATTAGTGCTTTTAAGTAAGCATCTTTTCATATGTTTGTTGGCCATTTGTGTATCATCTCTGGAGATAAATCTATTTGAGTCCTTTGCCCATCTTTAATCAAAGTATTTGTTTTTCTGCTATTACGCTGCAGAAGTTACTTGTATATTCTGGGTATTAACCCCTTTTCAGATACATGATGAGCAAATATTTTGTCCCATTCTTTGCGTTGCCTTTTTGCTCTACTGATAGTGTCCTTTGAGGCACATAGTTTTTAAGTTTGATACAGTGGCATTCATCTATTTGGGGGTTTGTTACCTGTGCATTAGGTATTCTTCTAAGAAATTATGGCCAGGGGCGCCTGGGTGGCTCAGTGGGTTAAAGCCTCTGCCTTCGGCTCGGGTCATGATCCCAGGGTACTGGGATCGAGCCCCGAGTCGGGCTCTCTGCTCAGCAGGGAGCCTGCTTCCCTTCCTCTCTCTCTGCCTGCTTGTGGTCTCTCTGTCAAATAAATAAATAAAATCTTTAAAAAAAAGAAAGAAAAGAAATTATGGCCAAATCCAGTGTCATGAAGCTTTTTCTCTATGTTTTCTTCTAGGATTTTTATAGTCTTGGGTCTTACATTTAGGTCTTTTAATCCATGTTAATTTTTGTATATGGTGTAAGAGAAGGATCCATCTTTATTCTTTTGTATGTGGATATCCAATTCTCCCAGCATCATTTATTGACAAGACTGTCCTTTCCACCTTGGCACTTGTGTTGAAGGTCACTGACCATATACATAATAATCTAAGGACTCAGAATTCTGTTGCATTGGCTTATGTGTTTGTCTTTATGCCAGGACCACACTGTTTTGTTTTGTTTTGTTTTGTTTTGTTTTGTTTTGTTTTTAAAGATTTTATTTATTTATTTGACAGACAGAGATCACAAGGAGGCAGAGAGGCAGGCAGAGAGAGAGGGGGAAGCAGGCTCTCCACTGAGCAGAGAGCCCGATGTGGGGCTCGATCCCAGGACCCTGAGATCATGACCTGAGCCGAAGGCAGAGGCTTAACCCACTGAGCCACCCAGGCGCCCCCACACTGTTTTGATTACTGTCACCTTGTAGTAAATGTTGAAATCAGGAACTGTGAGACCTCCAACTTCGTTCTTTTTCAAGACTGTTTTTGGCTACTTGGGAGTCCCTGGGGATTCCGTATGAGTATTAGGGTGGATTTTTCTATTTCTGTAAAAAAAAACGGCACTGCAAAAATTCGCCCTTTTGAAATGTCTCATTCAGTGGTTATTCGCAGAGTCACAGAGCTGTGCAACTCTCACCACCGTCTCACCACTTCTTGGTAAGATTAATTTTTCCCTCTTAAAAATGAAATTCACTATTAGAGCTTAATGGTGAATTTAGTTACTGTAGTCTAGTGGTCCTCAAATTGCCTGTAGCGAAAGACTAGTATGTGTTTGCTTTTTAAGTAGTTTGTTTAATTTCCAACTCATTGTGGGCTAATCTTGCGAAATAACAATGCAACAGTAGGGTAGACGGGCGCCTGACTGGCTCAGCCACACAGCACTGCGACTCTTGATCTTGGGTTGACAGTTTGAGCCCCATGTGGGGTGCAGACATTACTTAAAAAAAAAAAAAAAAAGTTGTGGGGTAGCATCAAATCCAATATTTCATATAAATGGAATCAGAGGTCCACAGATCACACCTGGAATAACTCTGTCACAGATTGCCCTTTGTTTCTTGTTTGCCTGAACTGAGGTTTTTCATATGCTAATTCATCATTATTTCATGCTGCACGTTTAATTCCATGGCTTACACACATTTTTCTAACATCCCTATTCAATTTTTTTTTTTTAATATTTGGCCTAATACAAAGTTCAGGGCCAGTGCAGGGAATATCTTTTTGGTTTTTCTTTTTCTTTTTTTTTTTTTTTTTTAAGATTTTATTTATTTATTTGACAGAGAGATCACAAGTAGGCAGACAGAGGGAAGCAGGCTCCCTGCTGAGCAGAGAGCCCAATGAGGGACTCGATCCCAGGGCCCTGAGATCATGACCTGAGCCGAAGGCAGCAGCTTAACCCACTGACGCACCCAGGTGCCCTTCTTTTTGGTTTTTAAAAGTTACATTTACAGGGACAGCTGGGTGGCTCAGATGGTTAGGTGTCTGCCTTGGGCTCAGGTCAGAATCGGGTCCTGAGATCAAGTCCCACCTCAGGCTCCTTGCTCAGCAGGGAGCCGGCTTCTCCCTTTGCCTCTGCTCCTCCCCCTACTCATGTTCACTCTCTCTCTCCTCTATCTCTGACACATAAATGAAATCTACAAAATAAAAAATAAAAGTTATATATACAGATACTTACTTAAGAGAAAATTAAATTAATCAAGATACCTTTCTGGCTGGCTTTATTACAAAATGTGTTGTGACATATTGTGTCCTGAATTATTTTTCAGAACACACAGATAAATACCAGAGGATTGAGTCCTATAGGAAAGTATTCAAATAAAAGATATATTCCCTACCCCCAAAAAAAAGAACACATAATATCTAGGTAAAGAATGATTTTCCAGGTTCTTTCAATCCTGGTGCTAAAACGCTAATGATTTCACACTGTGGACAGTATAATACACTACCATGTTCTTCCTTCAAAACGTACATTTTAACCACCCACCCAAAAAGTTCTTCTTTGAAATATGTATTTCTGTGTGGTCTGTAAGAGACTAACACTGCCTTTTCTTGGACTTTTTTCTTTTCAATTCTGATCAAAGTACAGCTGGAAAGGAATTTGTCACAACATTAATGGAACACACATCACATATTGGAGCTCAATTTATTTTATGCCTAAGCAATTCTTGAACAATGGAAAGCTGCTGAAAATTACCAACAGCCTGCCACATGTGGGCACCAGGAGCTGTTTCACTGGTGCTTTTAATCCAAAGACTTTTTCTCTATGCGATTTCTGAAGCCATTTAATTAATCATTTATGTTAAGCCCCCACATGCTTACCCGTAAGTGTGACCTGATAGGATCTGTGTTCATTTTCACAGTCTGTGCTATAGGGATGACCCCTGTGCCAAACCGGAAATAGTGCTGATAGGAAACCTTGTGGGTCACTTACTCAGCGTAACTGAAGTGTGTGAGGACTAGCTTAGGGGAACTTGGGGTACTTTTTCCCATTGTATCTAGTAACCTCCAGGTAGATGACCTTTTCCTAATAATGTAGAAACCCTGGGTTAAGCGAACAAAGAGGATGAGCAAGGTCAGGTAAGCCAATGTACACGTGTACTACATCATTAGTATTAGACTATGTTTTATCTCAAATGCTTATCAACAGAGGAGTGAATTAGGCCATCCAAGATATGGCTCTGATTTCTCCTGTTACCCTTTCAAACTAGCTTCCTATTACTTACATACCAAGAGGATGCTATCGCTGGTAATGCTTTAGTTTTGAGCTGGGTTCCAGCATTAACCACAAGGTCGTGTTCCATCCTAGTTCCTAATTCCCTTCTCCCATGACCAGTAGGAAAGTGCCTAAAGTGTATATTTGACAGAATAGGCCTTTCCTGTTTATTTATGAACAAATCAAGGTTTATTGACTATAAATGAAATGAGGGATAAAAAATACCGGTCAGCATGTGCCAAGCACTCCTTTGGGCCTAGCACTGAGCTACTTACTTGACGTGTGTTCCCAGGGACAGATGTCATCAAGAGACCACCTGTCTGGCCCGCCCAGGGTTTGAACTAAGGACTTTGTTCTTGTTAAGCCAGCAGTTTGAGGTTGTTCCTAAGACCCTTTTCCAGCCCAGCATCCTGTCATCCTCTTATGACTCATCATGGCAACTGCTATTTGCACTCTTTAACAAATGCATACATAACATTATTTAGTCAACTATACAGTCTATGCAAGTACCAGAAGTCAGTTACCAAAAATGAATAGTAGTAATTCTAATATTTACTTTGCATCCGCATTCTGGCCCCTAAGAATCACTTTGACTGAGACGTAATCATAAGAACTGAAACTATAAAACTCCTAGAAGAAGACACCAGGGAAAGCTTTATGACGCTGGATTTGGTGATGACTTCTTGGATGTGACACCAAGGCAACAAAAGAAAAAAATACTTGGGCTTTATCAAAATGAAAAACTTCTGTGTATCAAAGGGCACTGTCAACAGAGTGAAAAGCAGCCAATGGAATGGGAGAAAATATCTGCAGATCACAAATCTGATAAGGGGTTAATGCCTAGAACATATACAGAACTCCCCCAACTCAACAGAAAAATAACTAACCAGATTTAAAAATGGGTAAAGGACTAGAATAGACATTTCTCGAAAGGAGATAGGAACACCCAGGTGGCTCAGTTGGTTAAGCATCTGCCTTTGGCTCAGGTCATGGCCCGGGGTCCTGGAATCAAGTCCCACACTAGGCTCCTTGCTCAGTGGTGAGTCGACTTCTCCCTCTGCCTCTGCCCCTCCCCCACACTCAAGTTCATTCTCCTTGTCTCTCTCTCAAATAAAAATCTTTTAAAAAGAAAGAAAAAATAAACAAGGGGCACCTGGGTCAGTTAAGCATCTGATTCTTGATTTTGGTTCAAGTTAGGGTCATGGGATTGAGGCCAGCGTTGGCCTTCATGCCAAGTGTGGAGCCTGCTTAAGATTCTGTCTCTCCCTCTGCCCATCCCCCCTTAAAAAATTTAAGAAAAAACGAACAAATGGGTAGTAACCACATGAAAAGATGCTTAACAGCACGAATCACTAGAGAAATGCAAATCCAAACCACAGTAAGATACCACCTCACACCATTATAATGGCGACTATCCAAAGAACAAAATTAACAAGCATTGATAAGGACGTGAAGAAATTGGAATCATTCTACCTTCTTGGTAGGATTGTGAAATGGTACAACTACTATAGAGAACCGTGTGGTACTTCTCCCAGAAAGCCAAATCTAGAATTACCGTGTGATCCAGGAAGTCCTGTTGTCGGTGTATGGCTCCAAGCGTTGATAGCAGGGACCAGAGCCGGTGTCTGTACAGTCGTGTACAGGGCAGCATTACGCACGACAGCCTGAGCTCGAGGCAGCCCTCGTGTCCACTGACAAATGAAGGCTAAACAAAATGCGGTATATCCGTGTGATAGAGTATCAGTCAGCCTTAAAAAAGGAGATTCTGACCCACGTGACAACTTGGGTGCACCTTGAGGACATTACAGTAAGTGAAATAAGCCAGGCACAGAAGGAAAAACTGTGATTCCACTATTATGAGCTACCCAGACTAGTCAGACTCGGACAGAGGGTACAGCGTGGTTGCAGGGGCTGGTGGGAGGCCAGGATGGAGAATCATTGTTTAATGGACAGAGAGTCTCAGTTTCGGAAGATGAGAACGGTCTGGAGACGGGTGTTGGTGACAGTCACAGAACAGTGGGAATGCACGTAATGCCACAGAACTATACACTCTGAAATGGTCTGAACGGTAACTTTCATCTTAAATATATTTTACCACAGTTCTTTTAAATAATAGATTTTTTTAAATGCAGGACACATGCACATCCTCACTACTAATGAGGTCATCAAGTACCAGCTCAGTATCCACCAGATGTTGTGCCAGAAGATTAATTTAATGTTCAACTGCTTGTACTAAACATGAAATGCCTAAACCGTTCATCTGTGCACTACATAAACAGAGTGGTCAGTGCTAGGTGATAGATTGTAACAAAACTAGGATTTACATAGGAGAGCCATCCATTAAATTTACAAAGCGTGTGTTTTTGATTTGTGTTCAGCTCATTTGTACTAGTATTCATTTTATTTGTGTGGGGATCGGAATATGGAAACAATATTTAAAGAATAATTGCATTTTGCATTTCTTATTTGCATATTCCCATCTTAATTAAGATCTCTGCTGCATCCTAAATTAAAAACACATTTATTTTGGATTTAAAATCTACAGTACAAAAAAAGCTTTGTTTTTAAATATCTAATTTCTGCTCTTCTAGATCGCATAAAGAAATCTAATAAAAAAGGAACTTAGCAGAGAACAGTGATTGGTCCTTGACAAGTGTATCATCTTTATAGAAGGAACCAGTATAGACACCTGATATGTTATAAAATTTTAATCAGCTTAAACGTTTATTCTGACTTACATTTTTCTTAGTAGCAGAACTTTCCCGTAGCATTTTCTTGGAAGAGACAAGTCAGTCTGCAAGGTTCAAAGTGCTTTCTTTATCCTTTTTTTTTTTTTTTTCAGTTTTTCTTTTTCAGTTTTATTTTAAAGCCTAAATATTCATGTCTAAATATTAGACAGCAATGTTTTTCTGACATTTCTTGTCATGGTGTCGTGATGACAGTTGAAGAATTGGAAGTCATGAGACCTGTAGGTCGGGAACAGCGGTCAGATCCAATAAAACCAAGCAAAGTTTGCAGCTTTTTTGTTTTCTTGGAGAAAAGATTCTGAATCCTTTTGAGATTAAATTTTGAAAGTACAAAAGGTGAACTTAGGTCTCAGTGGAAATTTAAACACTTAAGACATTCTTTTAAGATTTTAACGTATTGCTCACTTGACTGGAACAAAATAAGTGTAGTATCCTTTAGGGCTTGGATATTCTTTTCATCCTTTTTGGAATGCTGGCATTTCAGAAGTACTGCTCTTTAGACTTTTTTTTTTTTTTTTTTTTTTAACTCTAGCCACCAGGATCCTAATAACATCAAGATAGGATGTAAGATTGTTTGAGGGGTCATTTCTAAAGCATATGAAAGGGACTGGCAGAATGTAAAGAAGAGTTTAGACATTTGTCCCTTTTTAACCAGAATTTATCTTCAGAGTAGGTAATACTAATAATCACTGTATCTCAGCTAGCTTATTCTCGTGTTTCACTGGGGTCTGTGGCTTTCTGGGTAGCAAAGTCACACTGAAATACCACAAGAGCTAAGAAGATGAGGGTATCAGTAGTCAAGGCTGAAGTTCACTAGGAAACGTCTAGAACTCAAGGACAATCATTTTCATACATATTGTAATGGATACCACATTCATGCTTCTGGATTATTTTTCAGATTTTTAACAATGACTGCTCTCACATGCATCATTGCCATCATATCAGTCCCTGGGGGCTGGACTGGTAAAACAGCTTGCCAGGTTTAAAGAATTTATCTACAAGAAATACACACACACACACACATACACACACACACATAAGTAATATATATATTTATTTATCATATATGCAAATATATATATTCAAATATGCGATTTCTTCTTCTTATGCCAATTATATCACAGCCAAGGAATGTTTTTCCCTGTATGAAAACTGACCCAGAGATAAATATCCTCACTTCCAAAAACTGTGCAAAGTGAAAGGGAAACAACTAAAACCACATCCTTTAAGGCACTGATTAGCTGGCCTTGACTGTCCTTTTCATGTCAGAGGTTCACTGAGGCGGCAGCCGGCTCAGGGCCTTTTGGGGGCAGAGATCAGCCTGAAACACAGGTGTCAGGACTCTCAGATAAGGCCCTTTCTTTCACATCTATTTGAATGAAATTGAGTACAGTAGTCTCCCCTTATCCACAGGGGATACTGGAAACCACAGATAGTACCCAACACTGTGTATACTATTTTTTCCTGTATGTACTGACATAAAGTTCTCGTTGTAAGTCAGGCACAGTAAGAGATCAACAGCTATAATAATAAAATAGGGCAGTTCTAACAATATATAGTATAATAAAAGTTATGTGAATGTGGTCTTTTCACTCTCAAAATATCTTACCGTCCTATACTCGCCCTCCTTTGTCTTGTGGTGATGTTGGAAAGGATACGTGCCTACGTGATGAGATGAAGTGAGGTGAATGAGGTAGGCATGTGACGCAACCTTAGGCTGCTGTTGACCTTGTGACCGTATGTCAGAGGAGGGTCGTCCGCTTCCGGGCCGCAGATGCCCACGGGCCACTGAAAGTAACATAAACCGTGGTGGAGGGGGCTACCGTGTAGCCATCTTTAAAAAGCCAACACTGTTCGTTATAATACTTACAAGCTGAAATCGGTGGCAGAAAGGAAAAGCGAGCTCGGGGAGAGAGCCACATGGGCAAGCAGAGTTCACTGCACACCCACACACATACTCAAGAGTCCCAGCTGGCCTTGAGCGTCTCACCCCGCATGAGTAAAGCCATAAGGAATTTCCATTCACCCATTACACAAATATTTATTGAGTAACTAGTATGTGCCAAGCTTCATATTTCTTGCTGCTAAATAGCCTCTGAGTTCTCAGGTCATTTATTTTAAGGAGGAAAAATACAGTGTGCTATTCTTAAACCCAAATACATCAGCAAAGGCACGGACTTTGATTCTTGTAATGAATTTGAGAGTTGTGTGGGGGGAGTGGAAGTGATAAAGGGAGATATTTTTCCTTAAGACAAGGCTGGTAATAGTGAAGTCCATGTACTAATCACTGTGCGACACTGAATGGATTTGTTACAGTAGTAAGATCTGCTTCCAGTAAGTGAATACGTAAAATCTACTTAAAGTAGACTGTTAGCATAGATGGGCTGTTGGGTTGTTGATAAAATCTATCAAGGCCTTCCGTAGGGAGCTTCCTTTGTTAACACAGGACTCCAAATTGAGGTTTAGGGTTTGCTCATTTGGCCTCGGTAACAAATTAGCTTCTTGCTCTAGGTGTGAGGGTGCGCCATCAGCGAATCA
This sequence comes from Lontra canadensis, assembly GCF_010015895.1. NCBI lineage: Eukaryota > Metazoa > Chordata > Mammalia > Carnivora > Mustelidae > Lontra > Lontra canadensis. The sequence continues at coordinate 4,251,843 of NW_022631085.1, read as the reverse complement.
AGTCGCTGTTAGAGAATGCATTTGGCAGGTGCCCTCCTGTTGCGGGAAATGAGAGTGGGGGATGGCGGAGGGGAGGGCGCGTCAGGCTTGGACACGGGACACAAAGTGTAAAGCAGAGTTAAGGACCCGTATGTGGAGTGGGCCTCCAGGGAACAGCAAATGCTCTAGGCCCTGGGTCCAGGATGTGCTGACAGTGTTGGGGAGAGCCTGTGACCAAGTCTAAAGATCACACTGGAATTCACCAGGATTATTACTCCGCTCTGTACAGCAAGAGAACCTCACAAGTGTCCTGTATTGTTCTGATCATTTTTACAAGAGTCTTGGACTTCTCTTCTGCCAAAACAGGGCGGTTCTGACCATATTTCTGAGAAAACACTACCAGGGTGGAGTCAGTCGAACCTCGTTTAGCTTTAGCTTTTCATTGCTATTGGGACAAAGACTGGCTAGCTGAGGTGAAGCATGGTGCTCCACCATCTGGGTCTCAGACATAATACTATATTTTTCTTTTGTTTTCCGGTGGACTTAAAAAAAAAAAATGAGGTCATTCCCTTCTAATTCTGGTTTTTCTAATTTTATGTCATTGAGTTCACATACTTGTTCACTTTCTGGCTTTTCCACCAGTTTACTTCAGTGTCCCCTGCAGTTCCTGAATTCTTGAAAACTCCTCCTGTGGATCAGCCCCCCACCAGGTCCACCGCACCTGTCGTCCCCACGAATACTGTGTCCTCAGCAAAGCCTGGGCCGGCGCTAGTAAAGGTGGGTCCCTGCACACACGCTGGTTCGAGGTCTTTACCGGCGGCTTGTCTGCGGGAACACAAAGGCACATGTCTGCGTTGGGCAGCCTGGCTTTCAGTCCGAAGCCTTGAAAACAAAACCACAGGCAGACTTGCTCGGTCACGCCTCGGTCTTGGAAACCACCACCTTCCACAAATGCCCTATTGTTCTGTAGTCACAGAAGAACCGCAAAACATTCGGTCTCCGTGAAACTCCCAGAGCCCTGCAGAAAGGCTTTAGGATACATTTTATCAGCAGTTCCCAGTTCTGCCGCCATCCAGGCTGCCAGAATGAAGGAAACCCTGGGAGTGGGGTAAGATCGAGCCTCTTAGCGCAGTGCTGGGGAGTCGGGAGCCTCACAAACAGATGTCTTTAATGGGAACGTAATTTCAGACTGTATACACAAGGTCAGTGTCAGCGCTAGTCCAGATGTATTACATGACAGGTTAAAGGCTTTAGAAAAGCGGCTGCGTTTTTTGATTTAGCAGATTTGGCCTGTCGAAGCCAGGTTTGTCCTCTAGATAAGCTGCAGATTGGTGGCACCGTTCCCTACATTTGACTGGGCGCAAATAATCCAGCTAGAACAAGCCCCACGGAAGATCAAAATTCTTAATATATAGTGGTATACTTTTAAAGTTTTTTTTTTAAGTGTATTTAGAACTGCCGGATGGGGGCGGAGGGGCGGTGATAGAGAATAGTGTCATCGTTTCAGATGTGGCTTTGCCAAACATAGCAGAACACTGATGTCAAAACGTTTAGAACGCAAAAAGGACTCTGGAGAGCTAGCCAACCCTCCCAGCACCTTCCAGAAGGGAGGCCGGAAGAAGTAACGAGGCTCGGAAGGATCCAGGCTCCCCAAGGGCAGCCAAGCCTTCTTTCTGCCTCCCCAGATTCCTTGCTTCCATCCACTCTGGCACAGTCGTGGTCCTCGGCCCTCCTGCAGAGAAGGCTCCCTGCTCCAGCCTTTCTGTGTCTGTGCAGCCCAGCGTCTGTGGCCCCAGGGCACAAGTCAGTGTATCTCACCATCTTCCATCACTTAGTACTGGAGCCAGAAATTCCCAAGTGTGGCACGTGGCAGCTGAGCTATTAACATCAGCTCTCCTCCCTTGCCCACATTCCCAAGCGTGTGCCACAGATGGCACAGAGAGCGTTTGGATGCCGACCCATCTGTCCCTGTGGGTGCTGAGTTCTCAGCCTCTCCTGTTCTCTGGGTCTCTCCTCTTCACTGGTGTGTCTGTAGGGAGGGCTTTGACTCTGGGGCCGGAGGCGTTGTTGAAGAAGGTGAAGTTCAGAGGCTTGGTCAGGGGTCCCGGGACTGTGCTAGGAGAGGAAGAGACAGGTACACATGAGAAACAGATCACAGTTCGGCGGGGGGGCGTTCTGAGAGGAAAGCTGTTGTTCCCCACCCTCACTTCGTGGGAGAACATGCCAGTGACTAGGTAACAGCAGATTTAGTCTGAGGCCTACTGGTTACTGTGTGCCTGTCCCCTCCCTTTTCCCGCAGGTGCCTTCCTGATTAGCCAGGTCAGCGGTTTCATCATTACATAATAGAGTGCCACCTCGGGTTCCCAGACCGCATCCGTTGTTGTCATCACTTCGAAAAGACCAGGAATAAAATCGGTTATTGATAGCACAATAAGCAGATGACGGAGAACTGACTAATACTATGAGATTACAGTATTTGGGTGTATTTTCCTTAGAAATATGTAACTTGAGGGGCACCTGGGTGGCTCAGTCAGTTAAGTGTCAAACTCTCGATTTGGGCTCAGATCATGACCTCAGGGTCATGAGATCCAGCCCCTCTTGGGGCTCCACGCTGGGCATGGAGCGGCTTAAGATTCTCTCTCTCGGCCTCTGCCCCTGCCGTCTCCTCTTCAAAAATTAAAAAAAAAAAATAAAAAAAAAAAGAAATACATAACTTCATAGTCTGCTCTATTCCATTAGAAGCATTTTTTCTGTTTGCACATATCCGCTCAAGAGTGACTCTAGAATACTTTAATGACCACAAAATAGTCCACAGTTACAGTGACGCATCGCTCGTCTCCTCCCGTTTGTAGCTCGAGCCCGCAGCCTGTTCTAACTGGGAGTCCTTTGCGTGAGCCCTTCCGGCGTGTCCACATGGGACACCCGCAGTGACTGTTGGCTGAGCCTGAGTGGGTAAGGCTGAGCTGCATGGCCTTCCCTTACTCTAAGGGAACAATAAGTCCTTAGGAGCCAGATTTCTTGGTCGGAGGAGGCGTCCCCACGTTTTCCTCGCCCTGGAGGCACGCTCGGTCCCTCGCCGCCCCGCTGGCGGCCCCGCTGTCCGGGGCCCTCCGCCGCTCGCTCCCGGGCTCCTCAGGCACACGGTGACGGCTTCTCCTAAAACGCTCTTCTCTTTGTCCCGAAACCAGCAGAGCCATCCCAAGAACCCCAGCGACAAGCACCGCAGCAAGAAGTGCAAGGACCCCAAGCCGCGGGTGAAGAAGCTAAAGTACCACCAGTACATCCCGCCCGACCAGAAGGGCGAGAGGAGCGAGCCGCACATGGACTCCAACTACGCGCGCCTGCTCCAGCAGCAGCAGCTCTTCCTGCAGCTGCAGATCCTGAGCCAGCAGCAGCAGCACTACAACTACCAGGCCATCCTGCCCGCGCCGCTCAAGTACGCGCGCGCGGCCGCGGGGGGCGGGGCGGGGGCGGGGCGCGGCTCGCGTCCTCCGCCCGCCCGGGGCCCTCCGCTGCCCGGGCTTCCCCGTCGTGCCCGGCTCCCCGGGAGAGCGGCCGGCCGGCCGGCCCAGTCTCTGTCCCTGAAAGCCCTTCCCCACCTTGCGAGTTAGAGGGGATTCCCACCGCGACCCACCCGGGAAGCTTTTGCCTGTTACTCACCCAAGTAGTAGTAGATGCCGTGAGCAAAGCACCCAAGTGTACGACCTGTTGTAAACAGTTTAAAAAAAAAAACAAAGACGAGTGTAGGAGCTGGAGTGGTTGAGAAAGCTTTATGAGAAAGGTGGGATACTTATATGGGAAAGAGCCTGAAACCAGGGAAGGGCCCTTTCAAGCCAAGGGGGATGATCTTGGTGCAAGAACAGAGGAAGGAGTGGGTGAGGTCTGGTTACTGGCTGATGAAAAAAAGAGCCCGAATAAAGAATGTGATTCGCTTTTTTAAGAAAAGTAGAAGACAGAACTGAGTTGAGCCTCTGTCTGGAGGAGCTCGCAGCTAGGCAGCCTTGAATCTGGATGTGGTAGGTGACTCAGAAGGCTGTCAGGGTGGAATCAAAGTGCGAGAAAGAGCGGTTTGATGCTGGTCCTGGAGGGGAGTCTGGAAATAGGAAAAACAGAAATTTCACAACAGAGTAGATGAGAGAAGATGAAAGGGCGTTGATAACGGGAAGGAAGGAACAGATGAGAGATGTTTCAAAGACAACTAAAGGTCTTGGTGACCAACAGCTGTGGAGAAGGAACACATTTCCAGAGTCTGAGCCCAGTTGGGAGGGACGGAAGGAAGTGAGTTCCACCAGCTTCCGAGACTGAATCCATAGCAGGACATCGAATGCAAACTTTAGCTATGCACGGATAGGAATTTCTAGATAGCCATCCTCAGTATGCATTTGCTGGGAAACATAGATAAAAATGCAAAGGCCTTATCTTTCGTTTCCCTCAGTTTTCAGGAGAAAGGGATAGTTACATTCAGCTCACAGAAAGAAACTTTAAAAAAAATGCAGAATTTCATTAGAAGAAAAAATGTTTTCAGTGATCAAGCCTCTCAGTTTATGATCTGTAAAAACTTGACTCCTGTCTTCTACACGTATGCCAAGCATTCCTGCACAGGGAGCCCGATCTTCTAGGAGTAGGAAAGGAGTAAGACCCACTCAAAAGCTCCTCTGTTAGGAACCATCTCCTCATATGCTAACGATTATCAGTTCACTTTTTTCTTTGAAGATCCTGATATCTCGAGGAAGATTAGACCTATTAGTCATTCAGACCTTACTGTACAGTACTTAAATCTAAAAGATGAAGAAAGAAGGAATTTGTGTAGCATGTTATTACTTTAAGAGCAAGCAGGCCTGAGTGAGATGTTGACGTTGGAAGGAAACCAGGGAAGACCAAAGAGAATTGGAAGAGTATCAGAGGCAAACGGCCGCTGCTTTACAGCTTTGTCCAGGCCCAGGGAGGCTCCCTCCCCTGCCCCCGCCCTCCTCTGGCAGCAGGCAGTAGGGATGCGAACGCGAACCCTGGCTCCCATCTCTGTGCTCCTTAAGATGCACCGAGCTGTGTGCTCAGCACGTGACCTCACCCTCCTCCTCCTAGTAACTCCAGGAAGAGCAGGAATGTCTGATCCCTACTCCCAGGCAAGGAAACCTGTTAAACTGCAAATCCCATGAAAGGGTTGTTTTGCGTAGGGTATCTATGAAATAGTCTTTTCTGTAACGAAAGAAATTGTGTGGGGCCGGTCTCTGGATGGAAAGAGTACATCTGAGGGTGTCGAGGACCTGGTCTCTCTCAGTTCCTCGCCTTTCCATGAAGGCCATGGTTCCCCTCTCCTCCGTAAACATTCCCATCCCTGCAGCCGCCAAGCCACCGACCTAAGGAAAGCATCCCCCAAAAAGAACGAGGAGGAAAGACCCCTTATCGTTCTGCATTTGTTCACCACACATCACTTCTGTGTAATTTCCACGTCCTGGATGTGGAAACGTTTTTATTACAGTGTTTGTTTTCCCCGGAATTCCAGCACAGAGAGCAATGTGGAAGTCTTAGAGCACCCATACAGTGGGATTTTATCTGATGACGCATACTGCCCGTACCTTGGGAAGATCAGGAGCCCTGGGCGACAGGGCCGTAGTTCCAGCATAGCCACACACTGGCGGAGGGTTCTAGAAGGTCCCTTTGTGTGTCTGGACTTTGGGTTTCTTCATCTACACTGTCATCACATTCCGCAAGGTCCCCGGCCCCCTCACACATCACCTTTTCTTTCTCTGTCGATTTGGGGGGGTGGGACGATCAACTTACTATTTCAAAGGTCAGAGTAAACATTGAATTGTTAATCGTAGTAACAAGTAGGGTATTAGACAATCTCAACAAAAAAGACAGCACAAAATAGAATCATCAGGTTTTTTTGATGACACATCAAAAGGCACATTTACATGGTGCCTTCTCAAGGAGATAATATTCACAAGAGAGCAAAACCTGGTTGGGAGGAATTTTGCACTTTTTAGTTAGGAAAGCCCAGATATATAGTTCATAGGTAATTATGCAGTACCCCTGTGGTATTAAAATTTCACTGGGAGGTTGATTAGGAAAAATGAAATCTAAAAAAGCTCCTTGCAGGGAAAGTAATGAAAATAGGGTTGAGAAATTCTGATTTACAATAAAAGATTTTAAAACTGAATTTTTAGAAAGGAAAAAAATGATACATAAAACATTTGTCGTTCCATGCAAACTTCAAAAAACTTAAATACTTAAAATATTTAACTGCCATAAAATTTAGGCAGATTTTATGTCAAGAGTTAGCTGTTGACAGGGCCAGAAATGGCTTCAAACACAATCTTCCTAAAACTCTCTTGACAAAGCTGCTCTAACTGGGGACCTCATCCTCGTTCAGAATAAGGAATTCAGAGTCTCCTTGCTTCAGCACCAAGGTTCATATAACAGTAAAACCTGGGGCTGTAATGAAATTGGCTCTTCAGTATCAGGCATCACGTGGACCTTTCTCGAATGGATAGCAACCACGCCGAAGAGAAAGGCCGTTGTTGCCAAGAGTAGCATACGGGGAAGAAGTTAGACGGGAACCTGGTTTCGATATGGAAAGGAGTTTAGGAAAAGGAGTACAAAAGTACAACAGATGCACCAACATTTCTTTATTAACCTTTTTAAATGAAGTATAGGTTGTGGAGAGGTCCATACATCCTAACTGAAAATCAATGCCAGGTAGATCCCTAAATCAAGAAGCAACATCCCCAGTTCCCCCAGGAGGGCGTCCTTGCATCCCCTCTCAGTGACTACCTGACTTGTGTCCCATAGACTAGTTTGCCTGTTCTTGAACATTGCATAAATGCCATCTTACAGTGCGCATTGTTTAGCTGCTTTTGCTCAATACTATGTGAGCTGCCTCTTCCCCGGCACAGAAAGCAGCAGCTCGTTTTTACTCTGTCTAGCGTTTTATAATCGAGCCACCCACCGTCCTCTTGGTGGACAGCTGGGTCGTGTCCGGTTGGGGCTGGTGTGAATAACGCCATGATAAACATGGTTCACACATGTCTATCTTGTCAGGTGTCCTCCTAGGCATGCCCCTGGGTCAAAAGAGAGGCGCAGGTTTTTCTTCAGCAGGTAGTATAAGACAGTTCTCCAGAGTGGTCCTCCCAGTTCACACCTCCACCTGCCACGGCGGAGAGCTTGGGACGTTCCGGGGCCTCGGTACCCACAGTTTGAGTCATTGTACAGCACTTGTGCTGGGCGTGCAGTGCTGTTCTGTTGTGCTTTTCTTGATTGTCCTCCTGTCTATTGAGGCTAAGCCCTGTCCACACATTTATTGGCCGCTGGGTATCCTTTCTTGTGGTACGCTTGTTCAAGATTTTCCCATTTTCCCATTGGGTTTTGTCTTTTTCTTACTGCTTTTGAGACTTCTTTGTATACTCTAGATATGAGGCTTTGTCAGAAGTACATATTACAAATATCTCTTCCCATGGCTTGACTTTTAACCCTTAAATGTGTCCTTCTTAGTGCATTTTGTATCCTGTTTGAGAAATCTTTGCCTACCCAAAGGACATGAAGATGTTATTCTAAGTTTTCTAAAAGCTTTATTGGTTTCATAATTCACCTTTAGGTTTTTGAGATGATGTGAAGTAGGGGTCCGTCAAGGGCCCTATTTTTTCTGTATGAACAGCCAGTGTGGAGCAGCACTATTCATTGTTAAGGGCCACCCTTTTCCTACTGCCCTACAGTGCCGTCTTCGTGATAACTCAAGAGGCTGTATATGTGAGGGTCTGTTTCTGGATTCTCTCTTCTCTTCCATTTGTTCTGCCCCCAAAACCGCACCATCGTAATAACTGGCTTTGTAATGAATTTTGATATCTGGTGGTATGACGCTTCCGACTTGGCTTTTCTTCAAGGATGCCGTGGCCTTTCTTGGTCCTTTGTATTTCCATATAAAGCTGAGAATCACTTTCTAAGTTTCTACCAAGCAAGCAAACAAGCAAACAACATTGACAGGGATTTTCATTGCAATCTAATTTGATGTCTGTCTTCAAAGTATTGAGTCTTCCAACCCATGACCGTGGCCTTTTTCTCTTCACAAGCTAACACATTGTTAGTAGAAGCAATGTCAAATTCAGAAATTATTTTATTATAAACTCTCTCATTTTCTCGTTCTTTTGAAGGCCACTTAATGACAAAAATAACAACAGTGGGAATTCCACTCTGAACAGTACCACACCTAACCCTCCAAGACAGAATACATCTGCTCCTGTGAGAAAGCCGGGACCTCTGCCTTCTAGCTTGGATGACTTAAAGGTGAGAAGTCCAAGGAGAGTTTATGCACCCATAGGTATCAGAGAAAGGTAAATGATTTGCCAGATTTCTCTAGTATGTATAGGTAAGTTTTCCTAGACCTTCAACTTCACCAACATAAAATAACCTCTATAGAGGCACTTTCTGTTTATGTCCACTAAGTTTCTTTTAAAATGACCAATAATGGGGTGCCTGGGTGGCTCAGTGAGTTAAAATGACCAGTAATGATTCTCATTCATTGAGCATAAACCATGTGCAGATACCAGACCAGTTCTGACAGCAGAGGCAGGTTTTTTCTTCCCTGCTCGTTTCCAAGTTTGGGAGAAGCAGAAAAAATGTAACAGTCCAGAATCTGATCTCCAAGGCCAGCCTGCATGGGTTTCCACCCCAGCTCGGCCTTCGGTTGTCCGTGATAGCTCGGACCACGGCGAGTCAGCCTCTCTCTGCCCCCGTCTCCTCTGAGAACGAGGAATTGTAATAATAATACCCACACCTCCTGCGAAGATGAGTTGGAAGAGTAAAGCACGTCCAGCAGTGTCTGGCACATGGTCATTACTCAGTGAATGTGATGGTTATCATCATGATTTCCGGTTTTCAATCCTTGGACATAAATCCTTGCTGGATCACTGGCCTTTGCAGTACTTGGGGTCTGTAGCTGTGTGTGTCTGTGGGTTAGGAAGAGAAACCTTCCCGCTTGCTGGTGTGCGGTCACAGGGAGCTGACAGACATCGGCCCCTTTCTCATCAGAGTGTCCCATAGATTTGTCAGAAGTTGCAGGGCCAGAAGAAGAGGTGTGACTTGTTTGTACTTGCAGGTGTCGGAACTGAAGACAGAACTGAAGTTAAGGGGTCTTCCAGTATCAGGCACCAAACCGGACCTCATTGAACGCCTGAAACCCTACCAGGAAATGAACAATAGCAGTGTCACCGCGGGCGGCGTCCTGACAGTGCCCGCGTCTGCCATCGTCACCAGTAACCCAGAAGTCACCGTGGCACTGCCCGTCACAACACTACACAACCCCGTGACCAGCTCGGGCTCCTCCTTCAAGGCAGAATTGCCCCCTGCCGGCACCAGCACTGCCACCCACGTTGAGACCGTCAGCTCCCCTCTGCCCATCTCACCGTCCCCCTCCGAACAGTCCAGTCTCGGGACCGAGGACACAAACATGGCAGACACCTTCACCGAGATCATGACCATGATGTCGCCGGCGCAGTTCCTGTGCTCATCCCCTCTGCGAGTGACGGGCCCCGAGGACAGCCCGAGCCCCGCCAGCAGCACGCTGTCGAGTCTGGAACTGGACGCGGCTGAGAAGGACCGCAGGCTGCAGGAGAAGGAGAAGCAGATCGAGGAGCTCAAGAGGAAACTGGAACAAGAGCAGAAGCTCGTGGAAGTTCTGAAAATGCAGCTCGAGGTGGAAAAGCGAGGGCAGCGGCAGCAGCTGCCGCTGGAACCGCAGCCCGGCACCGCAGCCAGTCCGGCGGCCACGTTAGATCCGAAACTCGGCGGCACCGGCTCCTCCGTCAAGGACGAGGCCTCGCTCAGCGACTGCTCTGGCTCCAGGCAGCCGGGCCCGGGAGCCGGCCAGCCCGTCGGCCAGCCCCTCTCGGCGGCGGGCCAGGCCCTGGTGGCCAAGAAGGCAGTGGTGATCAAGCAGGAGGTCGCCGTGGCCCAGGCGGAGCCGCCGAGCGTCGTCCCACAGTTTTACGTGAGTTCACAGGGACAGCCGCCACCTGCCAGTGTCGCTGCGCCTCAGGCTTTACTGACCACACAGACCGCCCAGCTGCTGCTGCCGCTGTCCATCCAGGGCTCCCGTGTCACCTCAGTGCAGCTCCCCGTAGGCAGCCTCAGACTCCAGGTGTGAAGTGTGTCTTCTAACTCCCTTGCCTTACAGCCTGCCGAGAGCGGAAGCTTGCCTCACGCTTTCTCCCAGATGCCTTCACGCCAGGCTTCGGGGTGCCAGGAAATGCGGGGGTGGGGGAGGGGGTGGCCTCAGAGAATCGAATTCCAAAACGTTAATAGCTAGCATTGTTTCTGTACGGTAAAAACCAACGAGAGGTGCTCTTCCACTTTCCATACCTTTTATCTTCAGTGAACACAGTCTCCCGCACACAGGCATTTCTAAATACTCGTCACGGTGTCATGAGAATAGTTAGTGTCACTGGGCGCTCTGTGTGCGGGACACAGCATCAAGCACTTTATCATTCTATTTATTTATTTATTTATTTATTTATTTAACTAACTAACTAACTAATCTCTGCACCCAACGTGGGACTCGAACTCATGATCCCAAGGTCAGGAGTCACACGCTCCTCCGACTGAGCCAGCCAGGCCCTCCATTCCTCCAGGAGATCTGAGTGGTAACACCCATTTTGAGACAGGGAAACTGAGGTTTGGCAAGTTGCTCCAGGACGGAGCTGGGTAGTTCTGACTACAGCTGTCACTTTTACGCCCACTCCTATATTCTGCCTCCTAAATGTAGTTCTTGGAAGACACCAGTGAGGCGAAGATGCCAAAGGCTTGTTGGGCATCTAAGGGGAATGTGACCACAAACCTAGGAGAGAGGATGTGGTTGAGAGACGTGCTAAGGCACTGATAGGCAGGAAACCTCCTTTTATGCCTGTGTAACCCGTGTTCTGACCTCAAGCTGTTTTTATGTGATGCGTTTTGGTAGGTTTCAACAAAATGTGTGGGCCACAAGTAAACAGAATGGGGGCAGTGCTCCTCAATTTTGATGCCCCAGAGTCTCTTAATGGCAGAAGAGACTGGTCCTGTACCCCTAGGGTTAGGAAGCATGACCCGAGGCCCTTGGCATGTGCAGAAACTCTAATTCCCCTGTTTAACCTTTCCAGTGTCTGTGAAATTGAAGGTCTACTCTGTAATAGAGCTCTTCTGAGCTTTTTTTTCCCAACCAAATCTTCGAGTGGAGTTGACGTTCTCAGAACAAGAACTGTGTTTTATTCTGGGCCTGTGTGTGCCCCGGCATATGGCTGACGGCCCCCCAGAGGGAGCACAGCGTGCAGCTCAAAAGCAGGAGTTCAGGCCGGTGGGCCCCAGAGATTTCCCTGCTGCTGCTCCGGTTACTACAACAGCTGACCTAGTACGTGGAGAGCTCTTGTAGGCTTCTGTTTCCATTTTCTCTTCTCTCAAAATTTTTGAATGAAAATCTTAGCCACTTAAGAAACAATCAGAGCATGAAGATAACTGGCTTGGTGTTTCACTCTCTGGTTTACAATTCAGGCTCAAATCTGTATGTTAATGAAATGGACTTTGTATCTGTAAATATTTTATTTCACTTCAGATAGATCTCCACATGACCCGTTATTCCACATCTAAGCTCTTTTTTTAAAATTTTTATATATATACACATATACATATATATGTATATGTGTATATATATTGTTTTTTTAGTAGTCTCTGTGCCCAACACGGGGCTCAAACTCACAACCCTGACATCAGGAGTCTCACGCTCTTCCAGCTGAGCCAGTCAGGTGCCCGCACGTCTAAACTCTTGATTCTGAGATTGATTTTGACAATTAAATTGATTTTTCATCTGCTTCCTAGACTCCAGCACAAGCAGGAATCCAGACTCAGCCTCAGACAGCAGCGGCCACGCTGTCCTCGGGCTTAGCCCAGACTGTACCTCAGAAGCAAGACACTTTCACGCCGCATGTGCTCAATCAGCCTCAGCAAGTTAGAAAGGTGGGTGAAGGCGAACGGGCGACAGGCTGTCGCTGCAAGCGCCCGCAAAGCAGTCTCCTCGTGAGAAGCATCTGTCTGTTCTGTGTGATGTGCCCCCTCCTTGGGCGGGCCTGAGGGGCCATGGCCTCTGGCCGTGAATCATCCAGTTGTTTGGGGAAGAGAATTCTTCATTACTGAAAGAGAGCTCGTCTTAACAGTTACAAGCCCCTTTTCCAAGGAAAAGTTTCAAAAGTGTGTTATTAATCCTCATATGTAGGATTTTCTGGGTTTAAAATAAATTTCTTTTCAAATTAATAATTTTTTGGAGGGGGAAGAAGTGCTGTTCCCTGGGAAGAGATGTTTGAAGATGAAAAAGATACTTTCTGAAAGGTTTACCTTGAGTAAGATCTCTGTATAGGTAAGGGTTGCCATCTTGCAGATGAAGAGCCAGAAGCCCAGGTCTGCTCTTTCTGGTTCCCCACTTCCTCCGTGGTTAGCCTTGTGCAAAATTCACTTACTTTCTCTGAGTGTTATTTTCCTCGTCTTTAAAATGACGGTGTCGGGCTGGGGCTCGGTAACTTCTGCACATGTTCCTACCAAGAAGTTCTGATGTGAAGGCCCCAGAAGCTACCAAAATTCCCTCCTATCCAGTAGGTGGAGCTACGTGCACATCTCCTTGCCAGGAAACTCTCAAAGGCCTCAAAAATAGGTCTTACCTTTTATTTTATTTATTTTTTAAAAGATTTTATTTATTTATTTGACAGAGAGAGATCACAAGTAAGCAAAGAGGCAGGCAGAGGGAGAGGGGAAGCAGGCTCCCTGCTGAGCAGAGAGCCCGATGCGGGGCTCGATCCCAGGACCCTGAGATCATGACCTGAGCCCGACGGCAGAGGCTTAACCCACTGAGCCACCCAGGCGCCCCTATTTTATTTTTTTAATTTATTTTTTAGAGGGGGCAGAGGAAGAGGGAAAGAGAGAATCCTAAGCTGGCTCCATGGCCAGCATGGAGCCCAGCATGGGGTTTGATCTCATCACCCTGAGATCGTGACCCAAGCTGAAATCTAGAGTCGTACGTTGAACCAACTGAGCCACCCAGGTGCCCCAGGTCTTAGTATTTTAAAAGTTGAGAATTCTTGGTCTCGGAATCTTAGTCTTCAGCATAAAAGAACTTGGATAATTAGGTGTACCTATAGACATGGCCCAGGGGGGTGTGAACTGTCTGGGCTAAGACCACTGGAGCAATAGACAGAAACAGTAGTCATTTGTGCTCTCTTCCAGAATCTCCTCTGGGAAACACAGTGAGCAAGGAGTTAGAGCTGCGCATTACTTACTGGGTTCAGAATAACATTTTAATTTAGTGATAAGCTTAGTGAGTGTTCAGATGTCCAGACAGTTTGATTTAGAGAGGAAAGGGAAAAACAGAGTATAAACAAGATGAATAAGGGCTTATTCACTAAGTGTCCAAATACTAGAATTAGGGGTTATTAATTCCAATTTAAAGGAGGAAATTCTTGTACCAAATATAAGGAAATCCAGCTTTTCCAAAGAGGAGTACACTTACTTATGGAACTCCCCAACCAGAGCACTTGTCCCGTTTGGAGGGATATTTAGACACACACATAAATACACTTTCCTGCTTGAGAAAGAACATGGATATTTACAAAAGAAATATAGGGCTAAGTTTTTCTCTTTCAGAATACGGTACAAAGTATATTAGATCTGTTTACGAGTAAATCAGTTCTGTGAAATACAGCGGCAAAAGCCCACTATGGCCATACATCTGTAAAAGGCCATAAAAGCTTTAGCTCATAATGGGCCAGACACACACTCGGCCGTTCCACAGGAGGGAATCCTCACCGCACCCCGACAGAAGTTAGCTTCTCAGACTTTAAATGGGGCCTTGCAGGGATCTGGAGAAGTGTTTGAGAAACTGGAAAAAAGAGTATGGCCACAGCCCTGGTGGCCGTTATGGTCGGCTAGAAAGGGGGCCAGGTGGCGGGAGCAGGTTCTCATGCTGGCCAGAGGGGAGCTTTTTACCTTGAAGGACCGAGGAGCCAGGGAGTGCGGGGGCTCCATCAGGTGTGGGCGTCCCGGCCGTGACTGTGGCGGAGGGCAGGAAGGGGGGCTCAGCACGGAGGCTGTGCCAGTTTTCCAGCGATCGATAGCAAGGGCCCAGATCAGGACAACAGAGAACAGAGGCCTGATTCAGGAGGCATTCCGAAGCTCCGTGAGCGCTGAGGGCAGAAAGCGCAGGAGACTGACGGCTCCATTCAGCAAAGTTTTAAAAATAAATGATGGTAAAACCAAGAATTATTTTTCCTCAGCGGCTGGAGGTGGTGGGAGGAAAGGGCAAAGTTTAGTTTGGAATATATTAAATTTGAGATGTCCGAAATTTATGCTTATAAGGGTTATAAATGTGGCTGTGGCACTTGGGAGCAAGGTTGGAAAAGAGAGGTTGTGGGGATTATTAGCTGAATCGTGAACATTACAGCCATGGGAGTAGATGAGATCATCCTGGTGAAGAAGAGAAATTAACCTCTAAGAGAAAAATTACACTGAGCAAATGCTGATTTCCCAGGAGGTGTGGTCCACACCACCCTCAGAGACAGGCCACTGAGTAAAGGGACGATTGATGCTAGAAAATCAGGGTTGGCTAACGGTGGCCTTGGGACCACGTCCAGCCCCTGCCTGTCTCCGTGGATAACATTTTGCTCGAACCCAGTGCCACCCATCTATTTCTGTATTGTCGAGGCTGCCTCTGGGCTGCCGCAGGTGAGAGGAGACCCTGGAGCCTGCAGGCCCTAACTGGATACCTGATGACTCTTTCCAGCAAACATTTGCTGACCCTTGTCCGAAAACGTGGTTTTCTTTGGTCGGAAGAGGAAAAGAACACACTGAATGGAAAATATTGGTTCTTTACAGGTTTTCACAACCTCAGCATCGAGCGCCGTCCTCCCCTACCCGAGAGCACCCGCCCCAGCGGTCCAGCAGCCCTGTGTTAGCAAGACTCCCCCCGGCGTTCTGCAGCCCAGAAGTGCCCCACTGCCCTCCCTGCAAAATGGACCTACCACCTCCGGCAAGGTAAAGCCGTGAGCACAGAGCAGCAGCTGCAGGACGTGCTTGCTGGCATCCAGAAGCATTCGAAGCCCCAGCGCTCTCACCCTGGACTGTCCGCATGCGTGGGACAGGACAGACTACTGTGGTGGCAGTTGTAGGGGCAGCTTAGCTCTTAGCACAGTAGAGGTGGCCCTTCCCACACAGGATGGCACCCTGGCAGCCACACGGGTCCTAGGTCCTGGGGCTCCCCCATGCTGAGGGCAAGGCCCTGCCCGGCCAGGAGCTGACGTGTCCCTCCCTCTGTTTGCCTCAGCCCGGCTCACCCCCGCCACCCCAGCCGTGTGTCGTCCAGCACTCCCTGTTTGGGAGCCCGGTCCCCAAGACGAAAGACCCTCCGCGCTACGAGGAGGCCATCAAGCAGACACGCAGCGCCCAGTCCTCCCTCCCAGAGGTGAGTGAGCCCAGTGGCCACATCCACGGGCTTGCATTTGGGGAGTCACCCACACACGGGTCCTTTGTTGAAGACGTACTTGCCGCAACAGAAACACAAATTTCAGGCCAGCTACATCTCCTGGTCTTAAAAGTAGCAGCTTCCTTCCTCAGGTTAGGGCAGCTTCCTTCCTCAGGTTAGGGAAGTTTTCAGCTAATATTTCTTCAAGTAAGTTTTCTGGCCTTTTCTCTCTCTCTTCTCCTCCAGGGACACTTAAAATACAAATGTCAGTACACTTGTTGTCCCAGAGGTCTCCTAACCTCATATTCCCTTGTTTGCACTTTAAATGCTATTTTAATTGAAGTAGGGGCAACATACAATATTATACTGGTTTCAGGCGTACGACACCGTGATCGACGTTTATAGACGTTATAGAACGCTCAGCAGTGTTAAGTGTGGTTCCCATCGGTCACCACAGAGTAACTCCAAGGTCACTGACTGTCCCTATGCTGTACTTGCCGTCGCTGTGACGTATTGTGTAACCGGACATTTGTACCCCTTCATACCCTTCTCTTCTTTCACCCGCCCCCCTCCGGCAACACCAGCGTTTGTGTTTTTGAGTCGGTGTCTGTTCGGTTCGTTTGTTGTGTTTTTTAGATTCCACAAGTAAGCGAACTCCTCTGGTATTTGTGCTTTTCTGACTGACTTCTCTTAGCGAAGTTCCCTCTCAGTCCATCCCTACTGTCACAGATGGGAAACAGACTCTTTGTTACCGCAGAGGAATACTCCTGTGTGAGGGAGTGTGTGCAGCACGCCGCCTTCATCCCTTTGTCTGTCAGCGGACACTGGGGCTGTCCCCGTAGCTTGGCTCGTGGAAGTGACGCTGCGGTCAACATAGGGGTGCATTTATCTTTCTGAATTAATGTTTTTGCGTTCTTCAAATAAATTCCCAGAAGTGGAATTGCCGGATCCTACGGTCGCTCTAGTTGTAGCTTTCTGAGGAGCCCCCATACTGTTTTCCACGTGGCCGCACCAGTTTGCATTCCCACCAGCAGTGCAAAAGGAGAATTCCCTTTTCTCCACAGTCTTGCCAACACTTGTTACCTCTGGTCTTTGATACAGGCCATGCTGACCGGTGCAAAGTGGTCTCTAGGGGTTTTGATTCATAGTTCCCGGATGATGAGCGATGCTGAGTGTCTTTGCTAGGTCTGCCGGCCACCTGGATATCTTCTTTGGAAAAGTGTGTATTCTGCTGTTTGGGAATGGAATTCTCTACCTCTATTAAGTCTGTCTGGTCAGATGTGTCATTCAGAGCCACTGTTTCCTTACTGATTTTCTGCCTGAACGATCTATTAGTTGATGTAAGTGGGGTGTTGAAGTCCCCTACTGCTGCTGTATTACTGTCCGTGTCTCCTGTTTTCTGTCAGTCTTCGCTACAGAGAGAGCCTTATATGTATACGTCCACCTACAGATACGTACGCGGGGCGCCCACGTCAGGGGCAGAGATACTGCCGTTGACTGTCCTCATTTTGGACTGATCCCTTTGTCATTATGCAGTGCCCTTCGTCGTCTCTTGTTCCAGCCTTTGCCTTGAAGTCTGGTTTTTAAGTTGTTTTAACTTAAACTCAGTTACCATATATTATCAGTTTCAGAGGTAGAATTTAGTAATTCAGCAGTTGCATGTCCCACCCAGTGCTCATGACATCAGTGCCGTCCCTAATGGCCATCACCCGGTTAGCCTGTGTCTGTTTAACTATTGCTACATCAGCTTTTTTTTTTTTTTTTTTTTGCTTGCATTTGTATGGAGTATCTTTTTCTGTCCCTTCATGTCTGTATGTGTCTGTAGGTCTGAAGTCAGTCTCTCATAGGCAGCATATAGGTAAGTCTTACCTTTTTTTCATCCATTCATTAACCTTATGTCTTTGATTGGAACATTTAGTCTGTTTATATTTAAAGGTATATACTTATTGCCATTTTTTAAACTGTTTAAATTGTGGTTTTTTTGTGGGGTTTTTTTGGTATTTCTTTTCATAGTTCTTCTTTTGCTTTTTTTGTAATTAGATGACATTCTTTGATGCCATGCTTGGATTAAACTTTTCCCTTTCATAATTTTCTTACTTCAAGTTATGGCCTTTTCTACTTAAAGAAGTTCCGTTAAGATTCCTTGTGAGGCCACTTCAGTGGCGATATACTCCTCTTACTTCTGGCGGCCTGGGCAACTCTTTATATCTCCCCCAATTCTGAATGATATCCTTGTTGAGTATTCTTGGTTACAGATTTTTTTTCCTCTCACTACTCTGAATATATTATGCCTCTCCCTTCTGGCAAAGTTCCTGCTGAAAACTCAGCTTATAGCCTCAACTTTCCTTATACATAACTAGTTGCCTTTCTCTTGCTGCTTCTAATAAAGAGACTCTCTTTATCTTAAATTTTTTGACATTTTAATTTTTATGTGGACATCCTTGTATTCATCTTGTTTGGAGCTCCCTTTGCTTCCTGGACCGGGCAGCTTCCTTCCTCAGGTTAGGGAAGTTTTCAGCTAATATTTCTTCAAGTAAGTTTTCTGGCCTTTTCTCTCTCTCTTCTCCTCCAGGGACACTTAAAATACAAATGTCAGTACACTTGTTGTCCCAGAGGTCTCCTAACCTCATATTCTCTTTTTTATTTTTATTTTTTGGCTGTTTAGTTTGGATGATTTCCACTACCCTGTCTTCCAGATCATGCACCCGTTCTGCATCCTTTAATCTGCTGTTGATTCTCTCTCGTGTGTTTTCAGCTCATTTATTTTATTCTTCAGCCTTGATTGATTCTTTTTTCTATTTTCTGCTTCTTGAAGTTCTGAGTTCACCCACTCTTCTCTCAGATCCGTTGAGCATCTTTATGACCATTACTTTGAATTCTTTATCAGGCAGACTGCTTCTGTTTCATGTAGTCTGCCTCTGGATTTGTTTCTGTGTATGAGATAGGCCAGCTACATCTCCTGGTCTTAAAAGTAGTGGCCTGTGTAGAAGGCATCCTGTGAGGCCCAGGAATGCAGACCCCCCTGCTCACCAGAACCAGTCACTCCAGGGGTGTCCTCTGTGTGGACTGTGTGCACTCTGCTGTCGTGACTGGCCAAGACTTCTGTGGGTGTGCTGGTGGGCAGGGCAACAGCTCTAGCAAGATACAGAGAGACAGAGTGTCAGAGCTGGCTCCCAGCAGCAGTTAAATTCATATACAAATTTCCCCCAGATCCCTGCTCTCCCAGTACTTGCCCTAAAAAAGTAAGTCTCCTTCACACATAACCCAGACACTTTCCAAACTGCCACTTCTATGCCGGGTCTCAGACAAAGTGATAAAAAGTACTGGCCCTTTAAGAGCAGAATCTCAGGTCCCTAGAGCCTCCTTTTTTTTTTTTTTTTTTTTTAAAGATTTTATTTATTTATTTGACAGACAGAGATCACAAGTAGGCAGAGAGGAGGAAGCAGGCTCGCTGCTGAGCAGAGAACCCAATGCGGGGCTCGATCCCAGGACCCTGGGATCATGACCTGAGCTGAAGGCAGAGCCTTTAACCCACTGAGCCACCCAGGCGCCCCTCCCTAGAGCCTTCTGGCCCCTGCCCCACTGATTTTCAAAGCCAGAGGTTTTGGGGGCTCATCTACCCAATGCAAATCCCCAGGTTGGGGTGCCCACTGTGGGGCTTGATCCCCTCGATCCTCATGGAGGACTTCCACGCTCCCAGGTGATCTAGATCACCATGCCAGGGATTTGGTTCCTGACCACATCCCTGCCTCTCCTTCCCTTCTCTGGGTGGCCTTCTTTAGATCTTTAGCTGTGGGAGAGAGAAGTTTTGTTAGTCTCCAGGTCATTTCAGAGTGAGTCTCACTATATTTAGTTACACACTTGATGTGTCCATGGGAAGTAAGCTCAGGATCCTCCCGCCCTGCCATTTCCCATGCTCCTCCTGTAAGTGCTACTTTAAATCAAAATACCGTGCACTGTGGAAACTCCCAGGCAGTTTTGGCAGCTGTGGAACCTGCAATTCCTACTTAATCAAACTCGAGGTTTTTCCTTTAACTTCTCCTTGGGGGATGGGTCACATTAAGGATAGATGTGATGATGGCCCCAGCATGTATTTTATATGGGTTTCTCTCTTTTTATTCAAGTACAATTAACACACAGTGTTAGATTAGTTGCAGGTGTATAATACAGTGATTCCGTAATTCTATACACTTCTCAGTGCTCATCCCCTTTATTTCACCCATCCCCCCCCCCCACCGACCTCCCCTCTGGCAACCATCAGTGCTCTGTATTTAGGAGTCGGTTTTTTGATTGTCTCTTTGTCCTCTGTTTCTGAAATTCCAAATATGAGTGAGATAGCTTCGTACTTGTCTTTCTCTCCCTGACTGACTTCACTTAGCATTGTACCCTCTGGGTCCATCCATGTTTGTTGCAAGTGGCAAGAGCCCATTCTGTTTTTACAGCTGAGTAGTATTCCATTGTGTGTGAATATCACACCTCCTTCATGCATTCGTCTGTGGATGGACAAGGGTTGCTTCCATAGTTTGGGTATTGTAAATAATGCTGCACTTTCCACGGGGGTGAATCTCTCTTTACAAATTAGTGTTTTGTTTTCTTTGCATAAATACCCCGTGTTGAGATTACTGGATTGTAAGGTAATTCTATTTTTAATTTTTGAGGAACCCCCATACTGTTTTCCACAGGGGCATCACCAGTTTGCATTCCCACCCACAGTGCACAAGGGTTCCTTTTTCTCCACATCCTCATCAACATTGGTTATTTCCTATGTGTTTAATTTTAGCCATTCTGACAGGTGGGAGGTGAGAGCTCCTTGTGGTTCTGATTTGCATTTTCCTGATGATGAGTGATGTTGAGCATCTTTTCATGTGTCTCTTGGCCACCTGTGTGTCTTCTTTGGAGAAACTGGGTTTTTTTTGGTATTGAATTGTATAAGTTCCTTATATATTTCGCAAATATATATATATGAGATATATCGTTGGCAAATATCTTCTCCGATTCAGTAGGTTGCCTCTTTGTTTTGTTGATGGTTTCCTTTACTCAGCAGAAACTTTTTATCTTGGGTGTAGCGCCAAGTTTAATTTTGCTTTTGTTTCCCTTTCCAGAGGAGACATATATATATATATGTATATATATATATATTTTTTAAGATTTTATTTATTTGACAGACAGAGATCACAAGCAGGCAGAGAGGCAGGCAGAGAGAGAGGGGGAAGCGGGCTCCCCGCCGTGAGCAGAGAGCCCGATGCGGGGCTGGATCACAGGACCCTGGGATCATGACCTAAGCCGAAGGCAGAGGCTTTAACCCACTGAGCCACCCAGGCGCCCCCAGAGGAGACATATATTAAAAAATGTTTCTTTTTTTTTTTTTTTTTAAAGATGTTATTTGTTTATTGGACAAACAGAAATCACAAGTAGACAGAGAGTCAGGCAGAGAGAGGAGGAAGCAGGCTCCCTGCTGAGCAGAGAGCCCGACTGGGGGCTCGATCCCAGGACCCTGAGATCATGACCTGAGCCGAAGGCAGAGGCTTTAACCCACTGAGCCACCCAGGCTCCCCTAAAAAATGTTTCTATGAGTGATATGCAAGAAGTTATTGCCTGCATTTTCTTCTAGAACTTTCATGGTTTCAGGTCTCACATCTAGGTCCTTAATCATTTTGAATTTATTTCTGTGCACAGTGTAAAAAAGGCATCTAGTTTCATTCTTCTGAATGTAGCTGTCCAGTTTCCCCAACACTGTTTAAGTTAGACTGTGTTTACTCGATTGTATATTCTTGCTTCCTTTGTCATAGATTAATTGGCCATAGAATAGGTTTATATCTGGCCTGTATTCTGTTTTATTGATCTACATGTGATCACTGCTGCCTGTGTAATACTGTTGCGATTACTACAGTTTTGTATCTTGACAACTGGGATTGTAATGCCTCCAACTTCATTCTTCTTTTTCAAGATTGCTTTGGCTCCTCGGGGTCTTTTGTGGTTCCATATAAATTTTAGGATTATTTGCTCTAGTTCTGTGGACAGTGTTGGTATTTTGATAGAGGCTGAATTAAATCTGTGATCACTTTGGGTAGTGTGAACATTTTCACAATATTGGTTCTTCCCATCCATAAACATGGACTATCTTTCCACTTGTTTGTCATCTTCAGGTTCTTTCATACGTTTCATAGTTTTCAGACTACAAGTCTTTTACTTCCATGGTTAAGTTTATCCCTGGGTATTTAACTCTTTTTGGTGCAGTTGAAAATGGGCTTATTTCCTTAATGTTTCTTCCTGCTACTTCATTATTAATGTATAGAAATGCAACAGATTTCTATATATTAACCTTGTATCCTGTGACTTAGTTATCAGTTCTAGTAGTTTCTTGGTGGAGTCTTGAGTGTTTTTTACATATAGTATCATGTCATCTGCAAATAGAAGTTTTACTTCTTTCTTTTCAGTTTGGATACCTTTTAGTTCTTTTTGTGTCTGATTACTGTGGCTAGGACTTCCAGTGCTGTGTTGAGTAAGTGGTGAGAGTGGACTTCCTTGACTTGGTCCTGATCTCAGAGGAAAAGCGGTTTCTCACCATTGAATGTGGGGTTTTTCATATTTGGCCTTTATGATGTTGAGGTATGTTCCCTCTAAACCTTCGGTGAGAGTTTTTATCATAAACGGATGTCGTGCTTTAGCAAATGCTTTTTCTGCATCAACTGATGGGATCATATGGTTCTTACTTTTCTCTTACCAATGTGATGTGTCACATTGATTGATTTGCAAGTATCAAACCCCCCTTTCATCCCAGGAATAAAAACCACTTGTTCATGGTGAATGATCTTTTTAATGTACTGTTGAATTAGGTTTGCTAATATTTTATTGAGGATTTTGCATCTGTGTTCATCAGAGATACTGACCCACAGTTTTCTTTTTCTTGTAGTGTCTTTATTTGGTTTTGGTATCAGGGCAGTGCTGGACTTGTAAAATAAATTTAGAAGCTTTCCTTCCTCTTCTATTTTGGATTAGTTTGAAAATAATAGGTCTTAACTCTTCTTTAAATGTTTGGTAGAAGTCACCTGTGAAGCCATCTGGTCCTGGACTTTTGTTTGTTGGAAGTTTTTTTACCACTTGATTTTATTTCTTTGTAATCAGTCTGTTCAAACTTTCTGTCTCTTCCTAATTCACTTGGGGAAAGTGATATGTTTCTAGGAATTCATCCATTTCTTCTAGCTTGTCCAGTTTGTTAGCACATCATTTTTCATAGTATTCCCTTGTACTCTTGTATTTCTGTAGTATTATTACTTCTCCTTCATTTCTGACTTTGAGTCCTCCTTTTTTGATGAGGTTAGCTAAAGGGTTATCGTTGTTGTGATTTCAAGGAAACAGTTCCTGGTTTCCCTGATCTATCCCATTGTGGTTATTTCTGTCTTTTTTATTTTGGTTATTTTATTTTGTTTATTTCTGCTCTAATCTTTATTATTTCCTTCTTTCTACTGGCTTTGGGCTTTGTTCTTTTTCTAGCTCTTCTAGGTTTAAGACTAAGTTGCTTGAGATTCTTCCTGCCCCTTGAGGTAGGCCTCTATCGCTGTCATCTTTCCTCTTAGAATAGTTTTGCTCCATCCCAAAGATTCTGGACCATTATGTCTTCAGTCTCGTTTGTCTCTGGTTTGTTTCCTCTTTGATTTACGGGCTGACCCAGTCACTGTTTAGTGGTGCGTTATTTAGCCTCCACATACCGTGTTCTTTCCAGATTTATTTCTCGTGATTAATTTTTAGTTTCATGCCATTGTGGTTGGAAAAGATGCATGATAGGATTTCAGTCTTTTTTAAATTTATTGAGACTTGTTTTGTCTGTGATCTATTCTGAAGAACGCTCCATATGTACTTGAAAAGAATATGTATTGTGCTGTTTTTGAATGAAATGCTGTGAATGTGTGTTAGGTTCATCTAGTCCAATGTGTCATTCAAAGCCACCATTTCCTTGTTTTTGTCTGGATGATCAGTCCATTGATGTAAGTGGGGTGAGGTCCCCAACTATTACATACCACTGTCAGTTTCTTCCCTTACGTGTGTTAGTAGTTCCTTTGGGTTTAGGTGCTCCCAGGTTGGGTGCGTAACTGTTTACAATTGTTAGATCCTCTTACTCAGTTGTTGGCTTTATCATTATGTAGTGTCCTTTGTCTTAAGGTCCGTTTTGTCCAATACTGTAAGAATTGCTCTGCCAGCTTCCTTTTCACTCCCATTTGCAGGATAAATGTTTTCCATCCCTTCAGTTGCAATCTGCATGTGTCTTTAGGTCTGAAGGGAGGCTCCTGTCAGCCCCCTATAGATGGATGTTGCTTTTTTTGTCCATTCGGTCACCCTGTGTCTTTTGATTAGAACATTTAGACCATTTACATTCAAACGAATTATTAATGGGCATGTACTTATTACCACTTTGTTACTTGTTTTATGGTTGGATTTTATTTCTCTGCTCCTTTCCTGTCTTGCTCTCTTCCCTTGTGGTTTGATGTCTTTCTTGAGTGATCTGCTTGGATTCCTTTTTCTTTCTTTTTTGCATATCTATTACCGATTTTTGATTTGTGATTACCATTAGGCTGAGAACATCCTGTGCATATAGCAAATTTATATTAAGTTGATGGTCATTTAAATGTGCATCCATTCTAAAAGCACTAAATTTTTACTCCTCCCCCTTGCACATTTTATGTATATGATGTCATACTTTTTACATCCTTTTTTTTGGCCATTCCCCTGACTGTTAATAGGTATAATTGATTTTACTGCTTGTGTACTTTAACCTTCATACTGGTTTTATAGGATTAATCTACTTTCATTAGGTTTGTATTTACCTGTGAAATTTTTTCTTTTCCTAATTTTCTTCCTCCTCATGATGGCCTTTTCTTTCCAAAGAAATCCCCTTAATGTTTCTTGTGCAGCTGGTTTAGTGGTGATGAAATCCTTTATATTTTGTTTGGGAAACTCTTTTTCTCTCCTTCTAATTCTCTGAATGATATCCTTGCTGGGTGAGTATTTTTGCAAGTTTTTTCCTTTTAGCACTTGGAATATATCATACCACTCCCTTCTGCCCTGCAAGTTTATGCCGAAAAATGAGGGGAGAGTCACATGGAGTTTCCTTGGAATACAGCTGTTTTCTCTTGGTGCTGTCTACACGTGCCTGCTTCCTTCCCCAGGTTAAGAAAGTTTTTAGCTCTTATTTTTTCAGATAAATTGTGTGCTCCCTTTTCTCTCTCCTCTCCTTCTGGGATCCTCATCACGTGTTGCGGAGTTCCCTTACCCTGTTCTCATTGCTGCTGCTTTTGTTGTTCAGCTTGGTTGCTCTCCAGTACACTGTCTTCCAGCTACCTCATCCATTCTTCTGCTGCCTCTAATCTATCTAATCTTCCTGTTGTAGCTTTTTAATTTATTGAATATGTCATTTTTGGTTCTTTCTTATACGTGGGGATGCATTCCCCTGTCTCCATCTCGAGTTGTTTTGTGTACTAGGAAAGTCAGCTCTGTCTCCTGCACTGGAGAGCAGTGGCCTCAGGAAGGGGAGGTCCTGTAGTGCCACGTGCCTGTTCCCCAGCAGTAGCTGCTGCGGGGGGGCTCTGACGTGTGTTGCGCGCACCCTACTGCGGTGGCTGAGCCGTGTTTGCCTGCAGTCCAGGCAGCTGCAGCGGCCCACTTTGCCTGTTGTGGCAGGGTTTGGTCTCTGGGCTGTTAAGGAACCAGACCAGAGCACCTTGGGCTTGTAGTTGGAGGAAATCAGATCCCTGCCCTCAGCCCCCTTGCCAGGGCTGTGGTTGGACCAACCTGCAGGGCACTCTCCCTGCCTTGTCTCCAAGAGCCTTTTCTTGGTGGGTCAGCTGTCCAGTCAGAGGCCTGCCCCTGCCTCCTGCTGGGGCTGCAGTAGAATTCGTTACTGTCCCCTCTGCCCAGGGCAGGTGGCATGGCGTGTGCACCCAGGAGAGTGCGGAGCAGGGTGTGGTGTTCGCAAGGTAGGTGAGGGTGTTTGCCCTGGTTCCTGCAAGTGTCGGGGGTGCAGGCTTGGGCAGAGGAGGAACGGCATCGCCGCACCCCTGGCTCTTTTACCCTTGCTAAAGTCTCTCAAAGATCACTTTTTCCCCAGCACAGGTTCTGAGATCAGGCAGTCAAGTCTTCCCTTACACGCCAGGTGCTTTTCAAACTGCTGCTTCTAGGCTGTATCTCAGTGGGGTTGTCTGGCAGCGTCTTTAAGGGTGGGGGCTCCATTTCCTATTACCATCTGGCTCTCCCCGAGCTAAGCCCCCTGGTTGTGAAAATACCCAGAGCTAAGCCCCACTGGCTTCCAAAGCTTCCCAGTTCAGCTCCCCCGGGGCTGGAGTGCCTGATGTAGGGGTCCTCTCCCTTCTCGTGCTTGTGGTGTCCCTCTCATCTGCGGCTGGTCTCACCGTCCCTCCTGCGTCTCTGCCTCCCTCTTCTCTTCCGGGTGTTCTCCTGCCGTTCACGGGGGGGTCTGTTGTGCCCGTCGTCTTAGTTGTACCGATGTGGCTGTTACCTAGGTGTTTCCGTGGGACAAACCACCATCTTCCCAGAAGTCCTCTGCAGGTCCCTCTGTTCTAAAGCCTCCATTTGTCAGGGTGGCATGAAACGACCTTGGCCCTGGCTGGACGTCAAGACCTCTCAGCCGCCGCCTCGCCCGGCCTCACCTCACTCTTGTCCGCAGCCCTCTCCACTCGGCAGGCAGCTTTGCTAGCATGTTGAGCAAAGGCCCTTTGAAGCAGTCAGGCCTGGGGTCCTCCTGACTTCACCCAGCCGGCAACCATGTGCGCAAGGTGCCTGCCTGTCCCCCGAGCCCACCTTGGGGCTCCCCATTCACAGATGGGACTAGAGCTCTTGCGGTCCAGGCAGCTGGCCTGTGGCGGGTGCCCTTGTCCCACGGTAACCTTGTCCCACCTCACCCTGAACCTCTCTCCTGGTCTCCCTGCCCATCTAAACTGAAGCACGGGTACTTTCAGGAAGGAACCCCCGCCTCACCAAGGCTGCCGCGGGTGAGCGTCACGGCACTCTGGGGGCCCTGGAAGCAGAGGACGCGCCCGAGCCGTCACAGGAAGAGCGTTCAGCGCTCACAGCAAACGGGGCCGTCAGCCCAGCTGTGCCGGTGCCCGTGGCTCCCACGTTCTGTGGGGTGACTCAGTGTGGCCCGATGGCTTGTGCGCCAAGGGCTGTCGACACTTTCTGCAGCAAGCACCAGCCGGGCCAGGCCCTCAACCAGGGAGTGTCACGCTGACCTACCTGCTGGCCTCGAGGAGCAGCCGCAGCGCGTGTCCTGTCTGGCACCCTCGCCCAGGGCGTGCAGGGGTGCTCAGCGGGGTGGGGGTGCTGCCTCCCTGAGGACGCAGACGCTTGCCTTGTGCTTTGGGCCAAGGGAGCGGAACTGGGGTCGTCGCGAAAGGTTTCTTTGGGTCCGTCCTCAGCAGGGGCCCTTCTCTGTGAAGGAAAAACCAAATCTCAGAAATAGTTGTAAACATGTACTCAAAGGATGGGCATCAGTGGTGCTGGGCTAGACCGTCCTCCCCATCAGTGCCTTAGGAAGTGACATCTGTTCTCACAGGGGAACAGAGTTGAAGTGAATTGCAAAGATAAAGATTTTATTTATTTGAAAGGGAGCAAGCGAAAGCACGAGCAGGGTGGTGGGAGAGGGAGAAGCAGGCTCCCCGCGGAGCAGGGAGCCCGATGCAGGACTCGATCCCAGGACCCTGGGATCGTGACCTGAGCCAAAGGCAGACGCTTAATGACTGAGCCACCCAGGCGCCCCTTAAACTGGCATTTTTAAGAGAAACAAAAGGTAGCACTCATCCTTCCTATCCCGGTTCTCATATCTACTCACTCAATAACATGGAGCAACACCAGAGAACGATGACGTCACTTTAACCTAAGACAGTGGTCGGAACCCCTGCCATTCCTCGGTCTCTGGTTTGCGCTTGTAGGCGGAGGGAGCCCCGCTCTCCATCGGGGCTGGTCGTCTCTATATACCGCTGAGCATCAAACTCCAGGCATCCTGAGGTTTTTCAAATATGTTTACTCAGACTTCCAGTTCCACTGTTGGTAAAGGAACCTACCAGCGCTATCAGCTGTACAGCCTGGGCCTAAGACAAAAAGCAGTAACACGGTGCTCGCTTCGGCAGCACATACACTTAAAAAAAAAAAAAAAAAAAAAAAAAAAGGCAGTAACACGGAGGCCCTGGAGAGGGATCCGATGCGGTCACAGTCTGGGAGGAGTCCGCGCAGGGGAGGGCGAGAGAGCATCACTTCCCTCTTCTGCTGCTTTTACTCTGGTGTCAAGCTAAGTGGTGAGGTTACTGGCAGAAAAATCAGAGCCTTTATGCCCCGGGAAGTCAGAGAGCCAAGTTGAGAGCAACCTAAGAGGGAACGAACTAGAGGGGAGATCCCCAAATTGTCTGCCCACACCTCCAGCAGACCCCTCAGCCACACAGGCACTCTGTGGTCCTGGAAGCTGAGCTACAGATAAAAGATGTGAGCTGTGATTGGAACTTCTGCCCAAAAAACATTTTGAAAGGTCATTAAGTGCCTGCTGAAACACAAGAAACCACTCAGGGCGCCCGAGTGGCTCAGGCCTTAAGCGTCCACCTTCTGTTCAGGTTATGGTCCCGGGGTCCTAGGGTTGATTCTGCATCGAGATCCCTGCTCCGCGGGAAGTCTGCTTCTCCCTCTCCCACTCCCCCTGCCTGTGTTACCTCTCTCTCCGTGTGTCTGTCAAATAAATAAAATATTTAAAAAAAAAAAAAAAGCCACTCATCTGAGAAAAATAACAGAATACAGAGGCTTCACAATTTGATATCCATAACAGGCATTCATAACGTGCAGTGTGCAAATAAGAAAATGCAGCCCTCTCTCAAGGGCAAAAGGCAGTCAACTAAGACCAGCTAATCCAGATGTTAGAACTTGCAGATAAGGACTTTAAAACAACTATAACAACAATCAGTGAGGTAAAGGAAAATATATTCATAATGAATGAAAAATAGCAAATATAGAAATGATTTTTTAATGAAATGGAAAAAATAAAACTAAAAAAAAAAAACTCTAAAATGAAAAAAAAAATATGGATGGTCTTCACAGAACAGAGATGACAGTGAAAAAGGTAAAAAGGTTGTAGGTAGGTAAAAGGTAAAATTTAGTCCGTGAACTTGAAGATAAACCAATAGAATTTATCCAGTGTAAATAACAAAAATGTTTTTAAGGAGCACAGAATGTCAGACAGTCTAAGATGGGTACGACAGGAATCTGACAAGAGAATGAGGCAGATAAAATACTGTAATAAAGGTCAAATTTTTCACCAGTGTGATGAAGACAAGCTTCTAACTTGGAGATGCTCCGTGAACACCAACCAGGACAAACAGAAGGCCTAGTCCTACCATAGTCAAATTACTGACCGCCGAATTAAAGAGCAGATCTTGACAGCATGAAATGAAACACAATGCACACAGGGTAACAACAATTTGTTTTATGATTGACTTTTCATCAGAAACTACCAGAATCAGAAAAGACTGGAACAAGATCTTTAGAAACTCTTAGAGGGGAAGAACAGACTGTCAAACCAGAATATTCTCTGTCAAGTAAAAATGTCCTTTAAGAATGAAAATGAACTAAAGATATTTTCAGGTAAAGAAAACATAAGAATTCATCACCAGAAAACCTACACTATAAAAAATAAAATACCTAATGAAATTTCAGAGGAAGTTGGTCTTTACATTTTCAGGGATTTTATATTTTATATACAACAGTACAACATGAAATAATCTATGAATAACTAAGGATGTTTACTGTATGCCTACAGCAACAACTGAAGTACAGCTTTTATAAAATAGAAAGATTGGGGCGCCTGGCTGGCTCAGTACGTTAAAGCCTCTGCTTCAGCTCAGGTCATGATCTCAGGGTCCTGGGATGGAGCCCCGGGTCGGGCTCTCTGCTCAGCGGGGAGCCTGCTTCCTCCTCTCTCTCTGCCTACTTGTGATCTCTGTCAAATAAATAAATAAAATCTTTTTTAAAAAAAGATTAAAGTTAAGAATTCCCAAAATAGGGGCACCTGGGTGGTTCAGTGGGTTAAGCCTCTGCCTCCGGCTCGGGTCATGATCTCGGGGTCCTGGGATCGAGCCCCACATCGGGCTCTCTGCTCGGCAGGGAGCCTGCTTCCCTCTCTGCCTGTCTCTCTGCCTACTTGTGATGATCTCTCTCTGTCAAATAGATAAATAAGGTCTTTAAAAAAAAAAATTCCCAAAATAAAATCACAATGAATGTATTTTTTAATTTTTTTGAAGGACAGGAACCTTAGAGGAGGAACAAGAACAGGGCAAAATGGCAAAACCAAACTAAACGCTATCGCTGATTGCACAAGACATGCTAGTGGAATAAACAGTACAATTAAAATGCAGAAATTGGAGTGCCTGAGTGGCTCAGTGGGTTAAGGCCTCTGCCTTCATGATCTCAGGGTCCTGGGATCGAGCCCCGCGTCGGGCTCTCTGCTCAGCGGGGAGCCTGCTTCCCCCTCTCTCTCTGCTTCTCTGCCTACTTGTGATCTCTGTCAAATATATAAATAAATAAAATTTTTTTTAAAAATGCAGAAATTATCAGAACAACTAAAAACAGACCCAACTAACTATATCTTAAGATGTCTGATAGTCCTTTGACATCCCTCCCTGGGCCTGGACTCAGTGACTCGCTGATGACCGAATTGGCAGCGGTGATGGTGCCGGACTTCTGATGCTAGTTCAGAAAAGGCAAGCCCCTCCTGCCTCGCTTTCTCTCGGATGCTGGCTCTGGAGAAAGGCAACTGTCCTTCCCGTGGGCAGTCCTGCAGCGCTCTGGACAGGCCTAGGCGAAGGGAAACGGAGGCCTCCCATCAATCACCAGGACCAAATGGCCATCGCGGAGTGAGCCGTCTTAGTAAGAACATCCTCCCCTGAAGACGGCTGGAGCCTGGCCAACATCTTGACCCATGAAAGACCCCAAGCCAGAACTATTCATCCAAACTCTTGCTAAATTCCTGACCCACAGAAACGGAGATATTAACTTCAGCATTTTAAGCCACTAAACTGCTTAGAGTAATGTGTAATACAACAGGGAACACATACATGCACCTATACGAGGCATCTTTTTTTCATTGATATAAATTTTTAAAGATTTTATTTATTTATTGGAGAGAGTGCAGAAGCCATCACAGAGGGAGAAGGAGAAGCAAACTCACCACTGAGCAGGGAGCCGGACATGGGGCTCGATCCCAAGACCCTGAGCTCATGACCTGAGCCTAATGCAGGCCCCTAACCGACTAAGTCACCCAGGTGCCCTTAGTTGATAACATTTTTATTTTTTACGTTTTTATTTAAATTCCACTTAACATGCAACGTAGTACTAGTTTCAGGTGCACAACGGAGGGATTCAGCACCTCCATACATCACTCTGCTCATCACAAGTGCAGCCCTTAATCCCCCCAGCCCTCCCACCACCCACCCCTCTTCTGGTACCCTATTCGTCTGTTCTCTGTAGCTAAGAGTCCGTTTCCTGGTTTGAAGAGACATACGTGAAATACAAAGACACAGGTTGAAAGTAAATAATCAGAAAAACATACACCGTGCAAACAGTAAACCAAAGAAGTCTGGAAGAGGCAAACGATTAGAGCAGCCATTTCACCAAAAAAAGATACACGGACGGCCAGCAAGCACGTGACCAGATACTCTACATTATGAGTCATTAGGAAAAGGCACATTGAAACCACAACGCGATACCACTGCACACCTATGAGAGGCCTAAAACGGAAACGACTGACCGTACCCAGTGTTGACAAGGATGTGGAAGGACCAGAAATACCAGACACTGCTGGTGGAAACGGAAAAATATCACTTTGCCAAGCAGCCATTTCTTAAAAAGTTAACCCTAAAACTCCCCTAGGATTCCAGCATGCTCTTCCTCGGTGTTTACCCAGCGCAGAGATTTGTACACAAACGCCACAGCAGCTGAACTTGTAACAGCCAAAAAATGGAAACAACCAAAACAGACCTCCTGGGCAATAAAAATATTCCTAAGGCATCCTCTCCAGCGTGGAGAAAGCTCCGAATTATGTTCAATGAAAGAAGCCTCATCCACTACCAAAAACACTTACACTGTGAGGATTCATTGCTGTACAACTCCAGAAAATGTGAACTAAACTCATCTATAAGCAGAAAAAGCAGTCCCTGGGTTGCGTGGGGGAAGATGGGACTATTACAAAAGGCCAGTGAGGAAACTTGCAGGGCACGGGTATGTTGGCTATCTCGACTGTGTTGACAGCATTATGGGAGTACACAGATGTCAAAACTTGGACCGTGCCCTCAGTAAGTGCAGTTTACGCCTATCTTCTATTTTTACGTAAGTGGAAATGAATCAAGTATTTTTAGAAGCTAATAGTAGTGGCCTCTCAGAATGCAGTGGTAAAAACTAAGGGATGTGTATAGGTCGGCTGATCTAGGTATCAGCCCTCTTCCTGCTGTCAGCCGCTCATCAGCTGTGACACACTGGGTAAATGGCTTCATGTCTCCAGTGACCTCAGTGTTCTCGAAATTATCAAGTGATAGATTTGTAAGGTCGCTTAGAGCTCCTGATTGGAGAGTGCTTCTGCGTCTGTAGGAAAGAAGGCTGATTTCTATTCTCCTTTGTTGTAGATTTCCAATGCACACAGTCAGCAGATGGACGACCTCTTTGATATCCTCATCAAGAGTGGAGGTAGGTCACAAATCACATCAGACCCCGTCCGAGTAGCCTTTTATGACAAGTTTCTGAACGTTTTCCTGGAGAGCTCACGGCCTATCTTGGAGTAGTGAGAAATGTATTCTAATCCCAACCAAGTTTACGGTTTTCAATTAGGACATTAAAAAAACTTATAAATGGAGGAAAAGTTACTCTTTCAGCTTAAAATAATAACATCGTGTTAGATTTTATCCATAGATCTATGCCTGCCGAGAACGGACTGTATCAAAACAGCCACATAGAGCCCCATTTAAATTCCACGTTGAAAAACTTCAAAACCTGTCCCACATGTAGATGACTGGGGGTGGGGGACGAGAGCACTCTGTTGCGTACACTAACGTCGTAACAACCACGTTACGTCGCACAGGCCCTTACTATCTTGGTGAAAATTTAAAGGCAATTTTAAAGCACCTTCTACCTATAATTGAAAATCTTGGACTCTATAACATATCATCTTAGAAAGGGATATGGGTATTAACCACACAGACACACATTCACAAAGTCAAGGCTATCTCTACCTCAGCAAATGTATCTTTCAAAATAGGTATAAAAATCAGTATTTTAAAATTGAAAACACGGTTTTAGAATAAAGGATTCTTACATCACCTTGATGAAAGGAGTTTTATTCTGCTTTCTAAACAGTGGTCAAAATTTCTCCATTCATAGCAGGTACTGTTTGGTTTTGAAGACAAGAAATTCTTGATGCTTAACTATAGCTCTACATGAGCAGATTTTTTTTTCTAAGAACTACATTGGCCTCACAAAATAACTTAAGATATATTTATGCTCTGGAAATAAAAGAACCGTTTCATGGCCTGATCTTAAGGTTTGGTTTTTGTTTTTGTTTTTTAATGCATTTTGCCAAAGACTTTCTAAATGATTAAACAGAGTAATTTTTATAGCCCAAACTTAGAAATTAAAATGTGATGACATCATCAAATGAGTTATTTTCTACAAGGACTTTTTTTTTTTTAAAGATTTTATTCATTTATTTGATAGAGATCACAAGTAAGCAAAGAGGCACACACAGAGAGAGAGGAAGGGAAGCAGGCTCCCTGCCAAGCAGAGAGCCCGATGTGGGGCTTGATCCCAGGACCCTGGGATCATGACCTGAGCTGAAGGCAGAGGCTTTAACCCACAGAGCCACCCCGGCGCCCCAGGACTTTTTTTTTAATGGCAAAGTATCCAGTGAGGACATTATCTTATTGTGAATGAACGCCAGTGATAATGAAAACAGAAATGTAAAGAATTGATTCTGAGGCAGGTTACCTAGCACTGTCAGCTTTCAGAACGGTTCTAGAGCTGACCGCAGGAAAGGACACATGACAGACGTACGCAGGACACACGCAGGGAGTCAGCACGTGAGTCCACACGGTCGACGACGCACACGAAGGAGTGGGCGTGGGAGCTCCTTCACGTCCTTCTGCGTCCCAGTCAGAGTTCCCACAGCTCTTAGCAAATCCGTTTCTCCTCCCGTGTTTGCGTAGAAATGAAACCAGATACCCACCAGAAAGTAAAAAAGAAACTTCATTCAAATACGTGTATCTAAATGAAAGCTGGAATCCAGAGCAGATGGTGGTGCGTTCCCTTTCCACCTGATCGCGCAAGAACGCATCATTAGTGCTCACTAAGACACCTGCCGGAGCGTCAAGGTTTTAGGTAAACTCAGAAGACAAGCAAACAGGTCAGAAAAATAAGGTCAAGAAGGTCAGAGGAGCTGTGTGTTAGCTTTAATTTGGGAGGAAAACAAGACAGCATCGTATCTGTAGAACTTCCTGCAGAACGTATATGGCTGACGGGGCATGCGGGTCAGCTGTCACGATAACAGAAAAAAGACTAACTAGATCTGCCATGGTCTCCAAATGCACTTCGCGTCTGCACAGACGGGACACCCACTTTGACTTTAAGGGTGGCGACCACAGTGATGGCAGATCTACGGTTCTGTGTCTGAAGCCTGAAATAATGCAGAACAAGGACCCAGAGGTCAAATAATCAAAATAATAAAGCCATCGGCTCCTGCCTAGTGGCGTATAACTGCATGTGATGCTTATCACGCTTACTGAAAAGGAGAGAAAGCGTATCAGGATGTTATAAATTTCAATGTCCATTTAACTCAAATGAGCCATCCTCCGCTAGGTCACCAAGGACCATAGCTGACGAGTAGCACTGCCGTCCTCCTACCCCTACGGTGGACAGTGTCTGAGTCCTTGCCCAGTAGTAAAACAACTCTCCTGGTACTTGACAGAAATGTTTAAAGAGTACTGAATCGTTACTTACTGATCCCCTCAATTGTTTTGCACAGAGATCTCCCTTCCTATAAAAGAAGAACCGTCCCCCATCTCCAAAATGAGACCAGTGACAGCCAGCATCACCACCATGCCGGTCAACACAGCGGTGTCCCGGCCACCGCCCCAAGTCCAGATGGCACCACCCATCTCCTTAGAACCCATGAGCAGTTTGTCCGCCAGCTTGGAGAACCAGCTGGAAGCGCTCTTAGATGGAACTTTCCCTTCAGCCAACGAAATCGCTCCACTGCCGAGCAGCAGTGAGGACAGAGAGCCCTTCTCTCTGATCGAGGACCTCCAGAACGATCTGCTGAGTCACTCGAGTGTGCTGGACCACTCCCACTCCCCCATGGAGACTTCCGAGGCCCAGTTTGCCGCCAGTACCCCCTGTCTGTCACTGGACCTTTCGGACTCGAACTTGGACAACATGGAGTGGCTGGACATCACCATGCCTAACACGTCAGGACTCACTCCCCTCAGCACCACCGCCCCCAGCATGTTCTCCGCCGACTTTTTAGACCCACAGGACCTGCCGTTGCCGTGGGACTAACATCGCTGATTTCTCGTTCGAGCCTCTGTCGTTTCAGAAGATGAAGATCATTCTCCAAGGTCAGTTTTTAGAGACAGATTCCGAGTTGCGCTGTTGCAATTACAATATGTCGTCACGGGAAGAACGGATAGATGGTCATAGCCTGGAAACCGAGTGCGAACACATTTCACGGCGCCCAGCAGTGAGTTTCTCCAACTTAACACAGCACAGGGCCTTCTGAAAAATCACTGGTTACAGAAGACCCACCTGTTTCTCCAGACTTCGGCAGAGAACGAATAAAGACATCCAGAAGAGGGACGTGTGCGGGAGCGCGACACGTGGATTCTCTGGCCGTCCATGAACTACATTTACGCCTCTGCGGTCACCTTCAGACCCGACGCTCAAGGCAGACCGCTCCCCTCCAACGAGAGGACAGCGGCCCTTGCATGCGGTCCGTCCCAGCCGTGACCGGAGCCGGGCTGTGGGCGGCAGAGGCCGGGGAGGGCGCCCGCCCGTTCCCAGACAGCGGCCACTGCGGACCTCTGCTTCCGTTCGGAAACCAACATCGTTCATCTGTGACATAGTTTTGTGGAACTCAAACTTAGTTGTGGGGAATCTTACCGTAGCTTCCCAGGTTTCAGTTTAGGTGGGAGATCCTTCACCGTCATCAGACGACGTCTCCAAAACACCGTCCTAAACCATCCACTGTACAAAGTCCTCGTACACGGATAACACTGAAAATTCTATTAGCAACCCTCGGGGTTCAGTAGGTGGGTTTTAATGTGTATATGAGACATTTGTATGTCCACCCTGACATTGTGATTTGTACAGCCTACGTTGGGGTAAGGAATTGGTAGCCAGCGCTCCTACTTGTTTTAATAACTCGACTGTTTCTAGAGTCCCTGAGCCATGTGTATTTCCGTATTTAAAGAAATGCTGACTGATTTTCAGGTAACCAGACCCATCTCACAGAACAAAGAAGGCTTCCGTGTAAAATACCCTTCTGAGCTGTTGAGTTGCAAAGAGAGGGCCGAGGAGAAGTGTGCCAGGAGCCCCGAATGTTCCCGCGGGGGCCCCGGTGGGGGGGGGAATCTGGGCAGGCCGGCCGCGGGGTCCAGCTCTGGCCGCCTCTTCTCTGCCGTTTTCCCTGACGGGCATCCTTCAGGCTCGTAACTGGATGTCATACCCAAGCTCTCACTAGGTTATCAGGCCGAAGAGGGAAAAACTGGAGGTTTTACTAGTCATTGTTTTATACAGAGAAGTTATCACCCATTTGCTGAGTAGTTCCTTAAGAATTTTCTAAAATGCCAACTATCACAGGACTTCCAGAATTATCTCAAGCTAGTCATTTAAGGTTAGGACAAAATGTAAATAACTTTTCTGAAAAAACAAAAAAAACCCTGAAATCTACCCAAAAAAAGTGTGAAGGTGTTTGTTGAATAATTTCACCTGCTCCGCACCTCACATTCTATAAAGCCAAGGGCCAGGTTGCTTTCTCTGCGTCCTTAGATGGTGACGTCCCCACGGTGACTTGCCTGAGCCAACCTGACCGACCCACTGCTTAGAGAGAATCCGGGCATCACGGCTGGGTCTGCGCTTTGCCTGAGCGCCGATCTGATTTCGGTTTGTAGATCCTCCACGGGAGGAAAGTTTGCTTTTCCAGGATTCGGCCGGAACACGGGAGCCCTCCGTTAACTGGCACTTCCCAACTCGACAGACGTCTGAAGCGTTCGGGGCAGAAGCGGTTACGCTCGGTGTGGTCTGAGGGGGCAGTTTCAATGCTCAGAAACTGGGAATCCAGCATCTGGAGTCCAGTAGCCTGGTCAGCAGGACGCCGCCGTGGGAGCAAGCCCAAGAGAGTGTCACCCCGGGGGACGCACGGCCCCAGTGCTTCCCTTCCAGAAGGGCCTGCGTCTGGGGACCGGCTGCCTACCCGGGCAGGTACTTGTCTGGGGGTGGTCCTGGCCGTGGGTTTTGTCCGGGGCTCACCTGCTCCGCACGTGGGCTCTGGGCTTCATCTTCACTCCGATTTCAGTGGCTTCTCAAGTGAACCCCAGATACCAGTGGGACTGTGGGAGGCAAGTGACCAGCTAGCGCCGTGGACTCTTGCTTGCTATTTTCACCATCTTGAGTGGTGCCCGAGATGCTTTCCCAGCCCTCAGCTCTCCCGTGGCGCTTTCAAACTAAGGCCGGAAACACGCCGCAGGAAGGGTGCTCTCCAGAAACCCACTCGAGCGCAGACAGCGCCGTCCCACCAGCCTGCTTGCTTTGGACTAGGAGTTACTTCACGCGTGCGTCCGAACCCTACGTGCAGGGCTTCCTTGACAGGGAAGGCGAGGAGCCTCCCGACCCGAGCTGCACCAGCCCCCACTCGCATCATTCCACCAGGCCCTCCCATCCTGGCGTGGGCGGCCGGCACGCGGGGCAGGGGGCCACTGTGCTCAAGGTGGGACGTGTGCAGCAGGTGACGTGACCAAAGACCGTGCTGTCCTCGAGGCCCCTCTGACCTGACTCGCTGCACACAGGGTAAGGACTGTCTGCGTTGTCACGGCCGTCAAAGCACAGGGCAGGGCGGCCAGGACGCGCGCGCGCGCGCGCGCGTGTGGTGTAGACGTGGGGGTGTGGCCCGTCGTCTTGCACAACGTCCCATTGCCAAGGAAACAGCCAGCGCCTGGGCATGCGCGCTCTCCCATCCAGTCTGACCTCTCCGAATATTCCGGAAACACCGTCGCATGGAGCTTGCCTCTCCGGGATATGCAGGTACCAGCTCCTGTCCTCCGGGCCGGGAGGAAGGGCGAGTCGCCCCAGAGCTTCCCCGGGCTTTGTGAGTCTCGGGGCCGGGGGCCCTTCAGCAGCGCGCGTCCCGGGAGCCCCTCCGGGCACGTTGCTGGGGTTCACGTGCTGGCGTTCTTCCAGAATTGTGCAATCTACTGTACAGTACCTGCCACATGTTTGTACATAGATCTATATTCTCAATTCGTGGGATTTCTTGCTCAGATACTCTGTGTTTTATAGGACTATTTTTATAATACTAGAGAGATCTTATTTAAGTTTCCTTTTTAAAAAACCCGGTTCTGTGATCCGTGTAACTGACACTTTAGGAAGTGCGACTTCAGGAGGCAGTCTGCGGCGGCCCGCGGGCTGCTGCCCGTTGAAAGCAAAGTCACGGTCATCCACTAGCGCCCCGGAACTGTGCAGTCAGCAGCCCCGAGTGACGGGTCGGCAGCCTGTCCCCGCTCTGCTCACCAGAGTGGACTCAGGCTTCCTCTGGCCTCCCCCCGCCCCCGATCATTCCAGGCCACCCCACTTTCTTCAGCGCCCGTTCCTAATTCCCAGGCTGAAACCAGCCGCAGCAGCTGGCCCAGCAACTGTCCCCACAAGCGATGGGACAGTCCCTCTCTTGTCCACAAACAGGCGGGGCCCGAGAGAAGTGCAGGGCGGAGGCGCTCTGGCCGGCACAGCCCCCGAAACCCCTTCAGGCTCTTGCCGGCAGTCACTTGCGAGGGGCAGCCCGTTTCTCCAGGTCCACACACAACCCTCCCTGTTTCGTCACCCCTCTCCGCACACATGCGTCTCCCTGACCCCCGGCAACACGGCAAAACACCGCGCTGTCCACTGCCCTGGAGGCCACGGAATGAGCCCAGGGGATGCCAGCGCGGTAACTGGAAGGGCCGCCCCGTCAGGGAGCAGAGCAGGGCAGGCCTGTGTGTTTGCAGAGCCTCCTACCGCGTCCCGGCTCTTCCGCCAAGCGCCGCGGTCACAACTGGAAAGTAAGGACGCGGCCGTTCTTCACCCTGTGTCCAGCCCCGCTCCCGTGCACGCCTGTCCGGGCCACCTGTTCTCTTGGTGAAGTGACGGTCTGCAGGACCACAGGGAGGCTGTGCGTGCCCGCGCCCCCCACCCCCGCTCCCTCTCCCTTGCCGTACGCGGCGCTCCCCGCCGGCGGCCCCGCAGAGCCTCTCTCCCTGCGATCTCGGGTGCGAGGCCAGGACGGCCAGAGCGGCACGTGTTTACACAAGCGCACTTCCCCCGCCGCACCAACACATCGCTCCGCTCCGCGAGCCGCGGCCAGGCGGTGTCACCAATCCTTGACAACGGGATGGCCATCTCAGACCAAAGGTGCTCTCTGGAATCAGAATAGGTCCTTGGCGATAATCCACACAGCTTGTCGTGTTCAAGAGAGCTTTGTGCCAACCACTAAGACAAAGCTTTAACCAAGTTCGTAGAATCACTGAGACCCGTTCACCATTACCTCTCTACGTTATGCTGTAAGGCAACTGGCTGACCGGGGAGGAGGAGGGAGCATTGAGGAAAGGGTTTAGTATCTACCAAAAGTACTTAACCTCATGTAACCAATAGTAATGCAAACTTGCTTTAAAGGAACCAAAGGCATTGCCAAGTATTTGCCAAAAGAAGGCACTTTTTATTTAAAATTTGAGACTAACGATATCTCAACAGTCAGTCCCAAAAAGGTATTATCCATGTAAGGTTATAATTTTCACAAAGGTGTAGATATTTCTCTATTGTTTTCATGTAAAATAGTATAGATTTGTTTTGTTGGTTTAAGAATAATACATACTTAGTAGTAATACAGTTTCTTCCTAAGTGCAGATTAGTTTCCTTTTTTCTTGCTTGCAGTCAAAACATAGTGTGATAGGTGTTTCTCTTCTTATTTTCATGGTCACGTTACGTCTTAGCATCTCACTTTGTGAAAACAAGGAGAAAGATACCAACCTACAGAGCCCCGCTTACTAAAGCACTAGCTTAATGAACAAAAAAATTACGGCAATCGGGGGGTCCATTCATGTATTGCCTTTATGTTGTTTTTTAAAAGAAAACCATGATGCCTTTGTATTTGCTGTTTGCACCCCTGAAATCAATTCCGTATCATGTTTGGATGCCATACATTTGCACATGTACTGTACATAGTAACGCATACTGTATTTTTATATGTGTGCACATTTCTCATCAGATCTTTTGTACATAGTGGCAGTATTGTAGCCGGTCAGGAAACGTTTGATATCTCAGCAATTTTGCATTTTTGTGTCTCAAATAAAAAACATTTTGATGTACTACGGTTCTTGCTGTGCATAGGGCGGGCCACACCCTACGGGCCGGGGCGGGCCACGGCGGAGCTGGGTGTGGGCAGGGGTTTCGGAGGAGACCCCCCCCCCCCTTGGAACACGCCCCACAGCAGCTGGCCACGCACAAAACCAGTAGCCTCACCAAGGCGAGCTCTGTGGCTCACACATCCAGGGGACCAGCCTCCCCCAAGGCCAGGAACGGGAGATACAAAGGAGAAGCCGGGACTGGCTGAACTTGAATATGACAAGATTGACACCAAAGTCATGTTCGTTCTCCTGCAAGGGTAAGGGGACCCTGAAGGGAGCGTGATAGAGCAAGGCAAGCACGCCGTGCAGGGGGAAACACGCACACTTTGGTAGCAATAGAGCCACCAACAAAGTTCCCCAGACGCCCAGAGAGTCCTTCAATGGAACCAGGCTTCAAAAAACTGTATGAGGTGTTTTTATCGACCACAAAAATGGTCTTTAGAATTGGGTCTTCTTTTCCTAAAATGGCATTTAATTTTCAATCTAGGAAAGTGGAAGCCCGTGGTGAAGGCACGGTTTTGAGGGAAACAGCATTCTATTTTCCTCCTCAATCTGGTGAAATACAAAGGCCACGAGTAAACCAGATTGGCAGCCAGGGCTTTCGTGTCGCTGTCCGCGTCACCCGCAGGCAGGGAGAAAAGAAAGATCAGGAATTCCCTAACTACAGCCCCAGGGTCGGTATCTGTGATGCTGAGGGACCAAGACAGCAGCCTCAGCACATCTGTGGGTCCGCGATGTTCCCAAGGGCCTAAAATGTGTCATCACGTCACACATCACCAGCCAGGGGCCCGACCCCGAGGGGGAGAGAACACGGTCAGAGGGAGCAGGGCAGGTGCCCCGCCCCGGAGGAGAGGCCGCGGACAGAGCAGAGGGCTCCAGGGACGGTGCGCGGCCCACATGGCCCGTGCACACGGAGAGGACGTTCCAGGCACAGAGAACAGGCCGGGCGAGGCCAGACATGATGAGCGACTGGGGCCGTGGCCCTGCCGTGCACCCAGCCACAGGCTAGACAGATGCGGGGGTTCAGCTGCAGGACCCCCTTCATGCACAACGTCTGAAAAACCAGGGCCGCACGGTAGGCGAGGGCCGGGCATGCAAGGATCCCCCTGGAGGGGCCTCAGAGTCTCCTGTCGAGAATTCTGTTAACTTTGGGCAACACCGAGCCTTGGAAAGCTTTTCAGACACTAGACACAGGCATCATCCCGCATGTCACAGCCCCTACTGCGCACCGGCTCTAGAACCAGGGGACTATCCCGCTGCTGTAAACGCAGACACGCCCACGTGCTCAGCCATGGGAGATGAACAAGAACCAGCCCGCGGGGCAGTCACGCACCGGCCCCGAACCGGGGCAGACCGACTCCAGCACAGATGGGAACCACAACGTCCCCGACCAGGTAACGTGGCCGCACGGTCCTCTCGGAGGTTTCTCGTCCCCTCAGGACCCTTCCCTCCCCCTCCTTGCATAAACGACTTAGCTTCTGATAAGTCTGACAGCCGTTCATCTGAACCTGCTTTAACTTCCGAAAGAAACCTCATCTTGAAACCCTGCCCGTCTTCTCTGCTCGTGTCTGCGGCAAGTTACTAAAATTAAACCCCTACTGTGTCGTTAGACAAAAAACAAAGATGTTCCTCAACGTCGGGAAGGCCCTCTTGTTGCTCAGGACTGTGTCCCCAGATCCTTGCAGGTGGGGACCGCTGACGATGGCCCAGCAGGGGGTTGGGTGGTGGGGGGGTGTCACTCACCCTGGACTACACATACAGGAGACTCAAAAGCATCTAAAACCCAAAAAACAAATGCTAGTATGATCCCGTCCGACACTGATGGTGAACCGATGGCGAGGAGGGGCCTGTATTCGGGTTCGTAGTTAAGAATGTCAAGTGCTTCCCATTAAGGACTCCAGTGTTGGCCTTTGAGACCTTTGCTCTGCCTCTTGTCCCACATCTGGATGGTCCTCAAGTCCACACTCAGCAGAACGGCAAACAAAGCTTTGTGCCCATGAAGTTCGCTCGACCAAGAGCACAGTCACAGAGTACGTCTAGTTACGTATTTTAAAGCACTAAAAAAGGTCTGCAATGCCATTCAGACAAGCAGCTTTATGTTCTCTACTTCAATTATGTCTGTCAAACAACGTGGAAGGTTGGCCAGGACATCCCATGCACAAGAGACACAGAAGCCACAACAGAGAGACACCCCCCCCCCCGCAAAAAAAAGTGCTACAACCAAAAGCTACTTACCCATCTCCCCATACCTCTAGTACACAGCGCCAGCGAACGGGAAGGCAGCTGGGGACAGAGACATACTCAGTGCTACTAGACCCCAGACCCTGCGCCAAACACTTCACACAACATCACTGAACCACAAGTCTATGAGCTAAGAACTGTTATTGCCTCCATTTTACAGATGTGGCAACTGAGGACAGAAAGGGGAATGATTTGCCTGAAATTACACAGGAAGCAGAGCCCGATGGGAGACCACGCTTCCGATGCCCCGGAACCCAGACCACTTCTGCAGACTCCGTGCATACAACGCTTGTCTCCGTTCCGACATGTTAGCAATCCAACCAATGGGGGCTGACGGAATTTCCATCCGTCAAGAGGTTCAGCCCCAACTGGGTGTCTCCCAAGTCTCCATGTCACACGTTTTTACAAAGCAGCTATTCCCTGGGAGTGGCGTGTGGCATTCAGGCTAGGGCTCTGACTAGGTTAGCCGGCCGCCGCCGGGATTACAAGCCCGGGACGCCATAAATGAGCCCCCGTGGCCACAGTCAGTGACTCACAACCAAACATTGTCTGTCAGGGCTGGGACTTCTAGAGCCCCTTGAGCACATCTAGAAGCCCAAGAGTCACGGAACAGGGACTCCCGGGTGGCTCAGTCAGTTAAGCCTCTGCCTTCAGCTCAGGTCATGATCCCGGGGTCCCGGGATCGAGTCCCGCGTCAGGCTCCTTGCTCAGCGGGGAGCCTGCTTCTCCGAACTCTGCCCCCGCTTATGCTCACCCCCTCTCTCTCTCGGACAAATAAATCAATAAAATCTTTTAAAAGTTACAGGACAATTTTTACAACATCTAATAAAGTTGAAGATACAAACTCTGTGACCCCAGCGTTTTGGTGTACGTCCTGGAGAAGCACCGTTGGCCCCAGACCGCGATGTGCCGGAATGAACATTAGAGCATCCAGAGCAAACAAGGAGGACAACCCGTACGCCTTTCAGTCAACTTTAAACACAGCCATTTACCTAAATGCGCTAAACCAGAAAATCAAACGTGTCACCATAAAGAATCTCCAAACAAAAGCCTTCGGGGAAAAAAGTGGAGGAAGAGGCAGGGGTAACTCAAGTCACATTTTAAAACAAGAACACTGTGGGGATTTCTAGATATAAAGATGTAACGTATAAAAAAATATGGCTGGTAAAGACATGTCAATTTCAAGGTTCAGGCTACTTCTGGAAAAAGAAAAAGAAAGACTGTGGAAGGTGTAAAGTAAGCTTCAATTAATACTGAATGTTTCATCTAATTTCTTCCATGTTTGATTTAATAACTCTATAGCCATATAGAAAAACACTAACATTACTTACTGGCAGTTGATTTCTTTCTTCTGCCCCATTCTT
This sequence comes from Lontra canadensis, assembly GCF_010015895.1. Classification (NCBI taxonomy): domain Eukaryota; kingdom Metazoa; phylum Chordata; class Mammalia; order Carnivora; family Mustelidae; genus Lontra; species Lontra canadensis. The sequence continues at coordinate 4,208,119 of NW_022631085.1, read as the reverse complement.
TTCAGTGAGTTGGAAATATTTCATGTAAGAAAACACTTGTTTAGGGTTCCCTGGGTGGCTCTGTCAGTTAAGTGTTTGTCTTCAGCTCAGGTCATGATCCCAGGGTCCTGGAACCCCGCATGGGGTTCCCTGCTCAGCGGAGAGCCTACGTTTCCCTCTCACACCCACCCTGCTCATGTTCCCTCTCTCACTGTGTCTCTCTATGTTACATAAATAAATAAAATCTTTAAAAAATAATACTAATAAAAATAAATAAATAAAAACAGTAAGTTATAAGGGCATAATATAAACAACTCTGTGCCAATAAATTAACTTAGATAAAACAGACAAATTCCTAGAAAGACACAAATACTGAAAACAGACTCAGGAAATAAACCAGAAATACGAATAGACCTACAACAAGTAAAGAAAATGAATTAAGTTTTAGAAACTACCGACAAGGTGGCTTCACTCATGAATTCTACCAAAAATTGAAAGAAAAATTAATAGCAATTTTTCACAAACTCTTTGAAAAAAGAGAACACTTCCTGACTTTCTACTAGAGAGGACCCTGACATCAATACCTAATAAAGACATAAGAAAACAAAATAAACACACCAGTGTGGGTTAGGAATATACACACAAACTTCCTAAACAAAGGACTAGCAAACCAAATACTGCAACATAAATATAGTATCATACATTAAGATATTTTCACATTCCCAAGGGATCTGAAGGACACACTGGCCCAGACGGACTTCACAGATATATTCAGAGCCATTCCATTCTATAACAACAGAGTACACATTCTTCTCTAGTGCACATGGAACATTCTCCAGAATAGATCACATCCTGGATCATAAACCAGGTCTCAACTGGTACCAAAAGTTTGGGATCATTCCCTGCATATTTTCAGATCACAATGCTCTGAACCTAGAACTTAATCACAAGAGGAAATTTGGGAAGAACTCAAATACATGGAGGCTAAAGAGCATCCTACGAAAGAATGAATGGGTCAACCAGGAAATTAAAGAAGAATTTTAAAAATTCATGGAAACAAAAAATGAAAACACAACTGTTCAAAATCTGTGGGACAGAGCAAAGGCAGTCCTAAGAGGAAAATATATAGCGATACAAGCCTTTCTCAAAAGAACAAGAAACGTCTCAATGGCACAACCTAACCTTACTCCTAAAGTTGCCAGAGAAAGAACAGTAAATAAAGCCTAAACTCAGCAGAGAATTAATAAAGATCAGAGCAGAAATCAATAAAATAGAAACCAAAAGAACAGCAGAACAAATCAACGAAACTAGGAGCTGGTTCTTTGAAAGAAGTAATAAGATTGATAAACCCCTGGCCAGACTTATCAAAAAAAGAAAGGACCCAAATTAATAAAATCATGAATGAAAGAGGAGAGATCACAACCAACACCAAAGAAATACAAACAATTATAAGAACATATTATGAGTAATTATACGCCAGCAAATTTGACAATCTGGAAGAAATGGATGCATTCCTAGAGGTGTATAAACTACCAAAACTGAACCAGGAAGAAACAGAAAACCTGAACAGACCCATAACCAGGAAGATTGAAGCAGTCATCAAAAATCTCCCAACAAACAAGAGCCCAGGTCCAGATGGCTTCCCAGGGGAATTCTACCAAACATTTAAAGAAGAATTAATTCCTATTCTCCTGAAACTGTTCCAAAAAGCAGAAATGGAAGGAAAACTCCCAAACTCATTTTGAGACCAGCATTACCTTGATCCCCAAACCAGACAAGAGCAAGCAATGCATTCAATACAGTAATGCCATCAACTTTTTTCACAGAAATGAAACAAATAATCCTAAAATTTATATGGAACCAGGAAAGACCCCGAATAGCCAGAGGAATGTTGCAAAGAAAACCAAAGTTGGCAACATCACAATTCCAGACTTCAAGCTCTATTACAAAGCTGTCATCCAGACAGTACGGTATTGGCACAGAAATAGACATGTAGATCAATGGAACAGAATAGAGAGCCCAGAAATAGACCCTCAACTCTATGGTCCACTAATCGTCAACAAAGCAGGAAAGAATGTCCAATGGAAAAAAGACAGTCTCTCCAACAAATGGTGTTGGGAAAATTGGACAGCCACATGCAGAAGAATGAAACTGGACCATTTCCTTACACACACACCCAAATAGACTCAAAATGGAAGACAGACCTCAATGTGAGGCAGGAATCCATCAAAATCTTTGAGGAGAACACAGGCAGCAACCTCTTTGACCTCAGCCGCAGCAACTTCTTTCTAGGAATATTGCCAAAGGCAAGGGAAGCAAGGGCAAAAATGAACTATTGGGACTTCGTCAAGTTCAAAAGCTTTTGCACAGCAAAGGTAACAGTCAACAAAACCAAAAGACAACTGACAGAATGGGAGATACTTGCAAATGACATATCAGATAAAGTGTGTGTGTGTGTGTGTGTGTGTGTGTGTGTGTATAAAAAGATAGATACACATATCTTTATAAGATTTATAAAGAACTTATCAAACTCAACACTGAAAGAACAATTAATATCCAATCAAGAAATGGGCAGAGGACATGAATAGACATTTCTGCAAAGAAGACATCCAGATGGCCAAAAGACACATGAAAAAGTGCTCATCACTCAGCATCAGGAAAATACAAATCAAAACGTCAATGAGATACCACCTCACACCAGTCAGAATAGCTAAAATTAACAAGTCAGGAAACGACAGATGCTGGTGAGGATGCAGAGAAAGGGGAACCCTCCTACACTGTTGGTGGGAATGCAAGCTGGGGTGCATCCACTCTGGAAAACAACATGGAGGTTCCTCAAAAAGTTGAAAATAGCTCTATTTTCTGATCTATGCTGATCTATGACCCAGCAATAGCACTGCTGGGTGTTTATGCCAAAAATACAAATGTAGTGATCAGAGGGGCACGTGCACCTGAATGTTTATAGCAGCAATGTCCACAATAGCCAAACTATGGAAAGAAACCAGCTGTCCCTGACAGATGAATGGATAAAACTGTGGCATATATATATATATATATATATATATATATATGATGTTCCTCAAGGATTTTGATGGATCTTGGTGGGTTCCTGTCTAACACTGAAGTCTTTCAACCATTTTGAGTCTTTTTTGGGTATGGTGTAAGGAAATGTTCCAATTTCATGAAGATGTGGCATATATACACATATATGTGTATACATATATATGTATACACATATATATGTATACATATATATATATATACACATATATATATATATACACACACCTACATACATACATAGAGAGAGAAAGGACCCAAATAATACATATACTTGGAGATACACACACACACACACACACACACACACACCCATATATATATATATATATATATACACACAGGAATATTATATAGCCATCAAAAATGGAATCTGTCCATTTACAATGATGCGGATAGAACTAGAGACTATTATGCTAAGCAAAATAAGTCAATCAGATAAAGATAATTATCATATGATCTCATTGATATGTGGAATTTGAGAAATAAGACAGAGGATCCTAGGGGAAGAGAGGAAAAAAATGGAACAAGTAAAAACCACAGAGGGAGACAAGCCATAAGAGATTCTTAATCTCAGGAAACAAAGTGAGGGTTCCTGGAGTGGAGGGGGTGGGAGGGATGGGGTGGCCAGGTCATGGACATTGGGGAGGGTATGTGTTGTGCTCAGTGCTGTGTGTTATGTAAGACTGATGAATCAGAGACCTGTACCCTTAAAACAAATAATACATTTTATGTTAATGACAAATAAATAAAAATGTTTAAAGATGCTATCTTGCCATTTGTATTGACATCAGTGGAACTAGAGGGTATTATGCTCAGTGAAATAACTCAGAAAGACAATTCTCATATGATCTTACTCATATGTGGAATTTAAGAAACAAAACAGGATCATAGGGGAAGAGTGGGAAAAAAAAAAAAAAAAACAAGATGAAATCAGAGAAGGAGACAAACCGTAAGAAACTCTTAGTCACATGAAACAAATTGAGGGTTTGCAAACATGCTGGAGGGGCAGGGGGCCAGGGATGGGGTAACTGGATGATGGACAGTAAGGAGGGCACATGATGTAATGAACACTGGGTGTTATATAAACTGATGAATCACTGAGCTCTACCTCTGGAACTAATAATACATTATATGTTAGCTAATTGAATTTAAATTAAAAAAAATAAAATTAAAAAATGTTTTTAATTTTTATTAAAAAAATTTTTAAACTTACACAAGATGTTAAAAAAAAAAAAAAAAGATGGTCAACATTAAAAGTCATTAGGGAGGGGCGCCTGGGTGGCTCAGTGGGTTAAGCCTCTGCCTTCGGCTCAGGTCATGATCTCAGGGACCTGGGATCGAGCCCCACATCAGGCTCTCTGCTTGGCAGGGAGCCTGCTTCCCCCCACTCTCTCTGCCTGCCTGTCTACTGTCATCTCTGCCTGTCAAATAAATAAATAAAATCTTAAAAAAAAAAAAAGTCATTAGGGAAATGCAAATCAGAATCCCATGAGATACCATTCACACCCATTAGAATAACAACTGAAAAAGAAAATTACAGATCTTGGTACAGATTTGGACAAATTGGAGCCCTTGTGCATTGTTGGTGGGAATGTAAAATGCTGTAGCCACTATGGAAAATACCAGGACTACACCCTCAAAAAAATCTAATACACCCAGCAACACCACTCTGGATACATACCTAGCAGAAGTGAACGCAGACTTTTGAAGAGGTATTTGTGTACCCTCCTTCATAGGAGAATTATTCAAAATAGCCAAAAGTTGGAAGAAACCCAACTTTCCACTGATGTGAATGGATAAATCAAAATGTGGACTATACATGCAAAGAAGTATTATTCAGTTTTAAAAATTCAAAGACAATTCAAATCCATAGACAGCAGAATGGTAGTTGCCAAGGGTTGTCATAGGGAACAATGGGGATTTATTGTTTAATGGGTACAAAATTACAGTTTTGCAAGATGAAAACACTTCTGGAGATGGGCAATGATGATGGTTAACAATGGAATATACTTAGTGCCACTGAACTACACAACTAAACTGGCAAATTTTATGCTACGTGTGTTTACCACCATTAAACAGTTTTTAAAGCAGATGTGGAGGGGCACTTTATGCATAATAGAGCAAAGATGTGGATTATGGCAGACTTCTAGTTGTAAATGATATAAGCTGAAAGGTAGGCGAGTACCATCTTAAAACACTCAAAGAAAAGAAAGCTGTTAACCTAGGGTTCTGTTACCTGCAAAAACATCTTTCAAAAACGAAGGTAAGACTTTCTCAGACATATAAAAGCTGTAACAACTCATCACCTGCAGATTCTTATAAGAAATTAAAGGAAGGAGACACCTGGGTGGCTCAGTCAGTTAAGCATCTGCCTTCAGCTCAGGTCAGGATCCTGGGGTCCTGGGATCAAGCCCTGCATTGGGCTCCCTGCTCAGCAGGGAATCTGCTTCTCCCTCTCCCTCTCCCTCTCCCTGCTCATTCTCTCTCTCTCAAATAAGTAACTGAAATCTTTTAAAAAGAAGCAATATTGGGGCACCTGGGAGCTCAGTGGGTTAAACCTCTGCCTTCCGTTCAAGTCATGATCTCAGGGTCCTGGGATCGAGCCCCACATCAGATTCTCTGCTCAGCGGGGAGCCTGCTTCCCCCACTCCCCCCGCCTGCCTCTCTGCCTACTTGTGATCTCTCTCTGTAAAATAAATGAATAAAATCTTAAAAAAAAAAGAAGCAATATTAAAGGAAGTCTTTCAGAAAGAAGGAAAATGATACCAGACACAACTCTAGATCTACACAAAGGAAGAGCACCAGAAACAGTAACTACATAAATAAGTATATGACAATTTTTCTTAGTATTTAAATCTCCTGAAGGATAACTGGATGGGACAAAGAGAAAATAAATAGGAAGATGATAAAGATACCATGTCAATTGGCTCATTAAATGTAAATGGTCTAGGGGCACCTGGGTGGCTTAGTCGTTAGGCGCCTGCCTTCGGCTCGGGTCATGGTCCCAGGGTCCTGGGATTGGGCCCCGCATTGGGCTTCCTGCTCCACAGGAAACCTACTTCTCCCTCTCCCACTCCCCCTGTTTGTGCTCCCTCTCTCACTGTGTCTCTCTGTCAAATAAATAAATTAATTAAATAAATGTAAATGGTCTAAATAATCCAGTTAAAAGGCAGAGATTTTCAGAATGGTTAAGAAAGGAAACCTGACTCTATGCTGTCTAAAAGAAACACCCTTCAATTATAAATAAACAGAAATAGCTTCTAAGTAAACATACAGAGAAAGGTATGCCAATCAATTGTTTAATTATTGAAGTGGTTATACTAATAAATTACTGAAATGGTTATATTTATTTTTTTGAAATGGCTACATTTACACGATACAAAGTTTCAAAGATCTCAGAGCAAATAATATTACCAGAGATAAAGGTCATTTCATAATGATAAACTCATGAAAAGTCAAAGGAATTCTGTTTATGTACTTAACAGATACAAATAACGTGAAACAAAACAACAACAACAATGACAACAAAATCACAGAATTTCAAGGAGATACAGATAAATCCACAATTACAGTCGAGATTTTAATACCCTCTCAGCAGTTGATAGAACAAGTCAGGAGAAACCGAGTAAGGATTTTTGTTTAATATTTTAAAATACCAACAATCAATTTCATATGTATAAAACACTTCACCCAACAGCAGAATACGGAGTCTTTACAAAGGCACATGTTCCCCTACCACAATGAAATTAAGTGCGGAATCCATAAAAGGAAGATCCTTTAGAATATCCCCACATGCTTGGAAACTAAGTAACACACTTCTGAGTAAACTGTGGGTCAAAAAATAAGTAAAAGAGAAAATAAGCATTTTGAACTAAAGGAAAAGAGAACTAGATCCGAAGCTGTGATATGTTGCTGAAAGCAGTACATGAAGGGGAAGGTATGGGGCCAAATGCCTTTAATAAAAAAGAAGGGACTCGGGGCCCCTCGGTGGCTCAATGGGTTAAATCCTCTGCCTTCAGCTCGGGTCATGATCCCAGGGTCCTGGGATCGAGCCCCACATCGGGCTCTCTGCTCAGCAGGGAGCCTGCTTCCTCCTCTCTCTCTGCCTGCCTCTCTGCCTACTTGTTATCTCTGTCAAATAAATAAATAAATAAATAAATCTTTAAAAAAAAAAAAAAAGACGGGACTCAAATCAATGGTTCAGTGTCCATTTTTTAAAAACTAGAAAACCGAGAGGAGTCAAGATGGCAGAGGAGTAACAGGCTGAGACGACATCAGGTAGCAGGAGATCAGCTAGATAGTTTATCAAACCTTTCCGAACACCTAAAAGTCCAACAAGAGATCAAAAAGAAGAAGAGCAGCAATTCTACAAACAAAATCGACCACTTTCTGAAAGGTAGGACGTGCGGAGAAGTGAATCCAAAGCAACGGGAAGATAGACGGCGGGGGGAGGGGCCGGCTCCCGGCAAGCGGCGGAGCAGCAGAGCACAAAATCTGAACTTTTAGGGACATCGCTCCAGAGGCTAAGCCTGGGCAAAGCCCATGCAGGGACAGCGTGGTCCCAGGTCCCGTGGGGTCACAGAAGGACCGGGGGTGTCTGAGTGTGCAGAGCTCACAGGTATCAGAGTGGGGAAGCCACAGAGACAGAGCCGGGGACTGAGCTGTCAACTCGGGGTTACCTTAAACTGTGATCTGTTGCACAGTCCGACCACTGCTCTTTGAACAGGGACCCCACAAGATCCAGAGAGACCCCCTGGAAGAGCTCAGGGATCTGTGGGGTTCGAAGACTCCAGGCGGGCTGTGTGCCAGAGACAGAGATGCTTGGTCACAGGCTGGGTGAACTCGGAGCGCGGCCGGAGGCCAGGCAGACGGGAGTGATTGGGCGCTGTTCCCTGAGGGCGCACTGAGGAGTGGGACCCCGAGCTCTCGGCTCCTCCGGGCCGGAGACTGGGCGGCCGCCATCTTCATTCCCGTCCTCCGGACTCTACGGAAAGCGCTCAGGGAACAAAAGCTCCCGAAAGCAAACCCGAGCGGATTACTCAGCCCGGCCCCTGGTAAGGGCGGTGCGACTCCGCCTGGGGCAAAGACGCTTGAGAATCACTACAACAGGCCCCTCCCCCAGAAGATCAACAAGAAACCCAGCCAGGACCAAGTTCACTCAGCAAGGAGAGCCGCGGAATTCCAGAGGAGGAGAAAGCAAAGCATGGAACTCATGGCTTTCTCCCCATGATTCTTTAGCCTTGCAAAATTAATTAATTTTTTTAATTTTCTTTTTTCCTTATGCTAAAATTTTTTAACTTTTACTCTTTCCTCTTTGAATGTTTTTTAACTAGTTTATCTTAACTATACCTTTCATTAAAAAAATCTTTTTGAACCTTCATTATTATAGTCATATTTTATCCTTCATTGTATCTAACTTTATTTTTTGTATACACATGGGATTTTTTCTTCTAAATAAATTTGGGATGCTTCTTCTAATAGATCAAAACACACCCTAAATCTAGCACAGGGCTTTGTTCTAGTCTCCAGCCTGAGCTAATTCTCTCCACTTTCTTTTTCTTTATGCTCCCAACCAACTTATCTTATCAACTCCTTTTTTAGAAAATTTTTTAAATTCTTTTCTTCTTTATAGTCATATTCCATCCCTTCATGTTTACCCATGTTTACCCTTATTTTGTATTAAGTTTTTCATTCTTTAAAATTTTGGAAGGTAGTTTCTTCTAAGAGACCAAAATACTTCCAAAATTAAGTGGGTGACTCTGTTCTATTCACCAGTCTAGTATGTATATTTTTTCTTTTTTATATTTTTTCTTTATTTTTTTCTTTTTTTAATTTTTTTTTCCTGAACTTCTTTTTACCTCCCTTCTTTCCCCCATGATTTGGGGTCTCTTCTGATTTGGTTAAAGCACATTTTCCTGGTTCTTTGCCACCCTTCTAATATTTTATTCTCTCATTCATATATTCTTATCTGGATAAAATGACAAGGTGGAAAAACTCACCACAAAAAAAAGAACAAGAGGCAGTACCGAAGGCTAGGGACCTAATCAATACAGACAACAGTAATATGTCAGATCTAGAGTTCAGAATGATGATTCTCAAGGTACTAGCTGGGCTTGAAAAAGGCATGGAAGATATTACAGAATCCCTATCTGGAGAAATGAAAGAACTAAAATCTAACCAAGCTGAAATCAAAAAAGCTATTAATGAGGTGCAATCAAAAACGGAGGCTCTTACCTGCTAGGATAAATGAGGTAGAAGAGAGAATTAGTGACATGGAAGACCAAATGATAGAGAATAAAGAAGCTGAGCGAAAGAGAGACAAACAACCACTGGGCCATGAGGGGAAAATTCGAGAGATAAGTGATACCATAAGATGAAACATTAGAATAATTGGGATTCCAGAAGAAGAAGAAAGAGAGAAGGGAGCAGAAGGTATATTGGAGAGAATTATTGTAGAGATTTTCCCTAATATGGCAAAGGGAATAAGTATCAAAATCCAGGAGGCGCAGAGAACCCCCCTCAAAGTCAATAAGAATAGGTCCACACCCCATCACCAAATAGTAAAATTTATAAGTCTTAGTGACAAAGAGAAAATCCTGAAAGCAGCCCGGGACAAGAAGTCTGTAACATACAATAGTAAAAATATTAGATTGGCAGCAGACTTATCCACAGAGACCTGGCAGGCCAGAAAGAGCTGGCATGATATATTCAGAGCACTAAACGAGAAAAACATGCAGCCAGGAATACTATATCCAGCTAGGCTATCCTGAAAATAGAAGGAGAGATTAAAAGCTTCCAGGACAAACAAAAATTAAAAGAATTTGCAAACACCAAACCAGCCCTATAGGAAATATTGAAAGGGGTCCTCTAAGCAAAGAGAGAGCCTAAAAGTAGTAGACCAGAAAGGAATAGAGACAATAGACAGTAACAGTCACCTTACAGGCAATACAATGGCACTAACTTCATATCTCTCAATAGTTACCCTGTATGTAAATGGGCTAAATGCCCCAATCAAAAGACACAGGGTATCAGAATGGATAAAAAAACAAGATCCATCAATATGCTGTCTAAACGAAACTCATTTTAGACCCAAAGACACCTCCAGATTTAAAGTGAGGGGGTGGAAAACAATTTACCATGCTAATGGACATCAAAAGAAAGCTGGGGTGGCAATCCTTATATCAGATCAATTAGATTTTAAGCCAAACACTATAATAAGAGATGAGGAAGGACACTGTATCATATTCAAAGGGTCTGTCCAACAAGAAGATCTCATAATTTTAAATATCTAAGCCCCTAACATGGGAGCAGCCAACTATATAAACCAATCAATAACAAAATCAAAGAAACACATTGACAATAATAGACAATAAATAGACTCAAGGGGACTTTAACACTCCCCTCACTGAAATGGAGAGATCATCCAAGCAAAAGATCAATAAGGAAACAAAGGTTTTAAATGACACACTGGACCAGATGGACGTAACAGATACATTCAGAACATTCCAACCTAAAGCAACAGAATACACATTCCTCTCTAGTGCACATGGAACATTCTCCAGAACAGATCACATCCTGGGTCATAAATCAGGTCTCAACTGGTATCAAAAGTTTGGGATCATTCCCTGCATATTTTCAGACCACAATGCTCTGAAGCTAGAACTCAGTCACAAGAGGAAATTTGGAAAGAATCCAAATACATGGAGACTAAAGAGCATCCTACTAAAGAATGAATGGGTCAACCAGGAAATTAAGAAGAATTGAAAAAAATTCATGGAAACAAGATAATGAAAACACAATGGTTCAAAATCTGTGGGACACAGCAAAGGAGTCCTGAGAGGAAAATATATAGCGATACAAGCCTTTCTCAAAAGAACAAGAAAGGTCTCAATGGCACAACCTAACCTTACTCCTCAAGTTGCCAGAGAAAGAACAGTAAATAAAGCCTAAACTCAGCAGAGAGAGAATTAATAAAGATCAGAGCAGAAATCAATGAAATAGAAACCAAAAGAACAGTAGAACAGATCAACGAAACTAGGAGCTGGTTCTTTGAAAGAATAAGATTGATAAACCCCTGGCCAGACTTATCAAAAAGTAAAGAGAAAGGACCCAAATTAATAAAATCATGAATGAAAGAGGAGAGATCACAACCAACACCAAAGAAATACAAACAATTATAAGAACATATTATGAGCAATTATACGCCAGCAAATTTGACAATCTGGAAGAAATGGATGCATTCCTAAAGGCATATAAAACTACTACGACTGAACCAGGAAGAAATAAAAAACCTGAACAGACCCATAACCAGTAAGGAGATTGAAACAGTCATCAAAAATCTCCCAACAAACAAGAGCCCAGGGCCAGACGGCTTCGCAGGGGAATTCTACCAAACATTTAAAGAAGAATTAATTCCTATTCTCCTGAAACTGTTCCAAAAAACAGAAATGGAAGGAAAACTCCCAAACTCATTTTATGAGACCAGCATTACCTTGATCCCCAAACCAGACAAGGATCCCATCAAAAAAGAGAATTACAGACCAATATCCTTGATGAACACAGATGCGAAAATTCTCACCAAAATACTAGCCAATAGGATCCAATAGTACATTAAAAGGATTATTCACCACGACCAAGTGGAATTTATTCCAGGGCTGCAAGGTTGGTTCAGCATCCGCAAATCAATGTGATACAACACATTAATAAAAGAAAGAACAAGAACCATATGATACTCTCAATAGATGCTGAAAAGCATTTGACAAAGTACAGCATCCCTTCCCGATCAAAACTCTTCAAAGTGTAGGGATAGAGGGCACATACCTCAATATCATCAAAGCCATCTATGAAAAACCCACCGCAAATATCATTCTCAATGGAGAAAAACTGAGAGCTTTTCTGCTAAGGTCAGGAACACGGCAGGGAGGTCCATTATCACCACGGCTATTCAACATAGTACTAGAAGTCCTAGCCTCAGCAATCAGACAACAGAAGGAAATTAAAGGCATCCAAATTGGCAAAGAAGAAGTCCAACTATCACTCTTTGCAGATAATATGATACTATATGTGGAAACCCCAAAAGACTCCACTCCAAATCTGCTAGAACTTGTACAGGAATTCAGTAAAGTGTCAGGATATAAAATCAGTGCACAGAAATAAGTTGCACTTCTTTACACCAACAACAGGACAGAAGAAAGAGAACTTAAGGAGTCAATCCCAGTTACAACTGCACCCAAAACCATAAGATACCTAGGAATAAACCTAACCAAAGAGGCAAAGAATCTATACTCAGAAAACTATAACATACTCATGAAAGAAATTGAGGAAGACACAAAGAAATGGAAGAAAATTTTCCATGCTCATGGATTGGAAGAACAAATATTGTGAAAACGTCTCTGCTACCTAAAGCAATCTATACATTTAATGCAATCCCTATCAAAATCCCATTCATTTTTTTCAAAGAAATGGAAAAAATAATCCTAAAATTTATATAGAACCAGAAGAGACCTCAAATAGCCAGAGGAATATTGAAAAAGAAAGCCAAAGTTGGTGGCATCACAATTTCAGACTTCAAGCTCTATTACAAAGCTGTCGTCATCAAGACGGTATGGTACTGGCACAAAAACAGATACATAGATCAATGGAACAGAATAGAGAGCCCAGAAATAGACCCTCAACTCTATGGTCCACTAATCGTCAACAAAGCAGGAAAGAATGTCCAATGGAAAAAAGACAGTCTCTCCAACAAATGGTGTTGGGAAAATTGGACAGCCACATGCAGAAGAATGAAACTGGACCATTTCCTTACACCACACACCCAAATAGACTCAAAATGGATGAAGGACCTCAATGTGAGACAGGAATCCATCAAAATCCTTGAGAACACAGGCAGCAACCTCTTTGACCTCAGCCACAGCAACTTCTTCCTAGAAACATCACCAAAGGCAAGGGAAGCAAGGGCAAAAATGAACTATTGGGACTTCGTCAAGTTCAAAAGCTTTTGCACAACAAAGGAAACAGTTAACAAAACCAAAAGACAACTCACAGAATGGGAGAAGATATTTGCAAACGACATATCAGATAAAGGGCTAGTATCCAAAATCTATAAAGAATTTATCAAACTCAACACCCAAAGAACAAATAATCCAATCAAGAAATGGGCAGAGGACATGAACAGACATGTCTGCAAAGAAGACATCCAGATGGCCAACAGACACATGAAAAAGTGCTCCACATCGCTCGGCATCAGGGAAATACAGATCAAAACCACAATGAGATCCCACCTCACACCAGTCAGAATGGCTAAAATTAACAAGTCAGGAAATGACAGATGCTGGCAAGGATGCGGAGAAAGGGGAACCCTCCTACACTGTTGGTGGGAATGCAAGCTGGTGCAACCACTCTGGAAAACAGCATGGAGGTTCCTCAAAATAGAGCTACCCTACGACCCAGCAATTGTACTACTGGGTATTTACCCTAAAGATACAAATGTAGTGATCCGAAGGGGCACGAGCACCCGAATGTTTATAGCAGCAATGTCCACAATAGCCAAACTATGGAAAGAACCTAGATGTCCATCAACAGATGAATGGATAAAGAAGATGTGGTATATATATATAATGGAATACTATGCAGCCATCAAAAGAAGTGAAATCTTGCCATCTGCAACGATGTGGATGGAACTAGAGGGTATTATGCTTAGCGAAATAAGTCAATCAGAGAAAGACAATTATCATATGATCTCCCTGATATGAGGAAGTTGAGAGGCAATGTGGAGGGTTTGGGTAGGAAAAGAATAAATGAAACAAGATGAGATTGGGAGGGAGACAAACCATAAGAGACTCTTAATCTCACAAAACAAACTGAGGGTTGCCGGTGGGGGGCGGGGGTAAGGAGAGGGTGGTGGGGTTATGGCACTGGGGAAGGTATGTGCTATGGTGAGTGCTGTGAAGTGTGTAAACCTGGTGATTCACAGACCTGTACCCCTGGGGCTAATAATACATTGTGTTAATAAAAAAATTAAAAATTATTTATAAATAAATAAATACTAGAAAAGCAAATTAAGCCTAAACAAAGTAGAAAAAAGTAAATAATAAGGGTCAGAACAGAAATAAGTGACATAGAAACACAGGACAGGAAGGGGGGGGAATCAATGGAAATAAAGCAGTCCCCGTGGAAGATAAGTAAAAATCGATAAGCCTCTACCAAACAAATTAAGAAAAATGAAGAGAAGGACACACATTATCAATATTAGGAAGGGAGGGGTGCGGTGACCCCAGCAGACTCTGTGAATGGAAGTGGGTAGTAAGGCACTGTTAGGAGAAACTTTACATCAGTAATTCAGCAACTTAGTTGGAACAATTTCCTTAAAAGATGCAAACTACAAAGCTTACTTAAGAAGAAATAGAGAACCTGATTCATCCTGTATCTATGAAAGAAATTGAATTAATTCAATTTTTAATTAGGAAAACTTTTCACTAGGAAAACCCCAGGCCCACATGGTGTTCTGGTGAATTATACTGATCATTTAAGGAAGATATAATACTAGTTCCATCAACCCTTCTAGAAAACTTTAAAGCTGGCCCTCAAAGTCAGGGCCAGCACTAGCAGTGAAGGAAATGTTTCCTTTACTAAAAGAATAGTTCCATATACTTTATGTCAGTGTTACCCTGATACCAAAGCTAGAAAAGGACTTTACTAGAAAAGCTACTTACTGACCAATATCCTTCATGAATGTGCAAAATTCCTAAATAAATTTTTAGAAAATTGGATGCAACAATATATAAAAACCATAATATATTGTGAAATGGGGTTTATCCAAGGAATGTGGGGATGGTTTAACATTGGGGGGAAAAAAGTCAATGTAATTCAACATATTAAAAACTAAAAAAAAATTAAAACTACGGTCATTTCAATAGACAGAAGCAAACATGTGATAAAATCTGGCACTCATTCCTGACTTAAAAAAAAAAAAAAAAATCCCTCAACGAAGTAGCAATAGAAGGGAACGTCTTCGACCTGATAAAGGGCATTTGTGACAAACCCACAGTAGTTAACATCACACTTACTATGAAAAGACTGAATGTGGGCGCCTGGATGGCTCAGTTGGTTGGGTGGCTGCCTTTGGCTCAGGCATGATCCCAGGGTCCTGGGATCAAGCCCAGCATCAGGCTCCCTGCTCAGCGGAGAGACTGCTTGTCCCTCTGCCTCTACCTGCCATTCTGCCTACTGTGCTCTCTCTCTCTCTCTGCCAAATAAATAGATAAAATCTAAAAAAAAAAAAGAAAGAAAGAACTGAATGCTTTTTCCTTAAGGTCAGAAATTATCCAAGAAGGTCATCTCACACCACTTCAATATGACACTGGAAGTTTTAGCCAACAAGGTAAGGAAATTAAATAAAAGACATTCAGATTAAAAAGGAAGAAGTAAGGGGCACCTGGGTGGCTCAGTGCATAAAGCCTCTGCCTTCAGCCCAGGTCAGGATCCCAGGGTCCAGGGATGGAGCCCCTCGTCAGACTCCTTGCTGAGCAGGGAGCCTGCTTCTCCCTCTGCGACTCCCCCCGCCCCCTCAGCTTGAGCTCTCTCGCTCTTCTCTGACAAATAAATAGAAATAAAGAAAAAAATTAGTAAGACAAAAGTTTCTGGTTATGAAATCAGTATTCAACAGTAAACTGCATTTACTTCTCCCTGCTTCTCCCTCTCCCACTCCCCCTACCTGTGTTCCCTCTCTCACTGTGTCTCTGTCAAACAAATAAAATCTTTAAAAAAAAAAAAAAAAGAAAGGAAGGAAGGAAGGAAGACTTGAAACTCAGTATTCACAGACGACATGACGGTCTACGTAGAAATCCGGAGGAAGGTACCAAAATACTACTTCTGAGTGAGTTTAACAAGATGGCAGAAAACCAGGTTGATACAAAACACTAACGCATATTTCTAATTACCAGTAATGCACTGCCAGGAAATGGTAAAAATAATATCATCCCCAATACCATCCGAAACATGAACTACACAGGGAGAAATCTGACAAAGAGGTCACAGATGTGGATACAGTCAACTACAAAACACTGCTCCGAGAAATTAAAGACCGACATAAATCAAGGGACGTACCATGTTCATGGATGGGGAGGCTCAGTTCTGTCAACATCTTAGTTCTCTCCAAAGTGACCTACTGACCTACACGGTTTCTTTGTTTTTGTTTTGTTTTTAAAGATTTAATTTATTTGACAGACAGATCACAAGTAGGCAGAGAGGCAGGCAGAGAGAGGGAGGAAGCAGGCTCCCGGCCAAGCAGAGAGCCCGATGCAGAGCTTGATCCCAGGACCCTGAGATCACGACCTGAACCGAAGGCAGAGGCTTTAACCCACTGAGCCACCCAGGCGCCCCTGAACTTCAGTTCCCATCTCATATCACATACAAAAAGAACTCTAAATGGGTCACCTAAATGTCAGTTTTTCATTGAAAACTTTCTAGGGGAAAACCTCTGTGACTTCGAGTTAGGCAAAGATTTCTTTATAGATTTCTTATACACATCAAGAAAGGAACAGATAAATTGGATTTTGTCAGAAGTTAAAACTTCTGCTCTTAAAAGGACACTGTTGAGAGAATGAAAAGAGCCACGGACTGGGAGAGAATATTCAGGAATCAGTATCTAATGAAGTATTTGTATCCAGCATACATCAAGAACTTGCTGAGTTCAATAATAAGAAAACAAACAACCCAATTAAAAAAGGCATCAGGGATTTGAACGGACACTTCTCCAGAGAAGACAGGCGAGCAGTAAATAAACACATGAAGACGTAGTCAACATGGCCAGTCACTGGACAAATGTAAATTAAAACCACAGTGAGATTTCTCTGCAGGCCTGTGACAATAGCTAAATTAAAGTGACCGTACCAAGCATCGGTGGGAATGAGGCCCTGGAAACTTCCTACACAGCTGGTGGGAATGTGAAAGGCACAACCACTGTGGGAAACAGTTTGCCAGTTTCTTAAAAAGATGAACCTATGATCCAGGCATTTTGAAAGCACTGCAATATCCTGTCAAAGGTCTGTACAGGAATGTTCGTCGTCGCTTTCTTGGTCATCCCTCCAAACCGAAAACAGCTTTAAAGATTCCTACTGCTCAGGAGTGCCTGGGTGGCTCAGAGGGTTAAGCCTCTGCCTTTGGCTCAGGTCCTGATCTCAGGGTCCTGGGATTGAGCCCCGCATCTGGCTCTCTGCTCAGTGGGGAGCCTGCTTCCTCCTCTCTCTCTGCCTACTTGTGATCTCTCTCTGTCAAATAAATAAATAAAAAATATTTAAAATAATTCCTACCACTCAGTAATTACAAGGAGTGAATTCTTGGTATGAAATAATCTAGGACATGGATGAGTCTTGAAATAAGGGCGCTGAGTAAAAGCCAGAAAAAAAAAAAATTTTTTTTTTTTAAAGAATGCATTCTGTTTGATTCCACTTATGTAACATGTCAGGCGCTGCAAACTCACACAGAGAGGCAGAAAGCAGAACAGGAGTGGTTGAATGGTGGGAGAGAAAGATTCTACAAGGACAGGAAGAAACAACCCAAAACCCAACAGCCCAACTCAAAAGAAAGCAGCCATCCGGGGTTTCTACAGGTGTTTGGACCTGAATGGAGCTAGTGGCTTTTCTTTGAGATCAGCTCAGGTCTGCATGGGGCGTTTGTATTGTGTCTCTGTATTTGCCCTTGCAGAATTTTCCAGAGAGCCGAATGCATAGCTCTCGCCCCTGGGCCAGGACAGCTGGCAAAGCCCTGAGGTAAACACCAGAGCGGCCACCGTCACTGTGGACACAGGTAGACAGTGCCCAGTGAGCAGCTACGCACTCAGAGCGTTCATTGCAAGAAAACACAGGCACAGCTTTTTAAGAATGGAGAGAGAGGGGCGCCTGGGTGGCTCAGTGGGTTAAGCCTCTGGGTCCTGGGATCAAGCCCTACATCGGGCTCTCTGCTTGGCAGGGAGCCTGCTTCCCCCACCCCACCCCTGCCTGTCTCTCTACCTACTTGTGATCTCTCTCTGTCAAATAAATAAATAAAATCTTAAAAAAAAAAAAAAAAAAGAAGGATGGAGAGAGAGAGAACCACCAGAAAGAAAACTACCACAAAAGTTTTCCCATGAAACCTTATTCCAAAATTTCGGTTTCCTGAAATTTTGCACGTGTCCAAAACGGAGTGAGGAAAAAGGGCAAAGTCCTGTTTCGTGTTCGACCTTTGTACCCCTGAGTCTCACATGTCCATTTACGTTTTTCCAACATGAAAAGCCAAGCCACCACGGAAAATACAAAAGGTTTGTTCTGCTCTGTAGGTAAATTTATCTTCACGTTTGTTCCCATCTCAATTTTACCCGCTTATCTTTTCCAGTTGCCAAGAACAGCCCTGGGAATCATCGCCTCCCACGCCAAAAGCTGGGGATATGATAATTGGCGTCTGATGACAGGAGATGACATTTTTAAACAGTGACTTTCAACTTCATAACACGGATGTCATCTTTAACCATCTATATACTGCTTCAACTCCCACATGTAAGGGGAGAGGGGTGTGTATGGGAGATAGCCCCCTTCCAAACACAAATTCACCAAAACTTTGTATTGGTTTAAAAAAACAAATTGCAACCCAGAAGATCAGGTGTCGTTTTTGTAACGGTGTCTTTAAAATACGGGAC
This sequence comes from Lontra canadensis, assembly GCF_010015895.1. Taxonomy (NCBI): domain Eukaryota; kingdom Metazoa; phylum Chordata; class Mammalia; order Carnivora; family Mustelidae; genus Lontra; species Lontra canadensis. The sequence continues at coordinate 4,189,407 of NW_022631085.1, read as the reverse complement.
CCAGAAGAAGGTATCTATCTATGTATCACAATGACTTCCTGGTTAATAGGAGTAAAGATTTGAGTTTTTGAAATATATAATGTTAGTAAACCTAAAGGAAAATAAGTTCTTCTTTGCTGTACTGAGAAACACATACTATGTATCGTTCCTATGAGATACGGTGCTACTTTATAGAAAGGGGCAATAATTGGCAAAGGAACCCATCTGGGACATTCACCTCGTGTCTCTTACAAGCTCCTAATACTGAAGAGAGCCAAAGGGATCTGTTCATTTTGACAGCAACATAGCCATAACGCACCTCTCAACCAGTTGGGAAGACCTCAGCCGCACTGGCACAGAAGGTCAGTGGCTGCCTCTCTGTTCCTCCCAACCACCACCACACAAATTTAAAAATGAATGACTTGAGGGGCGCCTGGGTGGCTCGGTGGGTTAAGCCTCTGCCTTTGGCTCTGGTCATGATCCCAGGATTCTGGGATCGAGCTGGGATCGAGCCCCGCATCCGGCTCTCTGCATAGCAGGGAACCTGCTTCCCCCTCTCTCTCCCTCTGCCTACTTGTGATCTCCGTCTGTCAAATAAAAAAAAGAAGAAAGATTCCGTAACATTTACAAAAGGAAACCATTTGAGGGAAGATAAACCCCCAACACTGATTTTCCTGTGTGTAACTGTGGATCAACACAGAAGCAAAAAAGAAAGGAGATGGAAAGATCCTAAGTAAACCTCTAGAAGGAGGAGGGGGAATCTAGGGTCCTTTGCAGAGCCCAAAACACAAGAGAAACAGCGATTTTATTCTGTTACTGTCTACTGCCTTGTTTGCTTTTTTCCATATACGTAAAACTGCTGTCAATGCTGCCTGCTCGTGTTTGTACCCCAGATACTCTAGTTGACCGTTTTAGCGCTTATCTGAAAAAGCAAAAGGGAAAAGTAAAAGAATGAAACTTTTCATTATTCACAGCTGCCAACTCCATCTCATTCTAGCTCTGGAATGAACCCGCTGAAGCACGCTCTTCCGAGCTGAGAGCTTCTAAGACTGATTTCATGAGGTGACCCCAGGGCATTCTGCACAACTGCAATTTTTCTGCAAAAAAAAACAAAAATTTACTTGACGTCTTCCATCACATTCCGTGTACGGCTGGCATTATTTGGGAAAGTGTGTTTAAACAATGATGCCCTCCCTCTCCGAGCTAGGAGACCATCGCTCCTATTTTGCTACAGAGATGATGACAGAGACACATTTTGCTTCAGTCCCCACCTGGCTGTGTTCTGCAGGGACCCCCCACCACAATCCCTACACGTGAACGGGGTGCCAAAAGCAGACGAACACAGTTATCACAAGTACCCCAGTGACCCCTTCACCGAAAATCACAGGAAATTCACGTAATGAAATGCAAAAGAAATGAATTTAGAATCTAGGACCCACAGGCGCCAGCCACAAACAACGGGGAAATGAAATATTCTATTTCCTCCCAACTCATCTCCAGGTTCAATGCACTCCCAATCAAAATCCCAGCAGGCCTCTCTAGAAACTGATGAGCAGGCTCAAAAAATTACCAGGGAACAGGAACGCCAAGGACTAGAATACACAGAACGACTTTGTAAAACACGGCAGTCGGAGGATTTACAATCCTTGATTTCAGTACTTCCCACAAAACACAATAATCAAGACTGGGTGGTCATCGGCATAAAGATAAGCCCACAGATGAATGAAACATAACACAAACTCCAGAAACGGACCACAAATGCACAGAACACTGAATTTTATTTATTTTTTAAAAAGATTTTACTTATTTATTTATTGGACAGAGAGAGAGATCACAAGTAGGCAGAGAGGCAGGCAGAGAGAGAGGGAGAAGCAGGCTCCCCACTGAGCGGAGAGCCGGATGTGGGACTCGATCCCAGAACCCCGAGATCATGAGCTGAGCAGAAGGCAGAGGCTTAAGCCATAGAGCCACCCAGGTGCCCCTGGAACACTGAATTTTAACACAGTTATCACAGCAATTCCATGGGGAAAGGATAATCATTTCGGCAAATGGTGCTGGAACAACTCGACATCCACATGGGAAAAGCAGGACCATCAAGCCGTACCTCACACCATACACAAAAATCAACTCAAAACGGATCACAAGCCTCAGTGTAAAAGGTAAAACGGTAACAGTGCTGGGAGAAAACCTTTGTGACCTAGGGTGACAAAGGTTTCTTCCTTAGGCCACAACAAGCATGAAGCATAAATGGAAAAAAAAAAAATAGATAAACTGGAATTCATAGAAATTAAAAGCTCCTGCGCTTTGAAAGACACCTTAAAGGACGAAAAAATTCAAGCCACAGACCAGGTGAAACCACTCACAAACTACATGCGTATCTGACAAAAGACTCGTATCCAGATTAAACAACCAACTCTGACGATTCAATAATAGACAAACGAGCTATAAAAACAGACCACAGATCTGAGCGGCCACCTTCCCAAGACAGGTGACAAGGAGCTAACAGGCACAGGAAAAGGTGCTTACTGTCGTTAGTCATCAAGGAAATGCAAATTAAAACGAGGTAACAACCACATACCCACCAGAAGAACTAAAATTAAAATGCCAGGATGTGGAAAACATGAAATAACTGGAATTCAGATATTTTGGGGGGAGGCGGACATGTATGGTGGCCCCAGGCCCCTTACACCTGCTTAGTTCACAGCCCAGACCCCCACCCAGCATCTGAGGTGCTCAGCCTGCTCTGCAACATTGAATTTCTCACAGAAAGTTAACAAAGGAAGGCTGTGTTCTCTGCCTCTAGCCCCGGGCTCTCACCCCCCATGACTAACAGTGCTGTTGCTAGGATGCTAGGAGTGGCTGACGGAGCTTTGATTTAGGTTATTAGTAAAAACCTGCTATCCCGAATTAAAGTGACCTAAATATCTAAGCTTAAGGGGTTCCCCCCACATCTTCCTCATGCAAATGAATTTCTCCAAGGTACATGAGAGCAGAGGTTCTCAAAGTCAGGGCCAGCACCGGCAGCATCAGCGTGACCTGGGAGTTTGTCCAAAAGGCGGCCCCTCAGGCCCCACCTGAGACCGTGTGAGTGGGTCTGTGTCTTCCCGAGACCGGCGGCCCCAGTAACAGGGGCGGCCAGGGTCACAGCTGGCCCTCCTTGACTGTAAAGTGTCGTTCAAATGGGTACAACCAGGGGCACCTGGGTGGCTCAGTCTGTTAAGCATCTGCCTTCAGCTCAGGTCATGATCCTGGGGTCCTAGGATCGAGTCCCGCATGGAGCCCCTGCTCAGGGGGGAGCCTGCTTCTCCCTCCCCCTCTTCCCCCTGCTTGTGCTCACACACTCTCTCCCTATCAAATAAATGAATGAATCTTAAAAAAAAACAAAACAAAAAAAACCCAAATGGGTTCGGCGAGTCCTGCCTGGAAGGGGAGAGGGCTCTGGAGACAACTTTTTTCAAGCAACCTTAAGCCTGGGGGACAGGCACAGAGAAACAAACAAACAAAGTACCAAAAAAAAGATGCAAAACTATGTATTTTTTTCTAAAATGCAAAAAAGCGACGGTATTTCAATACAAAAGAAACATAGATGTTCCTGAATTATTCAAATTCAGGCGACTTCATTATACGGACAGAACGAAAAGAGCCAACGTATTTCATCATCTCGCCCAGCTTTGTCACCAGAAAGGCAGGCCCTGGTTTCTCGCCCTGGCATTTGGGGAACCCTGAGATCAGGTCACATTTCTCTGGAGCCTCCGGGCCCAGGGCCTCTGCTAGGGCTCAGGAAACGTTTGTTGGATCTAAGTTCTTTCCGTCAGGGTGAACAAGGAACACCTCCTATCACCAAGGAATTTAAGGTTTCTGCCTGACCCGAGAGGGGGTACAGGGGACAGTCAGCGTCAGGACAAGCCTGGAATGGTGGTTGGAAGGCACCAGCCAAGGAATTTTCGCAGAACCACAAAGAGGACCGCAATGAAAGGAACCCCGAATGCTAATTCCTTCTACAGAATTTTTTTTTGAAGACCTACCTTGTGTAGGCACCGCTCGAGACGCTGGGGCCAGGACAGAGTGATCTTCCTTCCACGTGTCCAAGATCTGTAGTAGGTTCTCAAGGCTTCATCTGCCAAGAAGATAAGTAGGGTCAGACCACCCAGCACCTGTGTTCTCTAGTTGAGGGCTCACAGCTGGTGGGAGGACCAGCCTCTCCCAGGGCCCCTCAGACCCCTTTCCCCTGGGGCATCCCACTTCCCCAACACGGAACAGATGCCCCTCTATGATTCCACTCCCTCCCTCCCCTCGGAAGACAAAGCTGGAAAAAAGCACCTGTTAGACTCTGATTCCCACTCCACCTGCCAGTTAGTTCTGGGCTCAGCTCCCATGTGAATTTCTCTCATTTGCTAATTTCTTTTCATTTTTGATAAGCCTCTGCCACTTCCGCACAATCCCTCCAACGGTTCACTGAACACCCAAAAAAGGAGGCGAACGATGGAACCAATTTTATCATGAGCTAGTTGGAAACACTGCTCGGGAATGCATGTTTTAATTCTGAAAATGTTCTTCGATTTTTTTTTTTTTTCCTAGTGAGGGAGCTGCGGTGAGGTTTGCGGGAAGATCTCCCACACTGTGGGCGCAGTGTCTCAGGGTTCTTGTCTCGGTATCTGAGGGGAGCTGGGTGGAAAAGGGGTGTCTTTTCCACTCACATTTCCAGACCTTGACATTTAAAGCAACTTGGCGAACACAACTCCCTGGTATTTTTAAGTTTCCTATTTACCTATATGTTTGCATGGTGGGCTGTGAGCATTCCTAATCTATGTCTCCCACCTATCCTACAAACAAACATCTCTGGTAGCAGATGGGAAAGATGCACGGAGCAGAATGTTCCCGCGCACCAGAAGAGCCGCACACAAGGCAAAAAGCCTACCTCCCAGAAACTGATTCAATCAATTGTGATAATGGCCATTGCATGGGAAACCATGCAGCTATTAAAGAGAGTAAGGTAACCCATCGTGCATCATGGTCATATTAGCGTATACACCCTAGTATAAATAATTTACAATCTTGTGTTATTATGTATCCTATTAACGAAACACAAATTACTAGTATTTATTAAATAATATGCCATCATTTATGGTATTTTGTATTACGCACTGCAAACCACTGGATGAAGCCAACATACATTAATATTCATGAAAAATCAAAGTGCAGAGAATTGCAAAGTCAGTCCATTTGTATAAAGACAAGCGGAGAATATAAATACATTTGAGCATATGAGTGTGCCTATCAGCTATAGGGAGCAGCGGGGCTCGGCAATTCCCAGCGCAGCCGCATCACCTGGAGGGCCTGGGAAAGCGCAGGTCGCCGGGCCGCACCTGCGGGTCTAATCTGGCGGGGATAGGGGAGCAGGCGAAGGTGCAGGGCGGCAAGCTCCCAGGTGATGCTGATGGTCCGGGACGAGGCACGCACCCTGGGCTCAACCGCGGCAATTTGGGGGACAAGGAGCTTTGGGTTTCTGACTTCTTTAACACTTACGCATTCATTCAACAACCCTTGCCGAGCGTGGGCCCCGCACAGGGCGGCCGTGGAGCGCCCGGGCTGTCGGGCTGGCCACGAGAACCGCCACCTTTCCTCTGCTTCCGGGTGTTTCGCCCCCAGAAGGGAAACTGAGGCTCCGACGCGCGCCCGCCCGCCGTCCAAGGTCTCGGACTAAGTCTGGAGGAGCTGGGATTCGAACGCTGACTGTGTCGCCGACAAGCGTCCCGCCGGCTCCCGAGTTCCGGACACGCCTCTTGCCGCGGCCGTGGGGACTCCGGGACCCGCACCCCAGCGCACGCGGGAACCCAGCATGGCCCGCGGGTCGATCGGCGGGAGTCTGCTGGGAGCGTCCGGCGCGCGCCCGCTGGAGCTTCGCTCTGCCCCGCCCCGCCCCGCCGGCCGCCGGAGGGGCGGGGCCGCGCGACAGGCGGGCGGGCGCGCTCGCGCTCGCGTCCGCGGGGCGAGCGCACGGGAGCGACGCCAGGATAGAGGCTCGCGGAACCGCCGTTCTAACGCAGGCGCGGTGGCCAAGTGGTAAGGCGTCGGTCTCGTAAACCGAAGATCACGGGTTCGAACCCCGTCCGTGCCTAGCATTTGTCTTCCGTGGCAGAGCGACTTTTTAGGCGTGGGATCACTTTTCCAGAGGGTCCGTCGCAGAGCCCGCCTCCTGGGTCCCGCGTCTAGAGCCTCGCCCCTGGCTGCAGATGGGCGCAGAGCGGGCCCACTGTTTTCACCCCGTTTGGGTTCACGCTCCCGTCCCCGTCTCGCGGAGGGTGAGAGTCGGGGTGGTCTGGCCGCGCCGCCCTCCGCTCGCTGCAAATCAACGCCCCTTACCCCCTCCCCGCTGCGGGAAGTTGCGGGTCCCCGAGACACCCGTGGCCCCGGGCCAAAAAAAAAGAAAAAAAAATCCCTGCAGCTGCTGGCACTGGACTGGGGAGCCACTGAGCTTCCCCTCCACGTTAAAGTCCAATCTTATCCTCTCTAATGAGAGGACTGCCGCGGCCTGAAGCCGGGCCCACGCCCAGAGTCAGCCGCCGGCGGGCGCGCCGGCTATTTTTAAAACGAAATCCGTTGCAGGCGCCGCGTTAGGGAGGAAATCCTGCCCAGACGCGGCGACGTTGGGACGCGGGAACCTGAACCCGGTCTGGGCCTCCGTCTGCCCTTCTGGGAAATGGGTCTGTGCCGGCTGGAGGCGGTTGCGAAGCCGCTGCCAGACGCGCGGGCGGTCGAGGCGGCCCCAGGAAACCGAGCTGGGGTCGCGGGGAACCTGTTTTCTCTGCCCCGCGGAAGGATGCACCACGCGGCTGCTCGAGTGCATTAACGAGTCGAGTGACCTCGACACCCCCCCCCCCCACTCCCCGGGGCGCTGGCCTATTTGTCGTCTGAAAACCGGCTTGACCTAGCTCGGGGAAACCTGGGTCAGCCTGACATTCCTAAGGGAGTCAGGGGGCTGCTGCTGTCTCCGTGGACTGGGGTGGGGGGTGGGGGTACCTCGGTGCACCAGCCTGATCTGGGCGGGCTCCCTCTGATGGGGAGAGTGGGGTTGGGGTTGTGATGGGAAGGGCGGGGCCAGGAGCGGCCAGCGGGTAAGAGCCCCCGCCGTGCCAGCCTCCATCAGCTGGGTTCGAGGGACCCCACCTCCAGCGCTCCCGAGTTCAGTAAATCCGAGCTGGGGCCAGACCCTTTGCATTTCTACCTCCCTCCCACGGGGTGCTGATGGTGCCGGACCCCACGGGAAGCCGCTCTTCGAGAAAGACAGCCACGCTCTAAACCCAGGGGCACGGCCGTGTGCATGTGTGCAAAGGCGGGAGCTCACGCACGTGAAAAGAGTGAACAAGGGGGCTTCTCACGCTTCAGCCTGAGGGTCGCTGATTCTTCCGTGCATTTCTGGACTCTTGCTGATGCTGGGGTGGCTGGTCCCCGCCCTCCCCGGCTGGACAGAGGGCAGGATCCACACCAAATGAACAGTCATTCCTCTCCGTGGGGATGGAGAGGGGGGTCCAATCGGGGAGCTGTTGAAACGCTTCATTTCTATCCTGTAAACGTTCACCTTGTTTGATTTTCCAGGAGATGGATGTCTTACGTGCAATTTCCCCCCCCCCCCCAGATTCATTCCAGAGTCCACAAACCCAAAGATAACCTATTAGGACACAAGCACCATCTTAGAACGATCCAGAATTAACAGATAATGATTGAATGTCCTCTTCCCTCCACTGGGCACCCACTTATTTCTTTTTTGAAGAGGGGTCACAAAAGAGCACTTAGGTTCCTCCCTATTAAAAATATCCCTAAATAGCCCTTCCTGTTAAACGAATAGAAAACCACACGGCCCCCAGCAGGTAGGCCAGTATTGAGGGTGGGAGGGAGGTGAGTGGACAGCAGAGATTTTCCTGTCTTTCCCTTCAAAGAGTGGAGCAGCGTACCTAGATGACATCATCCTAGGAAAGCACCCCCAATACTTGCCCTGCCCCACCCTATACCCTACGCTCCCCTTCGCCCCCCATGATGCATGGACTTTAGAAAAAGGCAATTTAAAATCTAAAGCACTCTAAGTACCATTCTCCACCCCCCCACACCCCACAATGGCACAAAATATCTAATGGCATGTATTTATATGTGGAGAAGTTGTAGGGGTAAGGTGGGGGTGCCTGGGTGGCTCAGGTCATGATCCCAGGGTGGTGGGATCGAGCCCCCCAACTGGCTCCCCTGGGAAGCCCGCTTCTCCCTCTCCCACTCGCCCTGCTTGTGTTCCCTCTCTCGCTGTGTCTCTCCCTGCCAAATAAATAAACAAAATCTTCAAAAGAAAAAAAAAAAAAAAAACACAGTTTGGCATACACTGCCAAATCAGCCCCCAAAACTCTGAATTTGGGTCCTCTTTCTACTTAAATGCGTAACGTTGATTATGTGTCTGAATAAGCAAGCCATTTTATGTTGATTTAAACCACTTGTGTTCCTGAATATAGAAAGCCATGTTTGGATTTCTATAACTTTTCTACGAATTTCTGGAAGTCGGCTTGAAGTCCGCTGTGTCTGCTCTGTAAAGAATCGTTCTCTGGTCTGCTTCGGTTATGTAAAGGGAAAGATAAAGAAGCCCCCTACCCTGGGGTTGGAGGAGAGGTAACTGAGCCTTGATCCCCTGAGACCCCGCTGTGTGAACTTGACCACTGCGGAGAAAGTGGGTTTGCATTGGGAGCTGCGTAAGGACAGATCATGAGAGGCAGCGGCAGAAAAAGGTTAAATAAGAATTCTGAAGCCGAAGAGGGAGCCCAGGATCCTAACCTTAAGGGGGAGGAAGGGCTCTTGGTCTGCGGAAGCTGTGCGGGAGCAAACTCCAACAGTGACACCAGGTGGCAGCATAGAGCAAGGGCAGAGTTGGCTCTACCAGAAACCGGTGGGGACCGTACAAGCTCCACTTAACCTCTCCTGGCCTCAGTTTCTCTCATTCTAAAATTGGAATGATACACACTCACTTGCTTCTCGTCTGGTGGAGTAGTAGTAACCCTCCACCAGCCAGGATGTCATGGGCAGCCATTAAAAGGAATGACTGATTGATGGGTCTGGAGATTAATTTAGCAATAAAAGCTGTGTCCTGCTTTGGGTGGGGGGGGGTTGTTTTATAGCTTTATCGAGGTATAACTGATAAACAAAAACACCCACACGTATCGAACGTAGAGAACTGGATGGGTGTGGACGTATGGACGCACCCGGGGAAACTACTACCGGGGTCAAGGCGGTAGACATACCATCACCTCCAACTTTCCCATGTCCCTTTGCTTTTTGTGTGTACGTGATGAGAACACTTAACATGAGATCCGCCCTCCCGACAAATTTGCTAACGATAATCATTCTGTTCTACAGATCTCTAGAATTTCTCCATCTGGTATAATGTAACTTTAGGGGATGTCTTCGTAAAAAAATAAATAAGCATATTTATCCACACATGTGTGGATTTTTATGTTGGTTTCTCAGAAAGAACACTCACTACCCACCCCCCGCACCCCTCTCCCCTGCACGGAAGTCTCCCTGTCCTGCCGTTGGCCATGGAAACCTCCAGGTAGAGGGAGGGGTGGCGGGGAGTTACAGACCCAATGACCAATGACTTTCCTATTATCACGGCATCAGAAAGAGAAGCTGTGTCACTTTAGGGTCATCATTTTTGCAGCAAAAACTTACAAACACACCTGAAAAAAGGAGAAAATGTGAAGAGTACACAGGTGGCAGGGCGCGGGAAGGCGTGGGTGTTCACACAGAGCTCATGCCGTGTAGACGAGATGCCAAGTGTGCAGGGAGAAAGCCCACTCTCCTCATCCGAACTGACCCCCTCAAAGGAGAGGCCTCGGGTCCACCGCCCTGGTCCGTCTGCCATCTGGAATGACATCATGGGCTTTGAAAACCTACATTAAAGAATAAAAACCGGCCCTCTTAAGAAGCGAGTGAGTGATCCGTAGTCATGCATGAGTTGAGAACCACATTTCAAAACCAGAAGCATATTTCAGGCATGAGTAGCACTTAAAAGAAAATATTGTGGCAGCCCCTGGAAGCACCAGACGTTGTTTGTGTCACATCTACTGGAGTTTTGCTTTTGCAAATCACCAGGCTGGCGCAGGACGATCACTTCCCAAGACGTGCTCCCTTCTGCCCCCTGCCCCCCACGCTGCCCCCCTCACTCAGGTAGGCAGAGCTGATTTTTCACTCCCTGTGGGCACAGAAGAACCCCGGAACTCGATGCCTGGCGGTACGTAAGATCTTCGACAATTCTGGAAACACTTCCCTGGAGAAGTGCTGGCGGGCAGACTCCGCGATACCCTGTTATACTCGCCTTCTGGTATTTGCACCCCGTGTCATCCCTTAAGTGGGAAGACTGTGACCTGCTTCCAGCCAACGGAATCTGGCAAAGGGGACGTGATGCCACTTCTGGATAGCAGACCCCTCCTGCTGGGTGGATGGGATGAGCGGCCACGTTGGGGAGGCCCACATGGCCAGGAATGAAAGGCATCCTCCGGCCAACAACCAGCAAGAAATGGAAGCCTGGGTCCAATGGGCCACAAGGAACCGAATTCTGTGAGCAGCTGTGTGACCCTGAAAGTGAGCCCTTCCAGTTGCTATGAGCTAAACATTCATGTCACACACACACACACACCCCAAATTCATATGTCAAAGCCTTCATCCCCAGTGTGATGATATTAGGGGATTAGGACTTTGGGGGTAATCAGGAGGGGATGAGGTCATGAGCATGAGGCCCTCAGGATGGAATTCATATCTTAAAAAAAGAGGATAAGACACGAGCGCTCTCTCTCTCTCTCTCTCGCTCTCTCTCCCCCTCTCTCTTCACCGTGTGAGGTCAAGAAGGCCATGCTGGTGACAGACCCAGGCTTTCACTCGTGTTCTCCCGCCACTGGACTAAGTCACCACAACCTTAGCCACTTAAAACCGCAGCGTCTTTTTCTGTCTGTGTCTATAGGTCTGAAACCCAGGTGGGTTCTGGGTCTCACACAAGTCTAAAGTCAAGGTGGTGACCAGCCGGGCTATGATCAGACACTCTGGTTGCGTGCTCCCTCAGGTGGCTGGCCAGATCCGGGTCCCTGCACTGTTAGGAATGGGCTTGTGTCCTCGGTGCCTCGAGGCCTCTCTCCAGTCCTTGCACGCAGTGTCCTGACATCTGCGCCAAGTCCCCTATACATTTCAGATCTTGCCTCGCCTTCTGCATCTTTCCTCATGCAAGCCAAAAAACAAAAAAAAAAAAAAAAAAAAAAAGGTTCTCTGCTTCCTGCAAGCCAAAGAAAATTCTCTGCTTGGGAGGGCTCCAGATTTTAGATTGGGCCCACCTGGATAATCCAGACTCCTCCTCCTTTTAAAAAGTCAATAACTTTAATTACATCTGCAAAGTCCCTTTTGCCATGAAACACAACAAATTCATAGGTTCTCCCAAATTTGGGAGACCATCATTCTGCTTACCTCAACCCTTGACGCACCCCTCCTCCCTCACCTGCTCATGCACTTGGTCTGTGCCTAAACCTCTCTCTAGTCACCTACTGTGTATTGGTTTCAACTTCCCCTGCTCCATCTCTTCTTTGATGACTGGTGCTTGGACAGTTGCAGTAGACTCCTAACCAGCTTTCCATCTTGCCTCTCTTCCATCCTCCTTCCACTCTCATTTGACCTCTCTCCAACACAACAGTGAATAAGTCATTCTCATGATTCCATCCTTTATATCCTTCACAAGATGCCCACCACCACCAGGATAAATCCCAACTCCTCAACATGGCATTTCAGGCCTCAAGTATCCCTCCTCCAGTGCTCCCTCTTTCTCTGGTTTTATACCAGTCTTTGGCATGTCTTCAATTCAGCTTCATCCTGGGGGCCTGCAAATATGCTGTTCCCTGTCCCTATAATGAATGACCTTTCTCCATCTCCAGCTTCCTGGAAAACTCCTACGCATACCACAAAACATTGCCCCACTATTACTAACTCAACGACTATTTTGAATCATCCCTCAGGACATTGGTTGGAGCTGCTCTTTCCTTGACACACCACCGGCACCTTGAGTTTATTGTTTTTCTAGCACCTACCACACGATACCACAACTACTGGCTTACATGTCCATGCATTTCCCAAGAGATGAGAGGCTAAAAGCTCAAATGCCCAGAGGAGCCAGATGGGCTGTGTGGACGTGTGAAACCTTTCGGGAATAAGGCAACAAGGACTCGAGGGGCATGAGGGAAACTGGAAAGTCCACACCAGGCTAAAAGCCACCACATTTCTGAAAAACCCAGGTAAATAAGACCCAGGGGCCTTCCTCTGGCCTCTACAAGGCTTGCGGAAATTCGTGTACACAAGGCTGTTCACAGCAGCATTGCTGGGAAGAGCTAAATGTCCGTCCAGGAAAACCCAAAAGCAAACTGTGGAATGCTCACAGAAGAGAAAGAAGTTCAGCCGTTCAAAGAAATAAATGGTAACTCCATCCAATGACACGGAGAAAGCTCGCAAAATGCGGAGCAAAAAGAAAAAAAAAAAAAAGGCAGGCAGAGAAAGATGATGCCATTTATACAGCGTAAACATTGTGCAAACAAAGCCCTGTTTGTTTCTGGCCTCATAGGTGGTAAAAACATTTTAAAGACCTGCCTGAGTGTGACAGTGTCTACACTCAGGACAGCGTTGTCCCTGGGGATCCCAGAGACTGGCCACAGAGCAGTATTCATTGAATTTGCATTTGATTGGATTTGATTCCTGTATTACTTACGCTGGGTGGTGGCACAGAGGTGTTTGTTAATTTATTCTCTGTTGTTTGCCGTTGGCTCATTGGCTCAAAATGCCTCACAATTAATGGCAAAAACTAACAAAACAAAACAAAAAGTGTGCTTCTCATGGGGTCTAACCCACATCATGCCACCCGGCATGTTACACAGTGAGGAAAATGCTATGTCCGTTGTACAGATGGCATCACTGAGAGAAAGAGAGAGGAGGTATGCTCCCCAGGTTCCGGAGGACGGACTGGCCTTGGGATCGGGGCTGGAGGCCTGTGTGCAGAGGTAGAAATGGCCCACCCCTGGGCTTTTCCCAGAACCAGCCCTCCCAGGCTCGGATTTATGCAGACATTGGCACAATGTGGCATTCCAAGGCCACGGCAGTCTGGTATCAGAAGGGAGCTGAACAGCCTTTTCAGTGTCCCCCGTGGCCTTCTAGAAGCTACCAGAGCAGGCTTTAGGGGAGAGAGGCTCCAATAATCCAAGTCAATGGCTCTCAGAATTCTCCCATTGTCTCCGTGGCCAGCCCATCCGGTAGGAAGCCGCCTTTGGCCTTGGCCTCTCCAGACTCTGTCCACCCCCTTCCCTGCCCACCCCTCCACCCCTCCCCGCCTACCCTTCCCCTGTAAGCTGGGATGACTCTCTTCTGACTAACTCGCCACTTGTCACCTACATAACCTATTCTTTCTCCTACTACCTGTCCCTTCCTAATGCATCTCCATGATGTCTAGGTTCCTTTCAACTAGTCCCATCACCCATTACCCTGACGGGCATATGAAGCCCTTGCCCACAAGGCTAACCCAGAGTCTTTGGGGACCAGGTGTGGATGTTCAAAAGATTTTACTCTCTTTCCTCCCCCCATGACAGCCACTCCCACAGACCTGAACCAGCAACTCTCCACTCTTCCCACATCCCCGGTCCAGGATAGGTAAGCTGGCCAACCATCTGGTTTTCCTGGGACTGTCCCAGTTTTATCACTGAAAATCCAATGACCCGAAAAACCCCTCGGTCCTGGGTAAACCAGGATGATGGGTCATTCTACCTATCCTTCCGTCCAAAAGAAGCCAGTCATCTCAGGGACTCTCTTAAGAGACTTGGGGACAGGCCACCGCCATTAGGAATGGCCACCAGCCTCTGACCAGCATGAGGTCCTAAACTCCAAGGACATCTTGCCGTCAGTGTCACACAGGGATCGCTGCATCCCCAAGATGCAGGTGGAGATCCGCGCCCCGAATAGGACCATGTGGTCCCAGGCAGCCGTGAAAGTTGCACATTGCATTGACAAGCGGTAGACACGGGGAAATTTCTATTCCAGGCCATGAAGGTTGGGGCTCGCCACATTGACCTCAGCTCTGCATTGCAAGAAGAAAGAATTTTAAGTCAAGGGGTCAAAACTCAAATACCTATATGACCAGGCAGACGACCTAAGCAAATCCAGCCAGGCAGGAAGTATGCCCTTAGCACTTGGGATACTTTTTTCTACAAGGAACAAGGGCTGCCCCATCTCAAACTGCCTTTAAAAAAGAAAGACATTTATAAGGTATTTACCAGGATGTCTAGAGGTATGGCGGGTCTCTCAACTGAATGTTTGAGCAACTCCATCAGGCCACTAGAGACACGGGTTCCTTCCGCCTCTCTTCTCTCCCATCAGCATGTCGGCTTCACCCTCAAGTCTGGCCCAAAATGGCTGCTGCGGTTCCAGGCATCACATCCAAATTCATCATCTCTCATCGGTTGGGATTGTATCAGAAGATTATTCTCCAACCAATGACTGGTGGTTTCCTCTGAGCCAAAAAGCTGAGCTGGAGAGGGGTGAGGAAGAACAATGAGAAGAGAATTTCCATGACCGAGTTGCGGAAGGATCTGGGACAGCCACCTGTAAACAGAGACACTGGTGGTCCATAAGCCTCCTTGTCCTCCTGGTCTCTGAGCCAGGCACCACATTTCACAGCCTCTTGGGGTATTTGTTGGGCCTCATGACTGGTGCTCACCAATGTGGGACACTTCCTAACTGATGCATTTAAAATCTGGTTTGCTTTCCCTATAGCCCCCACCCAGCTCATGGAGAAAGAATGAAGCCCTAAAAGATATCAGAGCACCTATCATGATCTTGGGGCTGTGGGATCGGGCCCCCCGTTGGGCTCCACGCTCAGTATGGAGCCGGCTTGGGACTCTTTCTTTCTCTGTCTCGCTCTGCCCCTCTACCACCGCTCCACCCCCACCCTGCACTTTCTCTTTCTCTCTCTCTCTCAAATAAATGAAATCTTTAAAAAATATATTTTAAAACATTTTTGAAAAAGATGCCGAGCCCCAAAATAAAAGGCACCTGGGTTTCTAATTAACCTGTGGATCTCCCTGCTCCCGACTTCCCGGGCTGTGATTCAAACAAGAAATAAAATCGTACCATGGTGAGCCACTGGAAGTGTGGGACTGTTTGTTACAGCAGCTAGCCTTTCCTGACGGATGTTCTACTACTGGCTGCTCCTTTCTAACCAACTGTGGCCCCATGGCAATGCGGGCCCACCACTGCCAAATCTCTTGATCAACTGGTTTTTTTTTGTTTTTTTTTTTAAGAGAAGCCAGAAATCTGGATTTTTTTAAATACGAAATTTCCTGATTGAAAATGTTGGCAACCAAATCAAATTTACTATTATTATTTTAAATGGTCTGCGGGCCAAAAGAAACACGTCTGCGGGCTCCACTTGGCCTGTGGGCTGCCAGTGGCAACCTCTGGTCAAAACACTTCAAAGTCAAGAGTATTGATTTTTAAGTTGGTACTGGTCTGAGCGGTGGCGCTAGGCCCACGGTCATGTGGGTTCCAGAGAGGAGGTCTGTGCGGAAAGAGATGCCGTCCGAGTCCTCCGTGTCTACCTGGGCTGCATGTGGAACATTCTTCCAGGTTCCTGACACAGCTTGGCCCCCCCTGCTGGAATTCCAAGACATTGACTTTGCATTTCTCGGCGACCAGGTCACGCTAGACCAGGCTGACCTACCCACCCAGTCCGTGGTACTGCTCCCGGCTTTGGTGTCCACAACTTAGAGACAAGGGAGAACCCCTAGTGTCCAGAGGCACTACCGGTTCCCCACTCCCATTTAACAGGGATGGACCGTTGCTATGATTTACAATTTACGGAGTGCTTATGCAAATGCCAATCGTGCGATTTCACTCTCTTAAACATCCCCATTGTTATCAGTGAGGACTGCAGAGAACTTGTCCAAGGTCAGAGCCTGATTGATCTCTGGCATCTCTTTCCATTGCAAAGCCTTTCTTAACTGGCCTTTGTAATCGGTCTGTGTCACTTTGTGTCTAGCAGGCGAGGGTCAGGTCCCCAGCAGACCAAGAAGCAAAGAGCCCTCGGTCTCACCAAAGAGCAGTTTGTCTTTCTGTCTACCCGGGGCCTGGGGTTGTCAGCCTCCTGAGAGCCCCCACATCTTCACAGATGGGACATCGCTGCAGTCCTAGTGCTCACCCCCACCCAGGTTCTCTTCTAGTGCTTTTCCTTCTTTCTGCTATTCCTAACAAAACTTGATTTCGCCCTGCCATGTGCCGGATGGGGCAGGGTACCAGGAGTCTGGGCCTTTCCCGGAGGCTCCTTCTGCCCAGCATAGCCACTTTGTACTTCTGGCCTGGGCCCTGGCATCTTCTCCTGGCCAGAAACCTGGGTGCAGGTGGGACCCCTTCCTGGGAGAAGGCCAGAGTGGGCCCCTGGAGCTTCTAGCTGAAGAGTGGGGTGTTTCCCTGAGTCTGGCTTAACTGGATGTCGGGCCAGCCACTGGCATGGGTCGCAGGACGCGGAGCCAGAATGGGCAACAGCAGCCCTCCAAGGGATTGGGGGACATCTTTTAGGGTGCTTTATTTATTTTTTAAAGATTTTATTTATTTGTTTGACAGAGATCACAAGTAGACAGAGAGAGAGGAGGAAGCAGGCTCCCTGCTGAACAGAGAGCGAACTCGATCCCAGGACCCTGGGATCATGACCTGAGCCAAGGGCAGAGGCTTTAACCCACTGAGCCACCCAGGCACCCCTAGGGCGCTTTAAAATACAAAGTAAAGGCAGGGCCCTGGTTGGCTTGGGAGGGGCGTCTTGTCCACAGGTGCTCACTATGAAGGAGTGACTCGGAGACACTTATATAAATGTCATATAATTAATTTCCACAGGAGGCTGTATTAATGAAAATTCTGAGACTATGTCCATGAGGCCAATTTTTGCAGCATTTCTGAATATTTTTTCCCTTGTTAGGATATTTTTGTTATGTATTTTCTGTTAATGGGACTTAAAACGGCAACTTTTAAAGACAGAATAAATAAAAAGAAAATCTTTATAGGAAGCAATGGGGGAAAAATGCCAAGTACCCCTCCCTACCAGGGTATTTGATTCATTTGAGCCCCAGGAGAGTCCTATAAGGCAGGTATTAAAATTCCCACTTTACAGATGAAGAAGCTGAGGAGGCCCAGGCAGGCTCAGCAGTGTCCAGGGTCTCCCTACTGGTGAGAAGCAGTAGGGGGAGCCCAGCCCCTCAAGCGCCCTACCCCATAAGAGAGGCTGCAAAGGCAATGCAGTCTTCATGGAGACCACATGCCAGGAGGACTAGTAGGGAGAACCCAGGTGGACACCCTGGCCCAGCTCTGGTCACTCATGGTGCCCTGACCCGACACCTTGAGGTCAGGGACCTGTCCTGTTTGTCCCTGTGGACCCAGCGTCAGCTCTGGGCCTGTCACACAGCAAGCTTGGGATCCAAGAACAACTGACCTCAAAGTCTCAGTCGTTTCCTCCAGAAAATGGGCAGAGCTCAGCATGCTAGTATACATCTGTGCTCGGCGCACAGTAGGTCTTCAGGAGCAAATGGGGACCGGTGATTATCAGTAATCAGCCCTTTGCTCTAAGTGGCATCTGACCTATTCCCCCTTGTGCCACATTCCCCTCCAAGTTGCTATGGAAGAAACTATCCCCTAGGGGTCCTTCCACCCCAGTGAACCCAGAGCCCTCCCTTCCACAGCCTTCTTTGCCTCTCTCTGAGCCCTGCCCTCCAGGCTTCTGGAATTAGAACCCTGCCGGGGAGAAGGGGCAGGAGACACAAAGCAGTGAGTCGAAGATCAGTGCAGTGACTACAAACCAGGACTCCCCCGCTTTCCCCCCCAAAAGTGGAGGGGGAGAGTAGGGGTGCCCCCCAGGGGAAGAAGGAGAAGAGGGGTGTAGCCGGCTCACTCCTCCTGGCTGTGGTCCTTGGGATCCCCTTGATGGCATCAGGAGGCCCCACTGGGTTGGGCAATGTGTTTTCTGAGTGTGACACGTGTTGGCCAACAGAGGACAGCAAATACATTTTTTATGATCCTGGGAGGCTCAGTGCTGTCACATTTGCTCGAAAAGAGGCTGGTCAGTAGAGGAGACAAGTCATGTCTCAGTTATTTGGATCCTCTTGGGGCAAGAGGGGACACTTGTAGGATGATGGGGGGGGGGGGCGTCCCTGGGCAAGGGATTCAGGTAGGGCTGATTTCAGGAGGGGCTGAGCCGTAGGGGAGGGTCCTTCTCACCATGGGAACCTTATGTAGCTTATGGAAGGGGTGTCACACCAGGCGACAGATCTTCACCAGGTGGAGAAGTTACCCTCAATGCCCTACCCCCCATTTCCAGCAGATCTGACTCCGCCGCTTGGAAAGCAGCACCAAAGTGACATTGGAACGGGACAGGGGCAGGTGGGAGGAGGGGGAGAAGCACAACTTTATGTTTTGGCCTGAAAGCGGGTTGGTATTTGGGGAGCTCTTGGGAACAGAGCATGTCCGTCCCGTTTCCAAAACTGGGGGTTCCAAGGGACGCCGGTTATCACAGAGCAGGTTAGGATTAGGGTGGTGACCAGGCGTGGGGGCCCGTCTGGGTGCTGCTCTAACTTCCACTGTTTGTTCATGGGACGATGAAAATGGGAGGAACGGCTAAAAGCGCCTGCTGGCACTGTCACTGCCGGTTCCCAAAAGAGGCTAGCCGATCTGGGGGCGAGTATGAATCTTAAGTAGATGTGTCCCCATTCAGGCACCCTGCACCCCAGCCGAGGGATCCCTGGAGCGCATGTGGAGGACTCCTGCCCGCCCCCAGAAGGGAGGCCCTGCCCAGGCTCCCTCCTCCGGCCCACGGGGTGTCGGAAATGGGGAATCTCTCCCTCCCTCGTCCGTTCCCCCCCCACTCCAGTTTGGAGAACCCCAGGTTCTGCCCCCACAGGTCGAGGCTGACGTCGCCGCCGCATTTCTAGGAATGCCCCTATCCGCTGACTATATTTGGCGAGGGTTTCTAGGAAGGTACCCCCCCCGCCCCCGCCCCAGCCCCCACCCCGGCAGGCGGGCGCGCGCCGCTTCCAGGCTCTCGCCCTCTCTCCCGGGCAGGGGAGGAGCCGCCCCGCCTGGGCCGCCGCCGCCTCCCCAGCGCCGCCAACCCCCGGCCGGCCCAGCCCCCGCCCCGGGCCGGCCGTAGGGCGTGGGGGGGAGAGCGGGGGAGGGGGGAGCGGGGGGGGGCGGGGGCGCGGCTTTGTGGCGGCAGCGGACCGTGGAGGCCGGGTGCAGCCCCGTCGGCTCCGTGCTCTCCGCAGAAAAGGATTTCCTACGCCCCCCGCCCATCACTTGCATCTTGTCTGGGGAGGGAAGGGTGGGATCTTTCTCTGAAAGTCACCCCCCCCACCCGCGGTGAAGGATTTGAGGCTGGGCTCCAATCGAGGCGGAGGCTGCAGGGCCCGCGGGCGCCCCCCGCCCCGCGCACGCCTCCCGGGAGCCCAGGAAGGCGCAGCCCCGGGGGGCCCCCCTGCGCCCCCGGAGGAGGCAGCGGCGGTGAGTGTCCCCCTCTTGCCTGCATGGCACCCTCCCCCCGCGCCGAGGCGGGGGCCGCGGCAGGTGGGTGCCCAGGCCCCCGGGCCCAGGGGGTGCGGGGCGGTCGCCTGGGGGGGAGCGGGTGGGGACGCGAGCGGGGAGGTGGTGGCAAGGGGCAGCGCCCGGCTCTCCGGGGACCCGGCGCTAGACGCTTGTCTGGGCTGCGATCCGCCGCCGCTGCCGCCCCCCGAGGCGGCGGGGCTGGGCTACCTCCCCGGCCCCCTCCCCGGCTCCCGAGAGGGGCGTGTTAGGCGAGGAGGTGGGATCCGGGCGAGGCAGCCCCCCACCTCCCCGATGCTGGGGCTTGGAAATTAATGGGCGGTTGAAAAGGCAGCCACCCCGCCCCCACCCCGGAAAGCCCGTGCGGGAAACTGACTCGCTGCGTGACCCCGATATCAATGCCGCGCCGAGAGCAGGCCGCCCGCTCGCCGGTCCGCGCCCGCCGCGCCCCGCCACTCCACGTGCGCCCCGCGGGCCTCGCTGGCTCGGCCCGGGCCCCGGGGACCGCCGGCAAAGCAGGGGAGGACAGTCCCCAGAGAGTTATCGCCTCCCCGAAGTAAAGTTGGCTGCCCCCGCCCGCCCTCCCCCCGAGGAGCGGGCGGCCATAGCACGTTGGCTTAGCTTTTGATGGGCAGGAGCCCGGGGTGGGGGTGGGGGGACGACACACGCAACTAGGTTTCGGGTGCAGACTGGGGTGCCACGGCCCGAGACCACACCGTGTTGCTCTGACAAGAGTTAGGGTAAAAAAAGGTGGGGGAAGAGACATTTTGATTTGGGGATGGGGGAGTGGCCTTTCTGCTTTTCTCCTGCTTCCAGTCCCCACCGTGGGGAGCGTTGGAATGTGCCGCTCAGATCCTCTGAGGACACATCCATATTTATAATTTATTTTTAGGAGAAGTTGTGAAAAAGAGAGGGGGTTTAAAATGGGGAGAAAAGGGGGGTTGGCCTTTTCGGAACCCAGAGGCTAATTGAGCTATTAAGTGGAAATAATTTCCCCCAATCCGGGCAAGCAGCAAATTTGACTTTAATGAGGGACAATTAAGGGCGTAAATAACTAAACTTTAGCTGGCTGTGGGGGGTGGGGATTGGATGCGGCACCGAGGGCACTCCTTTTGCGCTTTGCTAAGGGACATTTTGGGGGCCCAGCCCTCACATCTTCCCAGGGAAAGCTTTTGGGCCCAACTTGTGGGGCTGGGGGCAGGAGAGGGAAAAGATACCCGCTTTGGGGCTGGCTAAAATACCAGCCCCCATCCCTCCCACCACCATCCTGGCTTTTCAGTAAGATCAACTGTCATCTCTGTAGGCAAACCCAAGATTTCCTTTAATTATCCAGGATTCTCCAAAATCCTGCCTCCGCGGCCGCCTGCCCCAGGACCATGAGCTGTGGAAGGGAACACACTTCTTTCGAAAGGTTTGGAGGCTGTGGTCCCAGAATCGGGGTTTTGAGGGCGAGATGAGTTTATGTTTTATCCAACTGGCCCACAAAGTCCCGCTTTTGGGGTCATTCTAAACATCGAGGGACTCAGGCCCAGCCGCCGCTGGAGAGAGAGCCAAGAGCTAACACCTCCAAGTTGCATGTCTAAAAGCTGATTGGAGAAGTGGGGGGAGGTTTGCTACTTTTGGTAAAAGTGAAAGGCTGTTGGGGGGGTGGATATTCTTGTGTGTGTATATGCGTGTGTGCGCCCGCGCACGTGTGGTCGCACACACCACTCAGTTTGTTGAACCTGCTGTTTTTAAGAGCCTCTTGCCTTGGGAGGCCAGAAAGATAAGGGAATCGTACAATTTTTTCTTCCTCAAGTGGTTTAATGAGATGTCGTAGAGGATAGGATTTGAACGGAATGAGTGGCGTCCCCGTTTGACACCCTCCAAATCAAACAGCGTTGGAGCTCTGAATGGTAATGACGTTAGATCTGTCTTCAGGAGCACCCCTCTGCTGACTTCCAACACAGACTATTTCTTTGGTGCCTTGCTCTGAGCCATTTTTATAGGAAACTCAGGATAGGGTGTTCATGGGAGCTCTCTAAGACAAGGGTGATAGGGGCACAAATGCTCAGCCCAGAGCATTCACCTTATTAAGTTGTCTTCATTTACACACACACACACACACACACACACACACACAGCCCTGCCCTCCGGTTGTGACCTGTACAGACACCCACATACCTTAAGTTGATTTACTTGCAAACCTGGATTTCAGTCGCATGTCCACAGCACCGAACAGGAAAGTGAGCTGTACCCGGAGAACTTTGGAACACAGGGTTCTTGATGGGAGACTCTGTGTTTGTAACAGACAGGAGACATGTACACATAGATGACATTTGCACTCCGGGGCCTTGGCAAAAACAGTTCTTTACTTGCCGAGTTCTTTGCTCTTCGTTAGGGGACACGATGAAACAGCACAATTTCTGAGAGTCCACGGTCCCAGCGTGGCTCATTGATGGGAAATTGTCACGTTGTGACACAAATTGTGCTTGTGCTTTGCTGAATCGTTGCCCCCACCCAGGCAGCCCCAGAGAGCTGTCAGATCCTATTTGCTTTGCTAAATAAGGATATCTCGCCAAATTAGCCTGTAATGATACTTGTACAAATCCGGGGTTTTGCGTGAATTAACGAGGCCGGAACGCGGAACATTGCGCCAAGACACTGAGCTCTCGTGCAGGCGGTGAAGCCGTATGTTAACATGCCTGGATGGCGAAGTGGGGAAAATCAGACGGAGCTTCGTGCCGGATGTGGAGCGAGTCTGCTTTCCTGCGAGCATTTGCAGTGGCACACGCAGCCACCCCTGACACGGCGCGTGTAACTCTGAATACATTTAGCGCAACTTTCCCCCCCTTCGGAGTCTGGAAACAGGCAGGGTGGCATGGGGAGGGGCTTGCAAATCAGGGCTCTGCGGAGAGAAGTCCTGGGTCAGGTACTTTGGCAGAGAATTCACAGCTCCTTTGCTTATTCCTGCCACCATCCTCTCTCTCCCTGCCTGCAGCAGTAAGAAAACACACATACGCACGCGCACACAGAGACACACACAAATTAACAAGGGACTGCTGAATGTGCTGAACGCATTTTGGCCTTTCTCCTTTGGCCTCTGTGTGAAATTTCATGAAGGGGTTGCTCTCCCCAGCCCGACCCCCCCCCACCTCCTAGAGGTGTGGATTCAGAAAGAAAAAAAAAAAATAGAAACTTTGGATTTAGTTTTTAGTAATATACACGATCTGGCGAATCTCATCGAGACACAAATGTTTCAAAGGGGGGATAATACGATCTAGAGGAGTTAGTGCAAGGAGAGAAATACTTAAGAATAAAACATGCATTTATGACTCAAACCAATGAAAGGTGGGAAAGTCCCTACAAGGGAACACTCCGTTTCTTGCTCCCTAGCACCACCCCCCAAACACACACACACACACACACACACACACACACACACTCTCCACCTTATATTAAGAACAGAAAGCTGATTCTTGCCAGGTAAAGGTACGGCTTTCTAGTAGCAGATCAGCTCACCCTCTTTTCATTGGGATCGTGGAGTAAATACAGCTCGTTCGTTGGGGGCGGTTAAGGATAAAAATTAGCCAGATCACGGTTAAGGGAAACTCAGTCCTCAGAGTCGCTTGCCAGAAAAAAAAAAAAAAAAAGAAAAAAAATGTGCACACACCAACAAAATGAAACATTGTTCTGGAATTTTCTCTCTTGCCCAGCATCCCAAACTCAGGAACATGTACAGTGTTTTGTTTTGTTTTGTTTTGTTTTTTTTCTGTGCTGTTTATGTACAGAACGAGGGAAACAAAACCACCACACGACCGTGAGGTAAACCACCATCAACTGTGCAGGCTGCACAGCCACGCAGGCTTTTCGAGCAAAAGGATGGATGACAGAGTTGGGAAGGAGTGAGCTTTGGGGTGCTGCCGCCTGCCTGAGCCCCCAGCCCTCGTCTGGTCTCCCGCCTGGCATCTGAGGTTGTAGGAGGCATGTCAGTATTTATAGTCAGAGCCCTGAAGTTTGGGATTGTGTATCATCTTCCTTCTATCAAGCATGGGCATTTAAGGAACCACAGGGTAAACTTGGGTATCTCTGACCGGCCGCACAGCTCCATGAATGGGAGACACGCACGTAGGAAGTGAAATTGCTGTTGCTGTCACAAGAAAGCCATGTTAAAAATGCACCCGGAAGACGGGGACGATGGAGCCTTTTGTCCAGGATTTGCTTGGCCTCCGCAGGGCAGGGAGGTGTTGGCCGCCTTGTGCCTGAACTTAGCTGTGCAGCGTGGTGTGAAAGTTCTCAGAGGCGTGCAGAAAACTAGGCTCTCTTGGAATTGTGCGTGAGATCAGTGCCCGGGCCTGTTGGCATCTCTGCCCAAGGCAGCCTGGACTGCAGCCAGCCCAGGCCTGAACGTTGCCTTAAAGGCTCGAACCAGAGCCTAAAAGAATCCCCGGACAGGTGCACCGGGTAGGGGGGGTGTCTCTCCTCCGGCCGGTAGCATTTGTTGGCCAGAAGAGGGGTGTTTGGCTCCTGAGGGTGGCCTCCCCAGAGACTGCAGGCCTTACTGTCCCGTTTACCACGTGCTCTCTGGCAAGGGCAGAACCCCACTTTGCTAAGCAGAGCCTCCCAGATGCTCAGAGGGAAACAGATGAGGCCGTCCTAGGGGCTTGGGGCAAATCCTCCTGTGCGAGAGCAGATGGGAGTCTAGAAGGTTCAGGGGTAGCGCTGTGCTTTGGCAGGCCAGCTGGAAGTCCTCTCCGGGATCCTTGCATTTGGGGTGGGCACAGGGGGCGTGGCACAGGGCCAGCAGCATGTCAGCTACTGTGCCAGCCCCCCGGGCAAGCTGCTGCCTTCCCCAGCCCTCTTCCATCGGGCAGCGAGGAAGACCCAGGCTGGCAGGGCAAGGGTTGCAGCCCAAAAGTGGGGAGAAGGTGTCAGAGGCCCGTCAGAGGGCCTGCTGGGCAGATGAGGGGATCCCGAGCCGGCCTGGCGGGGAGGGGGTAGGGGGGTGGCTGAGAGAGAACCGGGTGGGCATCCCGGAGTGGAACTTGCAGGAAAGAAGCCAGCTCAGGCGTGTTGCACCCAAGTCAGCCAGTCCCACGGGACACCCACTTGGCCTTGTGGGTTCCTGATGGTATCTTACAATGGCATTCAAAGGTCCAGACCAGGCACACGCAGGCCATGCCATATTTAGCCTCTGTTTCACCCAGAGAATATTTTAGGTGCTGCTTGAAAGAAGAGATCCGGGCCGGGCCGCCAGCTGTCACATGGCGAGCGTGGAGTCGCTCCCTGGCCGGCCTGGCCCTGACGGCCGGGTGCTCACCGGCACAGATGCCCTGCGTCCCTGCCAGAGCTCAGGGGCCGCCCAACAGGTGCCCAGAAGCCCGCGAGCACTTGGGGAGCGGGTTCTGGGCCGGGAAGCCTTTGAGTCCCGGGAAGGCTTTGTATCCCGTTCTCCTTCCAGTGGCGATAAGGCAGAGGTGGCCTCCATTCACGGGGCTCACAGAGGCAGTTTTCAGCCCCTCTCTTCTCTCGATGGCCCAGTGTGATAGGCCAGCTTGCTGAGCAAGCAGCCTCCTGCTCGGGTGTCAGCAACCAGGGAAAGGTTAACCCTTTCGGGGACCGGGGGTGCTGGCTGGCCTAGGGGAGCGGCCCCCACGGAGAGCTTGCTGGCTACTGGCCCCAGGGAAGCCAGTGCGCTGGGCTTCTTAGTCCTCCATCTCTAGTAGTCAGACCTGAGAAATGGTGTCCTGGACCTCAGCGGGCTTCCCCCCGCCTGCACCTGCTTCTGCCCCATCAGCCATGACCCTACCCAAGCCTTCGCCCCTTGGATTGGTTGTATGGCCATGGAAACCACTGCTCCCCTTTCCAGGTCTTTTCCCCTCAGTTTCCACATTGACTGCCTTTTCCACGTTCCACACGAGGAGGTACTGACGGATGCGTGGTTCCCTTGCATCGGGAAGGAGAGTTCGGGGGGAATCCATCGGGGTCTTGGGGAAATGTCATGGGCGAATCGTGGAAGTGGCGTGGTGTCACGGACTGATGCTTCTGACCGGCTCTGGGATCCCTGATCTCGGTGTTCTGGGCACAGAGGAGGCACGTCTGTTCTCGAAGCCGCTGCATGGCGACCCGTTTAGCCGGCTGTGGATCATCAGTCTTTCTGGGGAGCTGGGAAGGGCCTGCATGCCCTGAAAGCTCTGGCTTGTTGAACGTTTGCTCTAACGTCGTACATTTTTTCCTTTTTAGTTTGGCTCTTGGTGCTCCGAGAGCCACCACTTCCTGCCCAGCTGGTTTGTTACCGCAGGGAAAATGAGGGACTTTTGGGGGCAGATGTGTTTCCGTTCCACTATCATAATGCCCCTAAAAATCCTTATTGCTCTTGCAGTATTCCTCGGGGTCCCTGGGCCAGCTGGGAAGACGGCATCTCGGAGGTCCTCCAGCAACTAAAAGAAGAGAAAGACATTCCCCCCAAAGTTCTCCCTGCACACACGTCCCCCCTGCACTCACACAGGGCTCATGACTGGTTCCTGCCCCAGCCACGGCCATGAGAAAGAAAAAGGCACCATCACAGACACTGGTTGCTAATCGTGCTTTTTTGCCCTCCAGGGGCAGAGTGTTGGAGGTCAGGCCTGGGAATCGGCCGCTGTGGGGACTGTGCGCCGCCTCTGGGTGGGGGGAGGGGGGTGGAAATGGGGGGAAAGGTGGAAAAGGAGCAAGTGTTACCAGTTTGACCAGGCGAGTGAGGCAACTTTCACCGTTCAGCCTGGTCCTTCCAGCCGGGACTCTGGGATCTTCACCTTGGCAAGGGGCCCTGGCCAGCCCTGGCGTTCTCCCCATCCCAACCCCTGAGCCAGGCCACGTTCCCATTTTCTGCCTCAGTTTCCCTATCTGCCACAGGAGGGGCCACCCTCCAGGCTCTGGCCTCGAAACGTTGGTGGTTGCCACCCACTGCTATAGTGAGCTCGGGCTGTATGAGCCCTGAAGGTGCTTTGAAAATGGGGATGTTAAAGCATTCACCAGGGAAGGTGTTAGTACTGGTATTTCCTAACACATGCCTTATAGGCTGAGGTGACTTGAGGAGGGGAGAGCGCAGCCCCGCAGCGCGCACATGTTTCTGGAATCAGCCTGCTTGCGTCTGGGACTCCTGCTGTGTTACCCCAGGCAAATGGCTCAACCTCTCTGAGCGGCCGTATCCTTCCGTGTGAAACCCACAGGTTAGAATAGCCGCCTCCCAGGTCCGATGCGCAGACCTACCCAGCGACCGGAAGTGGCACCCGGTTCCATGTGCCGTTTACTCTCCTCGGTATTTCCCTGTACGGCGAATTTCTGTTTGCAGCAAGCACTTGTTCTCAGTTGAGTGTAGGGGACAGAAGGACCCCTTTTCTGTACCAGCTTACGGAAGTGAGAGAGAGTACGTTACTTGGAAGAAAAATACTAAGCAAAGTATAGTAGAGGTGGCCTAAAGATGGGGCAGAAGTTGAGATGGTCAGATTTCCTAGGCCCCCTTAATTACGCATTCGTGTATGTCTCAGTGATTCTTGGCACCCACAGAGCTGGACTGCCAAGTCAAATCTGTGGCGGCCTCCGCCCATGGCAGCCTGGGCGTCACAGGTCCTCCCTTCTCAAAGCTGCCCCCCCCTCCCCCGCTGCACACCCACACCAGTGACATCTCCACCCCTACATCATGCCCCCCCTCCACCCGCCGTAACTCAGATCCATCTCCCCAGATCCGTCTCCCGTCATAGGATCGTCAGGACCCAGAGCCCTTCCTCCTCCCCAGGACACCTCTCCAGGCCTCAGTTTCTCAGTGGGATGGGAATAAGAATAAACCGTGTCCCAGATCAAGAAAGTGACAGGGCTCCATCTGGCAGCTCCTGTGGTTCACAAATGGCACCAGTGGCCCTGGGACAGGAAGGGGCCACAGCAGTGCCCTCAGCCCAGAGGGACACTCCTTCGACAGGCCACCCCGCGCCAGGCCCGGGCACCAGCTCCCTGCCCACCCTCCTGGGACGGTGGCTTTACAGGGAAACAGCAAGGGCTCGGTCGCAGCCAGCAGGGGCGGACTCTGGTTTCACTTTCTGCTGTGTCATGGGGTGGGGGGTGGCATCGGGGCCCAGCTGGCCAGCTGGGGCAGGCACCGAGAGCCTGGCGGACAGCTGCTGGCCCAGCTGCCTGAGCACAACCCATGCCTCCGCCCCGCGCCGGCCAGGATGGGGGCTGGGGGCCTTTTCCATGCCTCTCTCCCACTCGGTGGGGAGAACCCCAGGTGGGAAAAGCCAGAAGGGAATGAGATCGTTTCTTTAGCTACAGGATCTTCTGGAACAAATTCTTAAGCCACACAGTCCTGAAGTTCTGAGAATTGGGACTACTGATTCCAGATCAGAATGCCCCGGCTAGACGCTTCCTGCCACCCTTCATGAGCACTGGACTGTGGAGGGCCTGCTGTGTGCAGAGCACCAGGCCAGGGGCTCAGAGCCCAGCCAGGAGCAAGACAGCCCCTGCCCTCACGGGGCTCCCCCTTGAGTCAGAAGACAGATGAAAGAGAAGGCAAAGAAAGAACCCCACATTAGGAAATTTCACACCCTAGGCTTGGTGTTAGCGTCTCGGGGAAGGGGCGTGCATCCCTGCCTGTGTGTGTGTGTGCCCATGGGCGTGTCAGTCACTTGCTGACTCCTGGGACACACAGGTGGGTTAAGAACACAGACGAGGGGCCAGATGTCCCGGATTGAATCCGGACATCTTTGAATCCAGATTCTTCCATTGACTGGTATGTGACCTCGGGCAAGCTCTCTCTCCTCTCTGGGCTCTGCTGCCCCATCCAGAGGTGCTAGAATAATAGAACCCACATGGCAGGGCTGTGGTGAGGAGGTCATAAACGCACGTCCCTAAAGAACTAAGGACACTGCCTGCCATCGATCATGAGCTGCCTAAGGCATAACCATTATCTAAGAGTAACAAACGGGGACTGTTCTCGTAGGCGCTTGACATACTTCGTGTACCTTTACAGCCGTAAGCAACCCTTCGATGGGCCTTAACGGGTCCTTGTTCAGACGAGAAAACCGAGGTGCAGGGAGGCTCCCAGCTGGCAGGGTCTGACCCCAGGTTGTGAGCCTGGTCCTGGCTTTAGTGACCTGATGTCATCACCTGAACATTTTTAGTAATTTTGGCACAAGGGACCCAGGTTTTCATTTTGCAAACTAGGGAGCCAGCCCTGCCCAGATCTGATTTACACTCCCAAAGCAGTCACTCTGAGCACCTACCATCCACAGAACCTATAGCCGGGTGCAGTGATTTTCCAGTACATCAGTGCAGGGTTCGGTATGGGATGGAAATCCTGGGCACAACAGGAAGATCAATTCCAGGGCTGAATTGCCCCGAGACTTCTTGGTTTGCTTGTTGCCCCTCTGAGAAGTCAAATGGGCAACAGCCGAGGGCAGCCACTGTCATTCGTTCAGGGGTGTATTCCTAGGACCCAGCGCATATTAGTTGTTCAGTTAATGTCTGTGAAGTGAAGCAAATGAATGGGGAGGCTGCTGTAGATGCTGATCCAAACCGATTTAAAGGACACCTCCCAGGAAAGCAGGTCGTCAGGGGTGCAGTGTCAGCCCTGGCTGCCCCAGCAGGCTTCTGGGTAGCCCCTGAAGGGTGTGGGGATGTGCATCTCATTCTCCCCCGCCCCCCCCGACCCCACCTGCCAACAATCTGCAGCAGGGTACTGTTGAACGGCTTCTGCTGGGGAGCTCAGAGACAGCATGGATATTTAGAGACATGTGGGCCCAGATTCCCTAGCACCTGTTATTGGAGAAGATATAGACAGAGTTCAGTAAAAAAAAAAAAAAAAAAAAAAATACTCAGGTTTTAGTTCTGGACAGGTGCAAATTCCAGCCAGGGGTCAAGGGGGGCAACGTCCTGGGCTACTAAATGAGAATCTTCCTCTGAAATTAGAGGCCTTTCATACTCTCACAGCTCCAAATTAGAAATACTACTGAGAAGCAGAGAATCATCTCAAAAGCCTTTAAGATATTTCAAACAATAATAAACATTTGTGTGTTTTCACCAACTGTTTTCACAGGCATGATCTTCACTGCCTCTGATAACCCCATAAAGTCCTTTTCTAAATAACACAACCATTAGCGTATACTGAGTGCTTTATACGTACTAGGCACTTAACGTGCATGAAGTCATTGCCCAAGCAACATATAAGGGAGACACTCTTAGTGCCTTTCAGCTTGCTGATGAGGAAGCACTTAGAGAAACTGACCTGTCCAAGGTACACAGCTCTCCTGTGATAAGCTGGGGATCAATCCTGGATCTTGGATCTCAGGGACCAGCAGACTTTCCCTCTAAAAGGCCAGATACTAAATATTCTCAGCTTTGCAGGCCATATGGTATGTGTCACAGCTACTCTACTCTGCCATTATAACAACAACAACAACAACAACAACAAAGACCCAGACAGCACAGAAGTGAATGGATGTGGCTGTGTGTTCCAATAAAATTTCATTTACAAAAACAAGACATGGGCCAAATTGGGCTGTAATTGGCCCAACCCTGTTCCAGGCTGAAAAACTTGCCTCTGGTTTGGCCCTGGCAATGTTCTTTCCCATCCTCTCTCTCCTCCCTGTGAAGTGACTAAGCTATTTTAGGTGAGAGACCCCTAGCTCTGGAGACATTGAATTGGCCTCTCTATTCTTAAGGAAATTATGAAGCTCTTGGAATTTATAACTATTAGGAATTATTAGTGACTGCCAGAGTAGGACACCATAGGGATCTGAAACTTGTAATTTTAATAGCTGTGACTGAGTAACTTTTAAAGAGGAAAGGGTTATAGTTTAGAAAGATACCTCAGTGGGACACCTTGCTGTGGAAGGAATGTCTCAGAGAAGGCAGTTCTCTGAAGTCTGTGAGAATGGAAATAGAATGAAAAACCTCTTAAGGCATAAGAAGATAAAGGCAGGATAGCGGTTGTGTGTGTATGTGTGTGTGCAGAGAGAGGATATGGGAGAGGGGGCATTTCCCAAAAGGCTATATAATTGCACAATGAAAATATGGGGCCCTTTGTTCAAAAAGTATTCAGAAGTTCAAGATGGCAATGGCAGAGCATTAAACCAAACGCAAGCCCTGTGCGACCGTACATGTCACCTGCCCACGAGGCCCTCAGAATGGTGCCCGAGCAGAACTAATTCATTAGACACAGGAATGTAAGCCTTGGTGCCTAGGAGAGACGTAAGCACTCCTCACCCCCAATCCCTGGAAGATTTCCAAGAGAAGTTGGGTCTCCCCTGTGGGAGACCGTGGCACAAGGGACAGAGTTCAAGCCCATTCCATCTGAATCTCCAAAGATAAGATGACCCCGGCTGACATGTGGGTTATAAGTTCTTTAAAAAAAAAAAAAATTGGCTATTTGCCTTAAGCCCTCCTCCCTGAGAGCCTGGAGTTGTTTTACTTGGCCGCACCATTTTGTCCCTGACTCTGAGTGTCCTCTGATCTCAAGGCAGATGACGGGGCTGTGGTCCTCAGAACAGAGGCCCACTGGTCAGCAAACCATCCAGCAGCAGGACTGCTGGGATGCGTTCGTAAGGCAGGTGGTCATGGCACATACTGGCAGCCCATCGTGGCACCCAGTCCCTCTCGGCTCAGACAGAATTCATTAGCCTTCTCAAGGACAGCCTCTACCAACCGAAGGAACCTTATTTCCTGTGCTAATCGAGTCTCATCTCAAGAATGTCTACTTTTTACTCAAGACACAAGAGATTCAGAGCCCCCAGAGGGTGGGTGATGCCCAGCGATGCACTTCTATAAATAGAGCCTTGTCGTGGAGGGGTGTGTACAACACGACCCGGGAAGGGGTCCACGGAGGACAGAGGGACTCCTTGAGGAAAGACCAGATGAGGACTGGTACCTCCTCCTGTTGTCTGCGGCAAGTTCAGTGAGTGAAGAGATGTTCATTCACTACTCAGTTGCTCCCCTACGCCACAGAAGGGGCATGAACAGAGCAGAGGCAGCACAGCCCTCCACGAGACAGGCGCAGTTCCCACCCTTAGCAGAAGCAGCAATCGTCAGCCAAAGATGAGGAAAAAAAATTTTTTTTTTTTTAATTTGCTCACAACAACCTAATGACAGGAGCCAGAAAAGAACTACAACAGGTCTGAGTAAATCCTGCGGGCAGCTTGGGGTTTGGGAGACGGTACAGCGGGATCTTAAAGCATCAGACTCGAGATAGAGATAATTCTCTGCCAAGTAAATGTAGAAGCACAGCCAGAAGATGACTCTGGAGGTGTTAGATGGCTCTGGGTTTTTTGTTATTTGTGGGGTTTGCTTGCAAGCACCTGCTCTCCATTCCCCCCCACCCCCCACTTCCGCTAAAACACCTGACACTGGCGGGAATACAGCCAAAGATGGCCGCTCGCCACACCCATCCTTCCACCACGTGGTCCAAACATGGACACGTGACAAACAGGATCAAGCCCAGAAGCCCACTTCCGGGCTGGACCACAGTAATTGGTCCAAGCGTGGTCATGTGACCCAAGCACGGCCAATCGGGGCTTGTCCCTCCTGGAGCGGGCCGGAAGTGTGCTTTAGCTTGGGTCTCTAGCATCTGGAGGTACCCGTGGCCCCAGAGACTGAGGTCCACAAGCCGAGAGGGAGAGACGGGAGATGGGATCGGGGTGAGGAGGATGGAGAGAGGCTGGCGCCAAGTTCTGACCCCATAGCCTTACAGGTGCCGGATGCAGGAGCTGCTCAGCCCTCCCTGCCCATCACAGCTACCGGAGCGATGACTCTGCCATATTCCCTCAGTCAGATGGACCCTGGTTTCTGTGCGGCCCAGCAAACCCCAGTTTAGGACAGGGGGACCGTGTCCTCTTCGTGAGCTCTGTGAAACTAAAAAGAGTAGGTCATCCTCAGAGCTTGTCCCCAGGTGGGCCTGCTGCACTTGAGAATGGAAGAATCCCCAGACCCAGGTCCATGTGCTACTCTGTCCTCCCATTCATTTCCCCGAGTCGGAGCTACACCCTTGCTCCTGAACTTGGACTCAGGCACTTTTCCTGCTTGCCTCCGTCTCCCCAGCCTCGCCGCTGGCATACCCCGACCTCTCCTCTCCACCAGGGACCGTGCATGTGGCTTATCCTGGCCAAAGCGCTCATGCCTACCACGTTACATTTGTGGTGACCTGTTCATGCCTGTTTTCCCCACCGTGAGTGAGGGTCTTGGGCATGGGGACCCTGGGCATCATTGCGCCCCCAGCTGCTGGGGCAGAGTAGGCGGACAACAAGCATGGAAAGAAGGGACGTGGGGAAGGAAGAGGAGGGAAAAAGACTAGTGCATTCCTGCTGATTCCTGGTCCCCCCAGTGGGTCCCTGGCAGGGTCACGTTCTGTGCTGGGATCCTCTGCTCAGAGCTCTCCCTTCGAGTGGACACACAGCCCCTGCCCGCATCTCCTCCAGTGTCCCCTCCCCATTCTCCCTGGGGCCTTCTTGGCTCCTGTCTTCCATGTTTTCTTTCTTCAGCCCCTGCCACCACCACGGGTCCTTCTCTGTGTTCCATTTATCTTAGTTACGATCTCTCCTCTCCCGCTGGCGTGTCAGCTTCAGCTGGTCAGGCGTCTCTGTTTGGTTCCATGCTGTCCCCTCGGGACCTGGACCCGTGCCTGCCCCCCACTAGATGCTCAGGAAATATCCAACTGTGGGGTGCATGAATACATTCTCTGTGTTCCCCCAAACACACAGGACCAGCAGACTTGTCTCTCAAAGTACCTATGAGCTTTGCACATTTTATAGGGGTTACAAATGTCAGGTGATGCATTAGTTTCCTAGGGCTGCTGTAACAAATGGACACAAACCAAGAGGCTTAAAATGGCAGGAAGGATTTCACTGTCCTGGAGGCTTGACATCCGTAACCCCGCAGGGCTATACTCCCACCAGGTGCTTCAAGAGGGAGAGCTGAACCTTGCGTCTTCTTGCTTCTGGTGTCTCCTGTGGTCCTTGACTTGTGCCCACATCACTCCAGTCTCTGCCTGGGTCTTCATACACTTCTCTCTGTGTCTGGCTCTCTGTCTCCCTTCGAAGGATGCGTGGTCCAGGATAAACTCATCTCAAGATCCTTGACTTAAGCCCATCTCTCGCTACGTATAAGTTCAAATTCACAGGTTCTGGGGACTGGAAAGTGGGCATGTCTAGTGTCTCTCTGGAACCACCATGTAACCCACTCCAGGTTATTTGAATACAGAAACCAGAAAAGCTGGGGTGCCTGGGTCGCTCAGTAGGTTAAGCATTGGACTTCGGCTCAGATTGGGATCTCCGGGTCCTGGGATCGAGCCCTGCATTGAGCTCCCTGCTCAGCGGGGAGTCTGCTTCTCCCTCTGCCTCTCCCCCTCCCTCCTGGCTTGTGCTTTCTCTCTCTCTCTCACTCACTCTCTCTCTTAAATAAAATCTTTTAAAAAATTTGAAAAAGAGCCTAAGAGTTTCTCTCTCCCTCTGCCCCTCCCTCCCTCACTCTCTCAGGAAAAAAAAAGGGCGGGGGAGAAAAACAAAAGCAAGGATTCCCATCACCCCTCCATTGGCCTGACAGATACATAATGAAAAGAGTATTATTTTATATTGCTCCAGAGTATGGAAATCATTTTAAAAAACACGATTTCAGGTTATTGAGTTGCCCCAAGTTTTAAAAATAAAACCATGCTGGTGGTAAGAAAAATAGTTCAGAAGAGAATAGTGTGGGAAATGAAGGAACACCCCTTTGCGATTTATCGCTAATTCCGCTCTCTGAACGGTAACTGCTGCATACAGTTCGCATAATCTCCATACATTTTCGAAGCGTGTTCAAGTGCATTCACTTTTTTTGCTCATGACATTAAGCAAGCCGGGGGCGTTCCAATATATCCTGAAGACGTGACAGCCCTCAGACCCACCTCGTTCTTTCTAATGACTTCTGGCATTGCACCATACTTAACCTGTCCCCTACCCACCAGCATTTCAGTTAACACCAGGATTTTGCCATTATAACATACACTCTCTTTGGCATGTGTCCAAGTATACTCCTAGGGTACATTCCTAGAAGCAGAATATCTCTGTCTAGAGGACACATGCCTTTTTAATTTCTATAGCTACTGCCCAGTGCCCATCAAGAATTCGTGGGTAGGGGAACCTGTTTCCATGCCCTTGCCCACCCCAGGAAGGATGCAGTGTGTCAGGGGGAGAAAATGAGGTAAGCAGACTTGCCAGACCTGGGTGGGGGTGGGGGTGGACATGGCCCCCCTCTGAGGTGATAAGCTGTTCAGAGTCCTCATCAGCTTGGGTTTTATAAACAAAGGCCAAGTTTGGGGAGGTGAGCCAGAACCATGCTGCGAGAAGTGTTGTGCAAGTCAGTATTTATTTCTTTAGTGCAGTTAGAACTTAAATATGGTCAAAACATATTCTTCTTTTAATTTACACAAACAAATATGTTCCCCGGCTGACACCTCCAGTGCCAAGTTTCTAGGGGAAATGAAATTCTACTGTGAGATTATAAACCACTAGGGAGAAGAGAATAGAAAAGCTGCCTCAAGTTTGCTTTTTGCGTCCAGAAACTGGCTGCTGAGAGGTGTCTCTTTCTGTGTTAGTTTCAGATAAACCTGCCAGCAATTTTAGCGAGTGAGCCATGGAGCCCATAAAGGCCAGAAGATAGAAAACACTCCGGATTTGATAAAAGGAGTTCTGCGCGGCTCGGAATCCTCCCTCCTCTAGTCCCACCGAGATCTGTCCGGAGAGGGTCTGATGGATGGAGGAAAAAGAAATGAGACGACGTGAGTCTCCTTTCAAGGGCTGTGCTCATATAAAACCGAACAACTTGAAATTGTTCCAAGAGGGGATTAAAGCAACATGTTATTTTGAGTGATTGCTTAATTTATTGAGCCGCGGCTAGATCTGTAACAAAATACAACCCCTGCAACTGGTAACCACCTGATGCAATTGAACTTCTGCAATTACTGACTGTTTTCCAAGAGTTTCTCTGGAATGGCTTAGAATCTTCAGTCTCTGTGGTGGGGTGCTTCGGAACACTCAACTTCCGGGCAAGTTTTGGTGGTGGTGGTGGTGGTAGTGTGTGTGTGTGTGTGTGTGTGTGTGTGTGTGTTGTGTTGTGTTGTGTTTTTTGGTTTTTTGGTCCAAGAGTGACAGGCTGATGTTAATAAGGAAAGGAAGCAGTTATTTTATTGACTGCCTTGTGTTCACCATGTGCTTAATAGACATTATCTCTAATCCTGACAACAGCCCAAAGAAGTAACTCTGATTAGTCCCTATTTCACAGATATGAAGCTTGTAGCTATTAAGTCATTTTCCAGAGTGACGCTGTCCAAGACTGTAGCTACTAGTCCTGTGTGGCTATTTTTGCGTGAATTAGCTAAGGGTTAAAAAAATCTGAACATGCACTTCCTGGGTTGCACCAGCAACTAGTTCAATGGCCAAGTGACTACCACATTGCACAGCAATGACACAGCAAGAGACAGAGACTGCACAGCACAGAGAGACTGTTTCAATTACGGCAGAAAGTTCGAGGGATCGCTCTATCAGTGATCTGAAAGGCAGCACAGCAAGAGACAGAGACTGTTTGGATTATGGCAGCAAGTTCGAGGGATTGCTCTGTCAGTGATCTGAGAGGCAGAAGCTAGGAGTGCCAGGATTCAAACCCAAGCTGCTTCGAAGGCAGCACCATTCTGTGTCATCCCTGGCTTCTTTCTAATCTCCCTTTGGCCAAGAAGCAGGGACTAGAGCAGTGATTCTAACCCCTGAATGCACATTAAAATAACCCAGACTGCTTTAAAAAATAATACTGATGGGAGAGTCCTGGCCCCAGGATTCTAACTTAATTGTGATTGGGAGGATTTTTTTTTTTAAGATTTTATTTATTTACTCGACAGACAGAGATCACAAGTAGGCAGAGAGGCAGGCAGAGAGAGGTAGAGGAGGCTGCAGGCTCCCTGACGAGCAGAGCCCGATGTGGGACTCGATCCCGGGACCCTGGGATCATGACCCCAGCTGAAGGCAGAGGCTTAACCCACTGAGCCACCCAGGTGCCCTGTGGGAGGATTTTTTTTTTTAAGTCCTCATGTGATTCAAGTGTGCAGGCGGGATTGGAAGCCGCTAGACGAGAGGATTCACACACGGGATAGGGGAAGGAGCTGGTTCATCTGCTGTGAGAATGTGGCCTCTCATGGACCCAGAAGCGGACATCCCCCAGACCCACCTCTAAGTGTCCTCCTTGGAGAGCTCAGGTTCACATCTGAGGGGACAGACTGAAGTGCTTTCTCCCATGCTTCCTGCTCGAGGGGACACACAAAGAGCTCTGCTTTTAGAAGCACGCTTTGTCACACTGTTAGAGAAGGAAGGAGTCGCAAATGCAAAATCAGACAGAGTGAAAACCCCGTAGCCCTAGATTTGAATTGAAAGTATCAGGGTGAAGTCCTGCTAGATTTTGCCTGACAAAATGAAGCATATGTTTCTGACCATGTCTCCTGAAAAGGTGAGAAAGAATGACCAGTCCAGCCGCTACCTAAGCACCCCTGGCACCCACATTATGGTCTCTAAACACCACTTTTAACCAGAAATCAGGGCTCTGTGGAGATATGGTTGATTCCAGGTGTGATGCAGGAAATGTACAAGGTGAGCCTGAAATATCTGGTCACCCAGGTCACATGGAGCTATCAAGAGACTTCTGGGGCCATGTCAAAAAGGATGCAGAGGATAGTGTGAAGAGGCTCCCACTAGCCAAAGATGGGACAATTCAAGTTACCAATAAGAATAATAACCTCAAGGTATTCCAACATGTTGTATACATCCACATCTATGAGGTCACCAAGATACTTAGGTCACCAAGAAACAGGGGCACCTGTGTGGTTCAGTCAGTTAGGCATCTGCCTTCAGCTCAGGTCATGATCCCAAGGTCCTGAGATTGAGCCCTGAATCGGGCTCCCTGCTTAGCAGGGAGTCTGCCTCTCCCGCTCCCTCTGCCCTTCCCCCCCAGTTGCGTGCAAGCTCTCTCCTCTCTTTCTCTCCCTCTCCCAAATGAATAAATTTTAAAAAAAGAAAAGTAGAAAAACATAAACTCATTTGTTACCTCTCAGGTTGCTGAGGAAATAACTCATTATTTTGACAACTGTGAAAGGGAAAGAAACAAGCAATTATCCTTTCTAGTATGAATAACAGCTTGCAGTAACCCAGTAGTTGGTAAGGGCAAGCTTCCCTTTATGGAAGTATTCTAGCTTACAATCAAAGATAGAAGGATAGGACTAGTATGCCATGATTTTGCAACCTCCAGTGGATCTAGACAGTCTTCATCAATGGCTACTAATGTCACAGAGAGGGACAGTGAGATGACATGGGCCTTCAAATGGAAATACAAAACAGCCACTGCAAGTTTATACAAACACACACACACATACACACCCCAAACATGAATCGAAGTGAGCTTCTAGATCTAGCTGCTGATTTATAAGAATTATAGCTAGGAGAGGAACACAGGTAACAGCAATATGGGGATGCGAGAAACAAAACTCTGTAGGATGTGCCACAGAGCAACCAACCCAGTTTTTTCAACAAAGAAATTGCAAGAGAAGAAAAAGGGAGGACGTGAGTCCCCACAGGTTAAGGGAGACATAAGAGAAATATCCACCAATCAATGTATGAACTTTATATGGGTCCCGATTTCAACCACTGGAAAGAAAACATTTAGGGGACAACCAGAGGAACTGAACACTGGATATTTGCTAATATTAAGGAACTACTCTTAGTTGTAGAAGCGGTGATGGTAGTTAAAAAAAAAAAAAATCTTTTTTTTTTTTTTTTTTTTTAGCGATACGCAAAAATATCTGCAGAAGAAACGGTTGATGTCCGGAATGTGCTTCAAAGTATGTGGGATGAGGGGGGAAGAGAAGGGGGTAGAGATAGAACAAGATTAGCCAAGAGCTGGGGATTGTGGAAGGCAGGTGATGGGTAGCTGGGGTTCACTGTAGTGTGTACTCTTGTATGTGCTTGAAGTTTTTCAGGATAAAAATAAGAATGCCAGCCTTTTCCTTCCCTTCTCTCAAGGGCA
Source organism: Lontra canadensis (assembly GCF_010015895.1). Taxonomy (NCBI): domain Eukaryota; kingdom Metazoa; phylum Chordata; class Mammalia; order Carnivora; family Mustelidae; genus Lontra; species Lontra canadensis. Next base: position 4,150,764 of record NW_022631085.1, on the reverse strand, counting down.
TCGGCTTGGTCTGCCCACCCACTGCTGGCAGCTCAGGGGCAAGCCTGGGTAGCCAACTTGAGGTACATCTCAGCACGCACACACGTAGACACACACACACACACACACACACACACACACACGCACAGCCATCTCCATGGCAACCAGCCATGTGAGAAAACAACCTCCACAAGGCTCCTGTCCACATGAGGATCAGGCCAGGCCGCCATAGCTGCTCCCCTCACAGAATTCACAGGGGCCCCCTCCCCACATCTGTCTATTTGCATCTCTTCTCTATCACTCTTGTCCCCCTCAAAGTGCCCCCGGAGGAAGTTGAGGTCAATTCGCAGACAGAACAGGACCCTGAATTGGATCCAGGTGTAAATTCTGATTTGACCACTTAATGGTAGGACTTTCAACTTCCCTGAGCCTCGATCTTTTCACCTGTACAATGGGCATAATGTGCTCTCAACTAACTCAACAAATTTCTATTACTGGGGAGACAGTGGCAAAAAGGACCTAGTCTCCACCTCATGGAACCAGACACTTGGAGGTAAAAAGCAATCTTAACAGAGTGTAAGTGCTGTAAATAACAAAGTGCATGTCACGAAACTTGAAACATAAATGTGCTTAATCACATCCACATTGTTTTGAAAATGGGCAGTCACTACTTAATGAAAATTTGAACTCCAGCCTTACTTTTAGTGAACCAGAGTATCCAGCTATGCCAAACACAGAATAATTTCCCTTAACTTTGGTGCTCACACTTTCATGAGGTAAGTACTAGAGGGACAGAGAGGCAAGGTAGCTTGCCCAAGGCTACACTGTGGGTATATGGCCCTGTCCTCAGTGCTCAGTCCTCAAGACACTGATTAAGCTTTGAAATGCAGCAGCGGAGCCCAGAAATCAGGGCTGCCACAAGACCAACAGGCTCTCCAGCTCAAACTCTATTTCTGCAAATGAGCAAAGAGTGGCCCAGAGAGGCCACGTAACTTCCTCCTCGCCACACAGCAAAGTAGCTGCTAAGCCTGTGTCTAAGCTGCTTGGGGAGAAGAAGCGTCCCACAGCGAGGGAAACAGGCTTTTGGCCCCACTTAATCCTGTCCCAGAGTCAGGGGACCAACCATCCTGGGGGTTCCAGGGAACCGGGACTTCAGAGGTCTGAACCCAGGCAGGTACTGGACCAACTAGGAAGAGTTGGTCATGCGATGGCAGAGCAAGGTGTCTCCATGGATGTCTTCCAGGACACGAGGCCCTGGGATGGAGCAGGCTGAAGAGAACCATCAAGGGTCCCCTTATAAGTGCTGGGGCTTCAAGCTCAAGGTCCCCTGGAGGTACCGCCCACCTGCCATTTCAGTGGCCTCCCAAGCGCTCCATCACCCCGCCTCCTTCCTTGCCCACTCTGATCTGTCCTCCCTTCCCCCGACAGCCTGAGTATTCTTTCTGAGTCCTAAATCTAATTATCCCACGTCCCAGTTTAGAAACCGAAATGGGTCCTCATTTTCCCAATTGCTTTAGGACAGGCCCTGAACTCTGCCCAGAGGCCCCCTCGCTCCGGTTGCCTGGCCCAGCTGCCTCCCTCTGGAACCCACCCAACTGCTAGGATATTCCGGGTGGGACTAGGCGAGCCAGAGCCCTTCTAACTGCACCCACCCACCCCCGACCCACGCACCCTTCTCCTCGCACCCAGCCTTTCTGGCTCAGAGTCAGCCCAACTGTAACCACGTGGCTATTTGTCTAATGAACTGCTTAGTCCTATCTAGTCTCCCCGACCCCTGGCTAGACTGTCCGCCCACAGGAGCAGGGACTGTTAGGTGATGTTCGCTTCTGTATTATAGCCCCTGTCTTGATGATGACACAAAAATGGGACCTAATAAGCAGTCATCGGACGACCCAGCCAGTGCCACCATCCCCTCCAACTGGGCCTCCGTGTGAAATCACAGAAACCAGTTCGAGCCACCCTGACCTCCAGTTCCCATTTCAGACAGGCTGGCATCAGGGATGTCACGTGATAGAAGATGATCCCAGGAAAAGATTGGCCAAGGGGCTCCTGGAAGGAGGCAGGGCAGCCAGGACCAAGGGTGGTTTTTTATTTTTTGTTTTGTTTTGTTTTTCTTCAATTATCATACCTATTCTGCCCATTCTTTCTTGGCTCCGTTCCCATCTCTACCTAAGCACCAGCTCAGGAGGAAAAACAAAACAAAACAAAAAACCCAAAACATCAACGAAACATCAGCCCCAGTGTTTGAGACCAGATAGCTGGCTGGGTCCCTCTCAACTGGTAATTAATGCTGAAAACGTTCATGACTTGCCTTGGCCACAAGATAATAATAAAACTGTGCTGCCTGATTATTTGCCTACTAATTCCCTTCTCTCTCCCTTTTTTTTCCCTTCCCCTTTCCTTAAATTAACTCCAGAGTTCCTCCAGATTTCTCGTTGCTAAGCTCTGAAGTTCCAGGTCTCGCAGCGCCCGCGCTGATTGGCTGGGAGGCGGCCGGCAGCGCCAATCAGAGGCGCGCTGCTGAAAGCGGCATCCACAGCACCGCTCGCCCCGGGGTTTTGGAATTTTCTCGCTGACGTTATGAACCGCAAAGGTTTTTGTCTAACTCTGCAAAACCTGTTCTCTCGATCTTGTCAGCCTCTCCCTCCGGAGCTCAGGCTTTCGGGGGAGGAGGGGATAGGTGGGTGCCAAGACGTCCTGGAATTTCCCCAGAGCGGTAGGGAGTCCCCCCGGGCCCCCGTCCACCACCCCGTGGCCCGGTCAGGGTCAGCGACAGAACCCATTCGTGGTGGGCCACAAATGACAGCGTGATGCCCTGCCATTGGCAGGGGGATGCCTCAAGCCCCCGCCCTCTTGGTGAAACACTGAAGAAGGCTGAGGAAAAGAGGAGGTCGTCGAATGCAGAGGCTGCATTTGTAAAGGCCTTTAAAACACGTGCACGGTTAAGGACACCCAGGGGGGCCATTCTGGTCACAGTGCTAATGCCAGCCGCCACCATGAACGGAGGAGTCCCTTCAGTGTGCCAGAAACTTTAAGACCGCTTTATTGAAGGATGATTGACATACAAAAAGCTGTATATATTTAACCTACACACTTGGCTGAGTTTGCGCCCATCACCACAGTCTATGCCATAAACAGACCCCCCCCCAAAGTGTTCTCCTGCCTCCCTGCTTTCATTTTTCTGGTGATAAGGACCTTTAACATAAGATCTACTCTCTTTTTTATTTATTCTTTATTTATTTAACAGACAGAGATCACAAGTAGGCAGAGAGGCAGGCAGAGAGAGAGGAGGAAGCAGGCTCCCTGCTGAGCAGAGAGCCCCATGCGGCTCGATCCCAGGACTCTGGGATCATGACCTGAGCCACCCAGATGCCCCTAAGATCTACTCTCTTAGTACACTTGTAAGTATACAATATTGTCAAACACACACATACACACACACACGATCAACGGAACTCATTCCTCTGCACAGCGTATTACATCTCCAGAATTTACTTAGCCTTCATACCTGCAACTCTGGGGCCCTTGACCAGCATCTCCCGGTTCCCCTCTCCTCCCAGTCCCTGGCAATGCTCCCTCTGTTCACCGGTTCCAGGACTGTGACTGTCTTAGACGCCTCATCTAAGCGGGCTCATTCAGTACTTGTCCTGGGACTGGCTTCTCCCATGCCACATAATGTCCTCCGAGTTCATCCCTGTGTTCACATATGGCAGGATTTCCTTCTTTTCTCTAAGGCTGAGTAATATTCCATGGTATATATACTTCCCCCTTCTTTATCCACTGATGGACGTTTTGGTTGGATCTGGTTCTTGACTGCTGTGCCAGAAACTTTACACACACATCTCCCATCCCCAACTCCCAATGGACACACAGACTGCCCCTGGGTTTGCTTGGATTACTTCCACCTTTTATTAACGTGGGAGCCATACTAGAAGAGAAATCATGTGACCCATGTCTGGGCACAGTGATTGGCTCTGGGACAGGCACATGACCAAGCTGGGCCAATCAGAATCTACCTTGGACTTCCTTGAACAGATTTTTCTGCCAGAGCTGTGGGAAAAGAGACCAGTCACCCCTGGGTTTGCTGAGATGGTGAGGGGGGTGGGGGTGGGGGTGAGGGGGGTGGGGGTGGGGGTGGGGGTGGGGGTGGGACGGAATGCTTGTAGAAGGGGTCTGAGGGCGATGTGAAACCCCTGTGACAATGCTTGAGCCCCAGAACGCAGCTAGAGGGGACGTCAGATCGGGATTTGAGGTACAGGAACGGTAAACCCTTTACCTGATGAAGCCAATTTGCCTTGTGTGTGTGTTGCTTCTGACAGAGTGTAGTACAGACACACGCTTTCTCCTCGTGGTCCCTGGGTCTGGGTTGGGCGATATGCCTATTTTCCCACATAGGCTCCTCACAAGCACCTGGTGAGCTATTCTATGTTGCAGATGGGGAAACTGAGGCTCAAAATGGCGAGGGGAATCTTGCACAGATAATACTGCGAGTATGTACTCCAGGATTGAAACCTGGGCTTATTCCTGGATATTGCCAAGGCCCTCCTTGTCCAAACTGAACTCAAGAACCTCTTGCAAATCTGATTTGCACACAGGGTCCCCATCTCTGGGATAGCATCCCCTTCAGAATGGTGGTGCTGAGCAGAAAACAAATGTCACCCCTGATGCCTCCCCGCTCATTAAGTCCTGCCCATCAACCTCTTCCACAGCCTGGAAGCATTTCCCTCTTTCCCCGTGCACCTCTCCACCTTGTCCAAGCTATCATTTCTTGAAAACTTTGTCTCAGGATTTGCTTCCCCCCACGGTGCTCCTGTGCCCATCCTTGACTCTCCCTTCCAGTATGGCTCCCCTTCTCACCCAGAGGAATTGTCTCAAAGTGCTCATCTGGTCATATGGCCTTGCTGGGGGACACCGGGCCCGATGACCTGATGGCATACCTTTGCCTCCAGGGGTGTTTTGAGAATCATGCAGCCCAGCGGTCCCACCTGACTTTTGGGCACAGAGTTTTCAACCCAAGAGGTGGGCAGGACATAGCTCCCCGCATCTCTAGGCCATTCCATCACTCATCCCCCCAGTGGTGGCTAGCACTCCCCAGTTGCTGTTTGCCGTCGTGGGGCTCCAGAGATGACCTGTCGGCCACCTGAGTGAAGCTCACAGAGCACTCGCCACGGGCTGGGTCTGCACTCCATGCCTCCTGCCCACGAATTCACTCATTTCTCCAGCAGTCCCGTAAAGCAGGGGCTATTCTTAACCCCATTTTAAAGATGGGAAGAAAGAGGCTCCTGTTCTCATGAAGTGTATGTGCTAGTGAGAGAGCCTGACAAGATCAAGGTACGCACACATGCACACATACACACGACACAATTTAGTGAGTGATGAGACCAAGGGTGATTCTTGGACTCTGAGCCTTCTGGATTATTCATCTCATCTTGTAGCCTATAATGTGGACAAGGCACAGGGCAAGAAGAGAAATGAAGGCCCAGGTCCTATATGTCAACAGACTGAAAAGTTATAAATCAAGCCAACAAATCCAAATGCAGTATGTGCTCTCCTCCCTCTGCGACAGACACACCCTCGCTATGACCTGAAAGTCACGGTTGAATTCAGAATTCTCCCAGATTGCTTGGAGGGCACCATCCCACTGCTCTGGCCACCCTTCTTTTGCATTCTGCACCGTGAAAGCCTCCTACACCTGCACAGACAGCCCAGTCCGAAAGTGCTAGTTCTGTGCTAAACCCCACACGTGGCTGCCCCCAAGCCCGCTGGAGGTGAGGGGCACACACACAGGGAAAGTCAGCCTACCCTCAGCAGGGCTCAAGAAGGGAAGACAAGATACATGAACAGGCTTCGGAAATGGCTCAGTCCTGCTGGGATAGGAATTCCGGAGTCCTGGATCCCCAGAACATGGCCCAGAAGTGGGGACTATGTGGGCACCAGGTGGGCACAGACCCCTGGCTCCATGGCTCCTTGTCCTGGGGAAAGGCCCGGCTGGAGAAGGACCAGAGGGAGCCCCCTGCAAATTCTGGGGCCAGCCCTGCCTGAGTCCAAGGCAATGCTGCTCGTGGTCTTCTGGTTTATATATCAGGACCTTGACATTTGCACCTTGACTACCCCATCCCATCTGTCTGCTTCCGTCTTACTTCCCATACCAGGTGAATGGTGCCCCCCCCCATATTCATGTCTACCCAGCACCTCAGCATGTGGTCTTATTTGAAAAGAGAGTCTTTGCAGATGTATTCACGATAAGGGGCTGTCACACTAGGTTGGGCTGGGCCCTAACTCCAATGATGGTGTCCCTGTAAGGAGAGGAGAGGACCCAGAGGCACACCCAGGGAGAAGGCCACGCGATGACCCAGGTGGAGAGGGAAGGGACACAGCTACAGACCGAGGAGCGCTAAGGATTATGGGAAGCCACCAGAAGCCAGCAAGAGGCAAGGAAGCCGCCTTCCCGGGGGCCTTGGAGAGAACATGGCCCTGCCAACACCTTAATTCAGGACTTCTGGCCTCCAGAACTGTGGGAGGGTGGATTCCTGTTGTTTCCTACCACCACATTTGTGGTCCTTGGCTGTGTCACCCCTAGGAAACTAACACCCTTCCCTGCTCCCCACGTACCCTTCCCTCTCCTGGCCTCTCCTCCATACCCAGCATCAGCCTGATGCGGAAAAAATGGCACTAGCAGGTGGCAACGTTCCCCAGCCCCTCCCAATTCACCTGGACAGCCTCGGAGCCAAAATGCTCCTGACCCTCCGTCCTTTCCAAGAAGATTACCTCCGCCCTGCCCAGACAGCCCGGGGCAGCAGCTTCCTGCTCCGGGGGTTATGAGAGCTCCCTGAAGCAGCAGCCAGAAGGTGCACTCTGTTCTAGGGAGTCCCTCGCGGCTGCCCACCTGGGCTGCACCCCAGCTAGCACCCAGAGGAATGTGTGTCAACAAACTCCCTTGGGCTCCGACCCCATACGGTTTGCTACTTAGCTTGCCAGCGGGAAGCTTGGCTATGTTTGTCACAATTGCTAGTGTTGGGTTACAATTAGCTGAGGCTGAGGCTGAGGCTATGGAGTTGGGGTGTGTGTGTGTGCGTGTAGAGAGAGAGAGAGACAGAGAGAGAGAGAGAGAGGCTGTATAAAATCTTTTGGACACGAAGCCTGCAGCAGAATTGCCTGACCTCCCTCCTTCCCAAATGCAGATGATGAAAAGGTAAACTGAGTAAGAGATCAGGTCTCTTTAGGAGTGTCTGAACTCCACAGCAAAGAGGTGCTATTTATTCTAAACTCCATGAAATGAGATGACTTATCTCCAGATGGGTTGTTGGGACTATACGCTGTTCAAGTGTCAAAAGCCATTTGTCCGTTCCTCAATCCACTGACCCCCCTATCCACCCATCCACCCACCTATCTAGCCATCTAGCTATCCATCCACCCATCATTTCCTGCGCTCCCACTGTAATTACTGTAATGATGTTGCTAACAGCAAAAGTAATAATAGTTCCTTTTCACCGGGCACCTCCTAAGAGATAGGCTGTGTGCTAAGCACTTTGCATGTACCATCTCAATTCTATACAATAGATGCCAATAGACCCATTTCACAGTGGGGGAAAAGCGAGGCACAGAGAGGTTAGGTTTCTGGCTCAAGGCTTCATGGCCCACTGCATTAGATTAAACGTGGACAGAAATTCCCTGTTCCCCTGCCAAGGAGTGGTACTAAATTTAAGCTGGCCTCGTGACTTGCTTTCACTAATAGGACTTGCCAGCGGTGGGACTGTATGAGCCCCAAGCCCAAGCCTCAAGACGCCTGGCAGCTTCCATCTTTGCTGACTAAGAAGGCTGATCTGAAGGCGCCGCATACAGAAGTGGGTCCTACCTCCTGGAGCACGAAAGGCGTCATGAAGGAGAATGGAAGTCCCCAAAGCCAACAGCCAATAGCCAACCACAGCTGCCATACACGGAATGGTGCCATCTGGACCTTCCAGGCCAGCAGACGTTCTGGCTGAGTGAGCCCATGTGTAACCAGCACAGAACCCGCCCAGCTAACCCACAGCATCAAAAAAAATGATCAATTGCTGTTTCAAGCAGCTGTGTTTTGGGGTTGTCACTCAGTAAGGCTCACTGAGACATGCTATAGAAGAAGGCAAGATAGGATTCTACCCCGTTTCTAGAATCCAGGCCTTTCGGAGCAGGGACTGTGGCCCCTGAATGTGGGGAGCTCTGGGGAATGGGCACCCCAATGAAGACCATGCTGAGTCATCCCCGCGAAGGGACATGTGTCCGAGAAGGGTTCCCAGGATACCGACTGTGCGTTTCACTCACACAGCACAAGACTATCCTATTCTAGGTGTTGGGTATGTGGTGGCAAGAAATACACAGGACTCGGATCTCAGGAAGCTTGGGATTTTTTTTTTTTAAGATTTTATTTATTTATTTGACAGACAGAGATCACAAGTAGGCAGAGAAGCAGGCAGAGAGAGAGAGAGGAAGGGAAGCAGGCTCCCTGCTGAGCAGAGAGCCCGATTCAGGGCTCGATCCCAGGACCCTGAGACCATGACCTGAGCAGAGGCTTAAGCCACTGAGCCACCCAGGCGCCCCAGGAAGCTTGGGATTTAGGGAAGAAGACAGACAAGAGCAATTATGAATTGTGAAGAATGGGGTATAAGAGACCAAGAGGGACTGAGGAGAGAAGACCATGGTGTGGGCTAACTTTAGATGAGTGATCAGGAGAGATTCCTCCAAGAAGACATGCTTAGGCTGAGTCTACCAGAAGCACAGTGATGAGCAAAGAGTTCCAAGAAAAATAATCCAGGTCAGAGGAAGGAGCTGAGCAAAGGCTCTGAGTCAGAGCAGAGCCTGGGATTTTGAGTATGGAGGGAGCAGGGTGAGGAAGACTGACGAAGACATAGAGAGAGGATGTGCCAGACCAGATCAAGCAGCTTGGAGACTGGCTTAGTGCATTTGGGCTGCTATAACCCAGATGCCACAGACTGGGAGGCTTATCAATAACTCAATCTCTTTCTCACAATTCTAGAGGCTGGGACGTCCAAGATCAAGGTGTGGGCCATTTCAGGGTCTGATCGGGACCAGCTTCCTGGCTCATGGACAGCCGCCTTCTCCCTGCATCCTCACCTGGTAAGGGGTGAGAGACTCTCCGGGGTCTCTTTTATCAGGACACTAGTCCCACTCAGGAGGGCTTCACCCTTGTACCCAGTCACCTCCCAAAGACCCCACCTCCTAACACCATCACCTTGGGGCTTAGGATTCAACCTATGAACTTTCATGGGACACATTTGGTCTAGAGCAGAGGTTATAGGGAAAAAATTGGAAAAGTTCTCCAAGTGTGCTGGGAAAGTAATGGCCTGTCTTGAGCAGAAGAGAAACACGATTGTATTTAGATTTTAATAAATACCTCTGCCATAGGGACAATGGATCAAAGAGAGGCCGTGGGAGGAGGTAATGGGAGACCAGAAAGGAAGCCAGTAGGGACATGTCACCAAGCGGATACATATGTGAGCAACCAGAACTCAGTGTCACTGAGGAACCCGGGGAGACAGTATTAAACACAGAACCTCAGAACGGATCCAGCAAGAGGTGAGGGAGCTGGGGTATTTATACACCAGACCTCTCCAGTCACTGGTTGAGGACCAGTTGTCACCTCATTTCTATCCACAGTTGGATTTTTCCAACCATTCTTTTTTATTATTCTTCAAAGATTTATTTACTTAAGAGACAGAAAGAGAGCACATGCCCTCGTGTGGGGGGAGAGGGAGAGAGAGCGTCTCAAGTAGATGCCATACTGAATGTGGAGCCCAATGTGGGGCTCGATCTCAAGACCCCGAGATCAAGACGTGAGCCAAAATCAAGAGTCAGACACTCAACCCAATGAGCCACCAAGGCACCCCCTCCAACTGTTCTTTACATTAGCTGAGCTCTAATTTGCCCCATCCAGAGGTGACCATGTTGGCCCAGTTCCTAGATGTGACCCAGCCCTCCTAGTGCCGTAAATGTCATCCTATCATTTGCTGAGGCTCTGGAGAGAAATTGAACCAGACCACCATCACCGGAGCTGAGCCCACTTTGTAGCCCCGCCTGGAGCTGCCTACCTGTGGGCCTGGGACACTGGGATCCTATGGCTGGGTGGGGGCAAGGAGTGGGGGACGGTTGGCCTCCCAGACCCATAGTGGCATCTGAAAGCTCCTCCCTGGAGCAAGAGGGGGCAAAGGAGCCTGTTGTACATTTGTGGCTTTTCTCCTCCCAGCTGCATGGGTGCTGACTAATGCTAAGTGGAGGTGGGAGGACTCCATCAAACACGAACGGCCCTTCCCTGCCCTCCAGGTGGGGAACAGCCTTGCCGCTTGGCAGAGAGCGCAGACATATCTGCCCGCCCCTAGGCAGCCCAGGTTGATCTTTTATCCCAAACTTTCACTCCCGACCCTTCTGCCCACCATGATAACAGGAAAAGGTGATGGACGGCCTCTCTGTCCCCGGGTACCCCAGAGCTGTCTGGCCGGCTGTGCCTCCTTTGGCAAGTCACTCAACCTCTCTGTCCCCTGGATTCCTTACCTACAGCATTAGGGTGAGGAACGCAAGGACCCCAGCATTCTCACAAGTACAGGGCACAGCGGACACTGGGCCACGGTAGCCACCACTGCTGGGAGCATGGAACCTAGCTCAGGACAGGTCTAAAAATACGTTTTATTGGATTTTCCTTCCGGCTACAAGTGCAATGGAGCCTCCTTAAAACAAGCCAGAGGGCAGAGGTGAACAAAGGAAAAGCCTGATGTCCTTCCCGCCCTTCACTGAACCTCACGACCCCCCTCCCTGGCCCACCACACTCCCGCGTACCCTGGACGGGGTAACCGTTCAGCCATATATATATTTTCTCCTTTCCAAACCTTTCTCCTTGCAAGCTCCCTGTGTATACATGTGGTTTATTTGTTTCATTTTTACAGAAATGAGCTAATTCCATCCAGATCTGCCCAGGCCGTGACCACAGAAATAGACCTCATTTTTTTTTTTTAAGGCAGGTTCCTGTTATTTCCCACTGGCACTAAAATCGCAATATACTTTGAGGTATTGGCCCCATCCCCTGCCCATGGTTGTCTAAGCTGCTTCCAGCCTGAATAGGCTCAACCAGCCACGCTCCACTAACACCTTGGCTTGACTGCCTCGGGGAGGCTCCCCCAGATGTGACCAGCTGTGCGTCCTGGTCAGAGCTCCGTGCTGCCCTTCAAGCTCAGTCCCTGTTAGGGTGAGCGGCGCCCACCCTGGGAGGTTGATTTTGGGGGTGATGGGCAGGAGCAGCTGGGGCTGAGGGTTGCTGAGATCCTCTGGAGAAGAGATGGTTCTGGAAGTCTCCAGGTGCTTCCAAGGGGCTGGGAGGGCTTGGAGGGGGTGTCCGGGAGGGAGGCCCATGCTCCAAGGATGCCCTTGGCCTGGTGCTCTTGGTCTATCCAGGATGATAGACTTCACTGGAGGCCAAGGCTACCAGTGACCCCCAGGTACCCATTTAAGGGACAAAGGGCTTGGGCAGGAGGCGAGGCAGGGTGAAGCGGACCCAGTCCTCCATCCTGGCTTGTGCGGCGCCCCCTACTTCGGAATGAATGACAGACTTCTCTACTGCCATGGCTTCCCAGAGCGTGCAGGGGGAGGGAGGCTTGCATGTGGCCTCCCAGAGGCCTGGAGGTAGGACTGGGGCCTGCCTAGAGGACCCAAGGGGTGTGACTTGGGGCGGGGGAGGGACTCTAGTGTAAAAGTCCCAGCAGACTGCCTTCCAGAACGTGTTCCAAGTAAGCCCACCTTGCCAAATTACTACCCACACCCCTCACCCGCCCTTCCTCCTGGCAGATGTCCCCAAGGCCACCTCCACTGGCCAATCCTCGGAAATTCACTCTCCCTGTGCCTGGAACCCTGCCCCGACCCCACCTCTCAGAGCCCAGCTCCACCTGGTCTGCAGGGCTGTGGCCTTGGCTCTCACCTTGACCTCCTGCCCCCTGCCTCTGCCGTTCCCTCTGCCTGCAGCGGCGTGTCCCAGCCTCTCAGCTTTGCTGGTGCTCCTGTCCTGCAGGGCCTGCCCCCCCCCCCACCATGAGACCTGCTCTGAGAGGCCTGGGGAGCCTGCCTCAGGCTGCTCCCTCCCCCATCACCTCACTGTAGCGTTTTCACAGCTTTCTGCTGTCCCTGATGTGGACCTTGCCGCACATCCCCCAGGAGCATAAGGGCTCACCCAGGGTTTTCACTGCGCTGTCCCTGGACTCAGCAGAGTGCCTGGCACGTCACTGGGGCTGGCAGTTGCTATCACCAAAACAAAAGCCATCCCCTAGCCCATCCGAAGAGAGTGCCAGGGGCTTAGGGCATGAACTCCCGCTCACTGGGCTGTGGTGTCCCCACCACAATGACGATTCCTTTGCAGCACATCCTCAGAGCAGGGCGCTGGGATTTCCAGGTGACCTCACTGCTCCTGCTACCAGCCATCCCACCCCCCAGAAAGCAGAGGAGGGGGGACCCTGGTGAAGAGGAGGTGAGGGCACGGGTGGGGGGAAGAAAAGAACCATGTGTGCCCTTTTACCGGGCAGCCAAGGACATTCAAGGCCATTAGGAACATGGGACCAACTTGGCACAGTCAAAGACCACCACAGGCGGCCTGTGACGGGAAGCAGCCACCTTCTGTGGGCTCCAGTCACCTCATGCCGGCTTCCCAGAGGCTGCTGCCCAACCCACAGCCAAAGGACTGTGGATGGAAGCAGAGGACAGAGCAGAGAGAAGATGGTTCAGCACTGGCCCAAAGACGGAGGAAGGGGCCATGAGCCAAGGAGGGCAGCTGCCTCTAGAGCCTGAAGAGGCAAGCAAACGACTCTCCCAGAGAGCCCCTAGAGAAGGAATGCAGTCCCGAGTTCCCCTGTCAGACTTCAGACCTCCAGAACTGCAAAATACCAAAACTGGCATTATTTTAACTCCTTAACTTGTGGTGACTCATTGCAACAGCCACAGAGAATGAAAGCAATGGTCTAGTGTGTGTGTGTGTGTGTGTGTGTGTGTGTTGGGGGTGGGGTGGGGATGCTCAACTCAGGGCTCCCACCAGGACTGGCTGCAGAATCTGTGGAGGGCCGAGTGCAAAAGAAAATGCAGGGCCCTGGTTCAAAACTTGTAAGCATTTCAAAATGGCGCCAGCAGAGCCTACAACCAAGGGTGGGGTCCTTCGGCACGTGGAGCTGGGGGCATTCCAGAGCCCACCCTGGGTCCCACAAGAAGCTAGCACATTACGTGGTGAGCTCTTCTCTCCAAGACCCGATATTTGCCCTCTCCCACCACCCCCAGGACACCTTGCCTTGACTTCCGGGACTCAGCACCTCCCTTCCCTGTTTAACTACAGCATTTTGCCCCCACCCTCTTGAATGTTTGTAAACAAACTTTCTTCTGGAAAGATTATGGATGTAGAGAAGAGTTGCCAAGACAGGAAAGCATCCCGCCACCCCTTCACCCAGCTTCCCCTAAACCCATCACCTCGTGGAACTGCCAGTAGTTTCCTCAAAATGAAGATCTTAACATTAAGATGTTACTATTAACTACACTCCAGACCTCATTCAGGTTTCCTGTTTTTCCGTGAATGTCCCTTTTCTCTTCCAGGACCCGATCCAGAGAATCCCACTATATTCAGCTCCACCTCCCATCTTAAAAATTAGTACCTAAATTTTATGACATGCCAGGCCCTGTGCCTAGGACGTCCTACACTCGGCCTCCAGGATTTCTTGTCATCATCACAGCCATCATCAGCATTTTGCAGATAAGGAAAATAAGGCTGATCCGAAGTAACAAGAGTGCCTCCAGGACCCCTCACTGAATCTGGTTCCTAGTTTGCCATCCCAAACTGCATCCCTCCAACATGTTCTCCAGGCAGGCTCCTGTCCTATCCCCAAGTTTCCCAAACTTGAGTCCTGGGTGGTGTTTCCTCTTGTGCTCTTTCCCTGTTTTTATTTTTCTTTAAACCAACTCATTTTTAAAAACCAAACAAGGGGCACCTGGGTGGCTCAGTGGGTTAAAGCCTCTGCCTTCAGCTCAGGTCATGATCTCAGGGTCCTGGGATCAAGCCCCACATAGGGCTCTCTGCTCAGCAGGGAGCCTGCTTACCCACCCCCTGCCCCCCCTTCCCCCCAAGCCCCCGCCTGCCTCTCTGCCTACTTGCGATCTCTGTCTGTCAAATAAATTAATAAAATCTTTAAGAAGAAAAAAAAAGTCAATCCATTTAAAACAAAACAAAACAAAAAAAACAAACAACATTCTTAAAGGACCCGCCACACGTCGATCACAGTGGAAAGCCTCAACTATTGGGCAGAAGGAGAAAGTTAACCAGGCAGGGAGAGAGAAAATGGAGAGCAAGCGATGTCATGCGTTCCAGCAGATGCTGGTGCCCAGGCTCTGGGTGACCAGAACCTCAGCACTGAGTGACCCAGGTGGTGCCCCCACCATGACCAGACAACTCGATCCCAGGGAAACCTGGCGGGCCAACCCAAGTGAGCCAACATGGCAGAGAAGAAGGGACTCAGTAGAGTTAAACACCAAATAGTTCCCCATTTATGAAGCACCTGCTGCATTATCCCTGTTGCCCAGATGCAAAAACGAGGCTCAGAGAGGTTTCATAGCTAGCCTATGGACACACAGGACTAAGGACTGAGTCTCTAAGCAGGTGCCTCGAGTCTTTTCCTGAGTTGGAGCGAGTTTCTGGGTGATCAGTTCCCATTCATTAAACACCCACCTCCGGGCATCTGACATTGTGTCACGTGTGCCTTGGGACCACTGGAGCCTAGGTGCTGGGAGTTTTCCCAGTTTACAGATAAGGCAACCAAGGATCAGAAAGGCTGGGAATCTTGGCCAAGGCAGGAAAGAACGTGGTGTGACCAGGACTCTACCCGAGAGCAGTTGGACCCCCAACCCAGAGCTGCCTGAGCCACACATCTAGTGCTTCTGGGGACATACGAAAATCTCAGAATATTCCGGAAAGAGGTGCCAAGAGTCTGGTGACCCCAGCAGCATCAGGCGTAGGTAGCTTTGGGTCAATCAGGGTAGGAGAATGTGTCTTGCCCTCTGAAGGTAAATTAGGAAGGGACAGTTGAGTTAACAGAAGTCCTCAAGAATGAGCTGGTGTTTGAAGATGAACATCGGATTCACTTTCTGGGCCTCTGAGGCTTTGGCTTCCAAAGGTTCAGGCTGGGGGATAGCCGCGTACAGCCTGGGAGCCAGACTCAGCCCACTGCCCTTTTTTTTTTTTTTTTTTTTTAACATGGTAACATTTAATAGAACGTGAAATCTACCTTCTCAACAAATTTCTCGGCGCACAAGACACTACCATTAACTCTAGGCAGGATGCTGCACTGGTTTCTGGAATGTACTCATTTGGCCTTTCTGAAGTTTTTTAGACCCGTTGCACTGCAAACTCTTTATTCCCCGAGGCCCAGGCCCCGGCAACCACCACCCTACTCTCTGCTGCCATGAGTCTGACTACTTTTGATGCCTCCCGTGTAGACTCAAAAAGAGTATTTGTCTTTCCGGGACTGGCTTTCTGTTGCTGAGCCAGCAGGTGCACTCATGGTCATCACAGAGATACCGCCGGATTTCCCTCTCTTCGTGAGGCGGGATGGCACAGCACTGTAGGTCCACACCACATTTTCCTCATCGGTCCATCGGTCACCTGGGGAGTCTCCACATCTGGGCGGCGGGGACCAGTTTGGCCAGGAACGGGGGAGTCCAGACAGCTCTTTGAGACCCTGGCACACTGGATCAGCTGGGAGTTCGATTTTCAATTTTTTGAGAAGACTCCAGACCATTTCCATAACAGCTGTCCCATCATACAACCCTGCACGCAGCGGGGTTACGATTTCTCCACATCCTTGCCAGCCCTTGTTTTTTTTGTTTTTTTAGAGTCTCCATCCTTGTGGGTGCGAGGTGATACCTCGGTGTGGTTTGGATCTGCATTTCCCTGCTGATGAGTGATGCTAAACCCTTTTACACATGTCTGTTGGCCAGTTGTGTCTTCTTCCGAGAAATGTCTACTCAAGTCCTCTGCCCATGTTTTCTTCGGGTTGCCTGTTGTTTTGCTGTTGAGCCACAGGGATCCCTTATGTCTTCTGGATTCCAGCCCTGATCAGATATGAGGTTTGCAGACGTCTCTCCTGCTCTGTAGGCTGTCTATTATTGGTGTTTTTTCCCAGTCTGATACTGATGATTTTTTTCTGGCAGTGCTATTTTTGAAAATAACATTTAACATATTTTTTTAGATTAAAAACATTTGGGGGGGATAGAAGTGACATATAATATTATGTAAGTTTAAGGTGCACGGGTGTTGGTGTAACACATTTTGATGATTACATTTATGGTTATTTCAGTAGCCTTAGCTAGCCCCTTTAGCACATCACGTTTATTTCTCACTTTTTTGTCCTACTGATGTTAATAAAGTTTTATTGAGACACAGCCATACCCATTTTTGCATACATACTCTCCGCGGCTGCTTTTGACCTACAGGGGCAGAGAGGAGTCATTGCTACAGAGACCATTCAGCCGGAAAAGCTTGAGATACTTGCTGTACTGAAGGTTTGCCAAGCCCTGTCCCAGCCCTCAGGGGCTTCAGGGAAATGAGGCCAGGGCCCCATACTTGCGCCAAGAATGTGTTCGAAGCCAATAGGGTAAAGATTACATTGAGTAAGGGAAGAATGGAGGAAGGGAACACCATTCTGATTATTTTTTTATAAAGATTTTATTTATTTATTTGACACAGAGAGAGAGCTCACAAGTAGGCACAGAGGCAGGCAGAGAGAGGGAGGGAAGCAGGCTCCCCGGGAAGCAGAGAGCCCGATGTGGGGCTCTATCCCAGGACCCTGAGATCATGACCTGAGCTGAAGGCAGAGGCTTAACGCACTGAGCCACCCAGGTGCCCCCACCATTCTGATTCTTGAGTGTCAGACTTCAAGAGGGGAAAAAGGAGGCCCCTGAACACAGGGTCCTGACCCAAGCAGCCCCACCTTCCAGAACCTCGAGGGGCCCCTGATTACCACCCCCATCCCTATCTCCTGTGTCTGTCTGGGCCAGTAGACCAGAGCGTTGACTCTGCAAAGCAGGATAACCCTGAAAAAGCAAAGCTAAGCTTCTCCATCAGCCTGACAGGATTTAGGCTTAAACAGAAATTAAATGAATTTATAGAAAATTTGAAATCCAACACACCTGAGTCTGGAGCTGTCTTACACACCCACCCACGTCCACCTTATTGAAAGAGCAATCGTGTGACAGAAGTCACGTTTGCTCGTATTTCAGGAATGTCTCCACGGAGTTAAGGCAGACACACAAAAGAGATCCCCTGCTCCCTGTTCCCTCCAAAGCAACCTCCAGCCTCATCTTGTCCTCACCAGGAGGAGGCAGGAAGCTTCTCATCCCCATTTCACCAGGGGAACAAAGTGAGGCCCACGGGCTGTTTTATTCAGCAAAACTGGCCCCTAAGGTCATGGTGCATGGAACCTTCTAGAAAAAACTCTCCCTGGGCAGGAAGTGAGACAGCCTCTGAACTGAGTGCTAGCATTTGGCATGCGGTTTGTTTTGGAGAAGTGGTGCCCCTCTTTGCTGGTGTCATCCGCGCAGCATGAGGTCTAGAGGCAGTCGTGAGATGTGGGATGCAATGCTGTGGACTGCGCTCGGGCTCCTCACGCTTAGGGTCTCCAGGGAGTAGAGCCAAAGTTTCAGGCAGTGCAGGAGGCCCGAGTGGGCTCCAAGGGGGCTCGCCATTCAGTGGCCTCATACATAGTGCCAGGGATCTAAGTGAGGCTCATGCATTTCAAGGCAACCCCCTACGCCCCCAGCCCCAGCTCCCAACTGATGTGCACTCAGGACTCAAGCCTAGGAGAGCTCCCCTTGCTGCCTGCCTAAGCCACAGGCTGGGGCAGGGGTGGGGAGGCAGTGGGGGTGGGCAGTGGGGAGTTGGGAGGCTGGGGAGTTGGAGCAAGACTCCACTGCATTTAATGAGGGGCTTCCATCAGGCCAGGGCCCGCGCAGCAGAGAGAAGACAGACACGAGACTGACAGAAGAGCGAGGGCTCACATCGGCTCTGGGGTTCACATGCCACCACCTGGGTCCTCATCCAAACTAGTGGGCTTTCCGGAAGCCCACGGACACTCTTGTTGCTTGCCTGCTTCATGCCAGGCTCTGGGCACAGGTGATCCCACGGAATCCTCCCAACAGCCCAACGTTGGAGCTATTATTACCCCTGTTCTCATCGGTGGAGGAAATGAAACAGAGACGTTGAGTAACTTCCCCGAGGTCACACAGCCATAAGAGGCTGAAGTGAGACTCAATGTGACATTCGCGCAGAAGCTGCTGCTCTAAAACATGCTTTGCTTTAAAGATGTTTCATTTTTACTTACTTTGAAATTCTGAAAAGTGCTAAGTTCCCCTGGGTCCAAAAGGAAAAAAAAAGAAAAAGGGCAATGAACGAATCTGCATTCCCTCTCCTCCCCAGCTCCTCTGCTGGACCCCCACCTCCAAAGGTAACACTTAGCCATTCAGTGGTAACGGCAGACAAGCTAATGCAAAGAGGTATATACTACACGCTGTTTGAACCTTGCTTTACTCCGCTCATAAAACTCGGAGATGGTTCCTCCCTGTTGCTTAGGGCTGCAGAGTACAGTATTCCCATTATATGGACGGTGCCAGTTTCTTTAATCAGCTCCTGCTCATGGGGGTTTAGGCTGTTTTCACTCCTTCGTTTTTAGAAACAATGTTGCGAAGGATAACCTTGAACAAAAATAAGGTCCCACAAGTCTCCGTTTATCTCTAGGACTGCTGCTGGGCTGCAGCCCAGCTGGGACAGAGGGTTTCTGCATTTGTAATTCGGACAGATACTGCCAAAGGAGACCAAGTTCCAAAGACGGCGCAGTCCCAACCCCAAAACCCTGGGGAGCCAAAACGCGGGGCGCGGCGGGGAGCAGAGAGCCGGGGAAGTACCGCCTCCTGGGGGCGGGGTCTGGGGCGGGGCCAGGCCAGGGGTGGGGCCTGAAGGGCGAAAGACCGCCTCCCCGCTCTGACTGGCTCCGCTAGTCCCGCCACCATCTCACCATCTCAGCAGTTCCGCAGCTCCGCAGCTCCCCCCACCTGCTTCCTCTAAATTTTCCCGTGATGGCTTAACTGTCATGCTAGCACGTGGCCTTAAACGCACACGATGAGACAGCACACAGGAGACAAGACAGAGACACACACAGGACAGCAAGACAGAGGGGGCGAGTGCCAAGTTGTGTTAAAAAATGAGACAAACGGGAAAACATGCCCGGAAAGGGAAGCCTTCACCACCCTGTGCGTCCCCGCCCAGGGACACCATGAAATGGGGCAAGGCGTCATTTACTGGACTTTCCCCGATGAGCTGAACCGTTAAACAAGGACACCGAGCTGCCTGACCCCTACCTTGGGCACTTTCGAATCAGGAGGGCATTCGTGGCAGCTCGTCCCTGGGCCAGGACCCCGTGCAAAGGGTTTCACGTGCATTATCCCCGTTAAGCCTCCAGCCACCCATGAGGTCAGTTCTATTATTACCCTCATTCTCCGTCCTCCAAAAGAGGACACAGGTGAGGTAATCACCAAGTCCCACGCGCCACAGAAAGTATGTTTGGATCATCATGGCCACAGATCATTAGCAGGACATTTGAAGGGGGTGGGTAACGGGGTTAAAAATATTTATTTGGAGCACAATCTTAGGGCAGATCAAATTTCCATCCAGACACCCACCTCCTGTTGCAATAGCTTTGGGGACCAGGAAGGCTTGGTGAATGAGGGGACAGAATATCCCAGCTCTTCTTTTATGATAGACATCGATTTATTATTTGATCAAAGTTATGCATGCCTACGGCAGGAAAGTTGGAACATATGGGGAGAAAATGAAATTGATCCATAAACCCACCGCCCAGCAGGAGCCTCTGCTAACGTCATGGGACAGCAGCTGCCAGTCTGTTTTCACCACGTGCATACGTGATAATACGTTCATGGGAGTAGAACACATGTGCAGAAAAGAACACGGTTCAGAAACGTAGAGCTTTCCGAATTTTCAGAGCGCCACCTCCCCTGTAACGAGCATCCAGATGGAGAGACACACCATGACTATGCATGAGTTTTCTAAACAAAATCAGGATCCTATGGTGTTGTGGCTTGAATTATGTCTCCCAGAAAGCGATGCTGCAGTCCTGACTCCGGGCTCCTTATTTGGAAATAGGTTTTTAAGGATTGTTGCAAACCCCAAAAGCTAGAAGAGGCAAGGAGGGCTTCTTCCTCGAGTCTTCAGAGGGGAGCACAGGCCCTGCCAGCACCTTGATGTCAGACTTTGAACCTGTAGAGTTCTGCGAGAATCAATTTCCATTGTTTGAAGCCCCGCTGCTTTGGTCAATTTGTCATGGCAGCCTGAGGAGACGAACATGTATGGGGTGTGCTGTTTAATATTGTTTCTGGTTATGAAAGTCCTAGGAGTTCACCACTGCTCACCTGAGCACCTGCTCCAGCTCCTGGACTGACAATCTAAGAACATCACCTGCAGCTGGGTGACCAGTGCGGACATCTTGGATGATGTCACCACCAGAAGCCCTTCGGTGGCTCCTCAGTGTCCCCATGGCCTGGCTCCTGCACCCTCCAACTTCATCTTACACCTTGCTTCCTGTCCAGCCACGTGGGCCATCTTTGGTCCCTTCTCCATTCTGTTTTGGCTGCCACAGGGCCTTAGTACGTGCTGTGCCATCTGCCACAGATGCCTCCATTCTCCTTTGGCCTGCACCCCACTCATCTTCACCCTTTAGATCTAAACTCTTTCCTGCCCCCTACTGATCTTGTAACCCTAGTGATCTTGTCACCTCTCCTCATGGTGTTTGAGGGGGGGGCTTCCAGGAGACTCAGCTAGCTTCCCTAGCTACCAGAGAGGACACCCCCTCCTTCATCTTCCACTGGCCCTGGGTCCCCAGTACCCCTCCTAATTGTCTCCTACATCTCACCCCCCCTCACCACCCCAGGCCACCTCTTGGCATTATGGGAGCGTCCCCCAGCCCTCTCTTTCTCACACTCTGCTGAGAGCTCTGTGTTAGACACACCCTGCCCCCTTACTACAGGGTCCACGGTGAGTTTAGGGCTTCAGTTTTCCCAAGTACCACCAGTGGGGACTTGCTTTAAGTTACCTAAGTCACAAGGTCACTGTCAGGCTCTGGGACCAGATGGGATGAACTATAAAATGCTCAATGGGCACCGTGAACATTTGGAGTTTTGTCTGGAAACCCAAAGGCCTGGGATGGGAACACAGAGCTGAACACATCATCCGTAGTATGTTCAGGGTTCAAGTGTACCCAGGGTTCATATCCCTAGAAAGGCAGGAAAGGGTGGCATACTTGGCAGAGGCGGAGGGGAAGCCCTGGTCCTGGGGAGCACACAGCCATGTGCGGTCTGGGTTGATCTCCTCTCCCTCTGTCTGGGGAGGCAACGCTCCCAAGAGCAGATTGTCAGGGCCGGTTTCCCAAGCAGAAAGGCAAGGGCCGCCTCCCTCCTAACAAGATCGGGCAACCCGGAGAGGGAGGCACTCCAGCAGCAAGTCTATGCCCGTCTTGGGCAGGGCCCCTGTGGAGTAGAGCAAAGCTCAGCCCACGTCTGCTCATCCCTGTGTCTCCCCAGGGAAGGCTGCGCCCAGCAGGGCCGGGAGCAGTGTCAGCCCTCAGTAAATACCTTGCAGATGGCTGACTGCCTGGCTGGGCTGAAGTATGGCTGGCTGGTCGAGCGGATGGACGGAAGGAAGGACAGAGGCATGGATGGATGAATGCATGGGGAATGGATAAATGAGGGTTGGATGGATGGACAGAGGGGTAGACACATGCATGAAGTCATGAATGGGTGAATGACATACAGACAGATGGATAGACGGATCGGTGAACAGATGAATGAGGGAAAGACGGACGAATGGCCAGACGGACACACGGATGACACTGTAAATCTTTAAGGACAGAGAAGGAGCCTCTGCAGGCCTGAGGTGCACAGCAGGTGTGATGGCAACAGCCCAGTCTTAAGGTAAGCCTCAGTACCCGGCTGGCCACCCACTGTGGAGAGTGATTTGGGCAACTCACACCTCGGGGACACGTGGACGCTGTGCCCACACCCTCCCAGGCTTGGTGTGCGCTGCTGCTTCTGCCTAGACCACCTTTCTCCACCCCCCAACTGCCCAACTCCCACTCGGTTCTTTTTTTGACTCTTCTGGGGCTTTCCTGTCTCACAGAAGACCCCCGAGGGGCCCGCCTCTCTCTAACCAGGCTGGGACCAGCTCCCCCAGCGACCACGGCATCCCTCCCAGGATGCACAGACCACCCTATTTGGTGATGGTCATTCACTCCCGACTCCCCCGTGGGCTGTGGGTCCCTCGAGGGTGAAGAACACACCAGGCCCCTCTTTCCATCCCCGGTGCTAAGCCTCAGAAAACGCTGCTGAACCAAGCCAAGCACACAGAGGAGGGTGTTCTGGTCCCCATTCCTGCAGCCACACGGGCCCTGGGAGCAGACCAGAAATGTACTCCCCCACCCTGGTGTTAAAAAAATCAGAGTCACAGAAGAGACGCAGGAGCAAAAAGAAAAATACAGAGCTTCCAACACGTAGCTCAAAAGAACGGATAAGCTCCATATTTACGTAAGATACCACGTACAAGAAGAGCTGTCCCAGGAGTCAACTCTGTGAATCCCGTCCTGAGAACCACCTTTTCTATGTGAAATGGGGCCCTGAGCCGAAGGGACTTGCCCAGGGTCATACCTGGTACCGGGCCCAGGGCTGGGGCTGGGACCCCAAGGCGGGGGCCTCGCCTACTGGTCCCCTCATCCGCTTTCTGGCCACGAAGTGGTTTTCAGGTTGGGAATCTGGGTGGTTGGCCAGGCCTGCCCAGGTTGGGGAAGACTCATGCCCCAGCGCAGAGGGGACAAGAAGGCTCAGAGAGCCCAAGTCAGCTACCCAGGCTCACACAGCTCACAGTTGGGTAAGAAGGGGCGGGCTTGAGAGATGGGCAGGCCTGGAAGACATCAGGCCAGGCAGAGACTTCCGCTCTAGGGTACCCCCAGGATCCCCCGGACCACGTGGGAACTGGGAAGCCTCAGATTGTGTGTCTCTCAAGTGGTGAAAAGAACGGCCATGCCCATCACATGGAATCCCACAGTCAGGCCCCAGGGCCAAGTGACCGAGCTAACAATGGGACACCATCGAGCTCCATCCATTGGGGATGGAGAGAGGAAGAGTGGACCGCAAAAGTCCTTGGGCAGGCCCTGCCACCCCTCCTCTCCCCGGGGGCCGTGCTCCCACCCCAGCCCCTCCTGTGGTCTGCTCCCTGCTTGCCTCCGACATTCAACACCCATTTCTGCCTCCCCCCACCCCGCCACAAGGAAGGGTGTCAAGCCCACAGGCTTTGGAGCCGGAGGGGGCTGGACTTGAACCCGGATGCTCCCACCGGCTGACTGTGGCCTCCAACAAATGGTGTCTGAGGTTTAAATTTCCCTTCTGGAAAAGGGGAACCTGGGGCAGAGCCTGGGGCCTGGGAGGGGCTCAACAGTTGTGAGGCGAGGGCAGGCTGCTCAGAATCCCCCCGCCGGCCCAGCTGAACTCCTGCTAGATGCTTCCCTTTCAAACCATAAGCCCGTACGGCCACTCCAGAAAAGAGCTGGTCGTTGTCTTAAGCACTGAACATAAATGTAGACATTTATCCTGAGTGGGCACTGACCCCACAGAAATGAAAACTTGCGTCCACACAAAAGTCCGTCACGGACAGCCACGACCTAGAAGCAGCCGATGCCCCCCCAACAGACGTCCGGTTAAGCAGACTGTGGTACGTCCCTGTCGGGGGTTACTACCCAGCCCTAAAAAGCAAGAAACTGCTAATCCACAGAACAACCCAGTTGGCTCTCACAAGCATGACGCTGTGTGCGGAAAAGCCAGCCTCCTGGAGACATGCTCTAGGATTTATAAAACATTCTGCTAGGATAAAATTAGAGCAAGGAGTCCAGACACCACTGCCAGCGGCTCGGGGACAGGGGGACAGGGTGGCAGGTGGGACACCATATGAGATCTTTACAGGGAGAGTGTAGCTCTGATCCTCACCATGGTGGGGGTGCCCTGAATCTACACATGGGACAAAATGCCAGCCACCTACACACACACACACACACACCTCTTACTGATGTCGACTTGCAGTTCTGATATCAGGCGTAATCACGGCAGGTGGGACCATGGGGAGGAAACTGGGTGAAGGGCGGTCCATGGGACCACGCTGCATTCTCTTTGCAAATTCCCTGTGACTCTATAATTATTTCCAAATTAAATTTTTAAAAATGACACACATGGTGCAATGTCTGCAATTTGCTTTCAAATACTCTAGCCCAATGGGGGAGAGAGCGAGAGAGGGAGCCCAGAAGGTGGGGAGAGATGGTTCAGCCTTGCCAGTGAGGACGCTGGAGGGTGGGGAAGCGGAATCACTGTCTGGTCTTCCTGACTTCCCGGCATTTTTGAAGCTTTCCATAGTAAAGATGGTAAAGGAAAAATGCTGATATGCATGGGCAGGGTCTGCGTCTGCCCCCACGGCTGGGCGCAGGCACGAGCAAGGGGCACTGACTCACGGTCCGGACGTAGCCTTGGAGCTCGGCCAGCCGGCTGTGTGTATACACACGCACCAAAGGAAATAAATAACGCTTAACCACCACCGTTGTGGAATTCGGCCACGCCAGGTCACACGTTTGTCAGGCCATCTGCAGGGCAGGGCAGGGCCAGAAGGGGTCCTGGGCTGTTTGGAACTCCCGGAGAGACAGAACTTTCTGGAAACTGGGATGGGGGGTGGAGATGGCTCCTAATGGGGTTTGGGGTGGGGGGAGACTCCCAAGAAGAGGTTGGATCTACAGCACAGTTTCCCCAGGGGGTCCCAGAGTCTTGGGGCTTGGGGAAGGCTGGAGAGGGGCATGTCACTGCAGGGAAGGGGGACGTGGTCCCTCAGTGTGCCTGGGGGATGGGCACGGCCGTGACTGTCCACCCCACCTCGTCTCTTCAACGGCATTATGATTTCAGGAGATTTTTAAGTGATGCCTTGACCTTGGGGGAGGTCACTTCTTGCTCTGAACTTCACGAGTCCAGTGATGGCACGCATGGTAGTGTCATGGTGAAGGTCAAGTGAGGTGGCCCCAGCCATGCACTAAACACGCTCCGTGCCGGCCACGGCCCTGGGGACTTCAGTGTGGGGCACCGTTACCAACCCATCTGCCCAATGAGAAACCAAGCCCCAGAGAGCTTGAGAAACTTGCCCAAGGTCACTGAGGCATGCGCAGGTCAGCTCAAGGATCCAGATGTGCAGGTAAGTTCAAGGCCCTCCATCGACGTTATGATGATGATTTTAAGTTTTATGGCACGTTCGTCGCTGAAGCAGGTGCTGGGAGGGAAAGAGAAAACGTCTCTCTGTTCCCATCTGAGGACTGCCCATGCTCAGCCGTAGCTGGAAAGGTGAGGCCGGGCCCTACCCCCAGTTCCCAGACCAGGCCAAAGACCACAGCTCTTACCAGGAAGGGTCATATTTGGCAAGCTGGGGTGGAGGGGAGCAAACAGGGGTCCCCAGCCCAGCCCACCATAGTGACTGGCTTCTCCATGTCACATGTCACAGAGGAGCCGGAGGGTGGGTGTCAGCGGGCCTTCAAAGACAAGGAGGGTACTCCTGGCTGCCAAGCTCAGAAACAGTGCCCGTCCCTCATCACCAGGCTCTCAAGCCTCTACTTGCCCCTCTGTACAATGGGGCTAGCCGGGACCACCCAGGTACTTTGAGATTTGGCCAGCGCCCACAATGCTCCCAAGGCACCCAGGACTCTCCTTCCCTCCTGATGCATTTCTTCCTCACAAAGAAGAAAAGAAGGCCACAGCACACAAGAACAAGAGGGCGGTGTGCAAGGAAGAGATGTACAGCTAGAGGCATCTAGAAGGGACATCTCCAGACTGTCGGCACTCAGGGTGAGACCCACCTATGCTGGGGAAGGTGCGCTTCCCCCCTCCCTCTGTCCCCCCTCCGCAGGGGTGCAGGGGCCGATGCCTGCTTGGAATTCCATCATAGGCCCTACAGTCTCTTGCTGAAAAGCCCCGATGCCCCCTGGGTTCACGGGCACTGACAGCTCGGGGTGCTGATTCACGGAGAACCTCCGTCAGTCGTTCATGACTAAGGAAGCCGGGTGCACGCAGGCAGTGGGCAAATGCAAGGAGAGGCCGTGGGGACGATCACCCACGCATCCTGAAGGAAGGCCCCAGGGCCAAGGGAGCCCCGGGTGGCGTGAAAAGCCTTCAATTATTGCTGACAACAACCTCCTGGCCAGCTTTATGGGGCAGTTAATGGGGAGTCCGATCCAGACGTGAAGAGTTTCCTTGTGGGATGAAAGGTCAGCTGGAAGGGCGTGATGGGACAGGGATGGAGACAACTGGGAGAAAGAGACAAACCCACGGACCCGTCATCATGAGAAATCCAGAAAGACCGGTCTGGGCCGGAGGCTGGCATGCGCCATCCTTCCAGCCCACACCCACCACCTGCAGCCAAGGCTTGCCAGCACCCGCCGGTGGGGTGACCATGACACCCTGGGCTCCCGGCACATCTTGTCCCTTCCAAGCCCTACCCCCACCTCAATGGCCCCCTCCACAACACAGCCTCTCATTGCCCCCTGCTGGAACCGTAGACTCCTATGCCCTTAGGGATCTGGTCAGAGACCCAGGAGTGCAGGAGGGCAGGTGGGGGCCCAGAGCCAGGAGGCTCACCAGCCTCCAGCCCTGGGCAGCCCTCACTCAGCTCCTGCTGGGGCTTGGTGTACGGGAACGTGGGTCCAGGACTGCCAGAGTTTTCAGTTGTGCCAGCAAGTCAGAAACCTAGATTATTTTTTAACCTTAATTTCTAAACATTGCATTGCCCATAACAGGCTCTGCCCCAGCCTCAGATGAAGTGGAAGCCTCGTGGACCCGCCTCTGG
The DNA here is from genome assembly GCF_010015895.1 of Lontra canadensis. Taxonomy (NCBI): domain Eukaryota; kingdom Metazoa; phylum Chordata; class Mammalia; order Carnivora; family Mustelidae; genus Lontra; species Lontra canadensis. Next base: position 4,123,802 of record NW_022631085.1, on the reverse strand, counting down.
TCGCCTCACGAGGCTGCTCCCCTCAGGGAATCAGGACTGTGAGCACCAGGGCCAGGACACAGCCAGGGGTTCCCAGCACCCCGCCCCCACCCTTCAGGAAAACATCCCGGAACTCCCCAGGGTGAGGGGACTCAGTTCCCTGGGGCCCCGGAGAACCTCTTTTCAAGTCATGCAGCGCACGGGGCTCAACTAACTGCTTTCCTCTATCCTAAGCCTCTGCTGATCGGATCAAAGCATCCAGAGAGACAATAAATATATGCACAGTAGTTCAAATCCCAACTCATCCCTGAGGCAAGTCGAACATGATGCAGCCCCCAGCAGCCTCTCTGAAGCCCCCTCCCTCATCTCACTCCACAGCAGCCTCATGAACATTTCAGCTCCTGAATGTGCCAAACTCCCTATTGCCTCAGGACCTTTGCACGTGCCATTCCCTTCACCTGGAAGGCTTTCCTAGAAGATCTTGCCATGACTTGAGCTGGGGCTGTATGTGGGTGGGGGACACACATCTCCCAGGAGACCTCAACCACACTCCCTTATAAAGTGACACCTTCACTGGCTTCAAGCCACCCAGTCAGGCCAATATCACAAACTCTTCCATATCTCAGGGTCTTGACCCAGGCAGCTCCCTCAGCCCAGGAAGCCAGTTTCCACTTTGTCCCAAGACCAGCTCCTTCTCAGACATTTCCTCCCTCCTCCTTTCCACCTCCCCTGCTGCTCCCATTCCCATCCCTCTCCAAATAGGATTAACCCCTCTGAGCCCAGCCTCAATTCTCCCCTTCAGGCCTCAGTTCCAGAGTCACCTTCCCTCCCAAACTCTCCAGGGCAGGCCTCCCCAAGAAGCCATCCCGGTGATTCCCCAACCCTTTGCATTACTTCATTTTCTTCTGGAACCCACGGCTCCCTGACATTATCTTGTTAACGTGTCCCTTTCTCTGGTCTCCCCTGGCAGACTTGGACGAGAGCTCCACAAACCCCGGGGCTTCAGCTGTCTCCTTCCTGCTACATCCCCAGGAACCCCAAGTGACCGGCCGTCAGCGGGCGCCAATAAACGCGTTATGTCCATGCCTCTTAAACAGGCATGGTCTTTGGAAGGCGTCCAGATTTTGGAAATTATACACATCTGAGGGGAAAGAAATACATCTCAGAGGCAAGAAAGTACCATGTCTGAAGGATATGCCTCTGGTACACTTGCATCCCACAAGGCCATTCCCGTGCTGTCCACAGTTTGTGGGCGCCCTGTGCCCGGTGCCAGGCCTGGCTCTACGCTGTGACCCCACTTTCCCGGCCATTCCCTCGGCAGAGGCTGAATATGGAGCAGAAAGCAGGGACTCCCCCGCCAGCTGCCTGGGGCCCACGTCCAGCTGCCCGGGCTCTGCTAACACCCTCGGGCAGCAGGTGGCATCTTCCTGATCTTTCAGACAAAGAACCTGGGCTCAGGGAGGCCCAAGGGGCTCACATCAGAATCACGGCTCAGTGAGCAGCTGTCTGTCCCCTGGGCTGTTATGGGGAAAAAGAAGCAGGGTCAGGAGGAATCAGCTGGAAGCCAAGAAGCCTCCACTTCGGGTCCCACCGGAGGCTGGGGAGAAGCTTCTGGTGGCCCTGCCTGGTTGGGGGGTGGTGCAGAGGACCCGCTGCAGTGTTTTCATCCACATGCACAAGCCATGAATCAGCAGGGCCTGGCACAGGGACAGCTCTGCTCGCAGGCCCAGCCGCTAGGGGATGTAACCTCTGCCCCCAGGCCCGGGGAGGAGCTGCCTGCCTTTCTGGCCAGGCTTCAAACTCAGGAAGCACTAAGAGGGTGAGTCTTTTCTTCTTGAGACCTCAGACGACAGCGTTCCTCAGACAGAAAGAAAGGCACGGAGGCACTGTGCAGAAACCAGAGATTTTGTGAATGACTTGAGCTGGGAGCAGGGAGGTAGATACATGGTGCCCAGCACCCCAGAAGGGCAGCTCACCCATCTCTCATTTGGCCTCAGACTTACCCCACCTATAAAGCAGCAACAGTGTCAGTGGCCTCAAGCCATACAGCTGGGCTGACATCACGGCTCTTTCATACCCCAGGACCTTTGCACAGGCTATACTCTCCCCCTAAAACATCTTCTCTGTCTTTGTGGACATTTCCCTCCTGAAATTCCCTGACCCCTCTCCAGCGCCTTCCCCTGGTAGGTTAGCCCCTATGTATCCAGTGTCAGCCCCTCTAAAAGTAGATCCCAGCAGGCCATACCTCTGCACCCCTTGGCCATGTTCCTGATGAGGTTATATGTATTATGCCTATGATGGAAGGACAGCACATTGTATGGCATATGGCGGATGGCACACCAGGGCTTCGTGCATCCCAAAGAGCCACCCCTCAGCCAACACCAAATCCATGGGCTGGGCCCCAGAGAGCCCCTTCCTTCCTCCCAGCCCTTACCTGGGGACCCATCCCCTAGACTGACCCTCAGAGTGAAGCGCTAAGAGGGCTGAGCCCTCCACTCAGTGAGGGCTGACCCTCCTTTAAGACAACCCTTGATCCAAAGGGTCTCCGTCCCATTTCTCTGTCTTCTAGATGCCACAGTCCGTCACCCGAGCTCAGCACAGGCCAGAGGAGAAGAGGGTTGGTGGAAACACCACTTTGTCACCTCCTGTCCCCCAAGGGTAGCACCAGGCTCTCCATACACCCAAAGACAAACACCTGATGTCTGGACAGACTCCCATAGTGCGTGTGAAGGAAGAAGGAAGGAAGACCCACGGGTTGAGTGTCCAGAGGCTGAACAACAGCAAAGCCCGAAATACACACTTATCTGGCATTTACTGGATGCGAAGCCTTGTTTGGGGTCCCTTTTCCATTTTGTGGTTTATTTCTTTTTAATATTTTTTAATTTTTGTGAGAGAGAGAGAACGTGAACACAAGCTGGGAGGATGGGCAGAAGGAGAAGGAGAAGCAGGCTCCCCACAGAGCAGGGAGCCCGATGTGGGGCTCGATCCCAGGACCTGGGATCATGACCTGAGCCGAAGGCAGATGCCTAACCGACTGAGCCACCCAGGCGCCCCTCCATTTTGTGGTTCACTCCCCAGGAGGCCTCAGAGAGACTCAGTGAGCAGGTGGCAGAGCTGGGACCCCAGAGCCCAGCAGTTCAAACTCTATGTAAACTGGGTGACGGCTCCCACGCCCTCAGCCCTGGAGTCCTGCCAAGGAGACAAGAGAAGCTCCACACCTGGGCCAGGCTGAGGCCTACACAAGCATCGGGGAGACCCCGAGGGGAGCTAATGGAGACCCTAAGGGCTTCCCCAGAGGTCAATAGAGGGAATCTGCTCTGGGGGGGGGGCCCAAGGAGGGGCGCCCCAGGCCCCAGACCTACATGAGGGCCACGGGAGCTGCTAGCCAAGCTGGGTGGGTGTGGCTGAGTGGCGGGCACGGGGCCCAGCACACGGTCACCCTGACCTCCGAGGCAGGCCAGCTGGGAGTCACTCTTTCCAACCCCGTCAGCAGAGTTTGGCTGTGGCTGCCGTGGGAAGCCCAAGGTAGAGGAGACTATGGGTTTTTGCTTCCAGCTGCTTCCAACAAGACCACATTTGCCAAACTTCATCCCTGGCTCCCCAACTCCTTTGGCTCTACTATATTCCTATGTGTTCTCCCCACCCTCACTTACCTAATACCTTTCATGATAGGGTCCTTTAAAATATACATATACACACACATATGTATGTGTGTGTGTGTATTTCATTTGAGATGGAAGTGTTCTAGCATTCCCCGGTGAACTCCTAGTCCAAGGGGCTACTTACACTCACCCTCACAGCTTTACAGGAAAATAACTATAAAGATAAAACACGGCTCACCCATGTGCCCTCAAACCATCTTACACTCACCAGGATAACCAATGCTCCATTCTGTCCAACTTCTGAGAAAGGGGCTCAGTCACTCCCTGCTTAACGCATGGACCCAAGAGTCCCCGTTCCCAGGCTTTCCAAAAAAAAAGGTGGAGTGTTCTGGAACATTCCTTTGACCTTCCATGCAGCCGGCATGAGATGTGGGGTTACAACCCTGAGTACCCCCACGTGTTCCTTGGGAAGAGACCCTGAAACTCCAGTCCAGCTGGTGTTGAGGTGTTGAGTAGAAAGAATTGTGCCTGGATTAGAAGCCAGAGGCCCTGGGTGTGAGCTGCTGCCTGTGAGTAAGTCTGCGTAGGACACTGAGCCCGTCCTTCCCTGAGTCTGAGCCAGCACAGCAAGCAGGACTAAACCTCCCAGAGGGGATTTTACCTCCCTAAAGCTCCAGGATGGCTGGCAGCTGGTCTTGGGCCCAGATAAGGCACAACGATGACTAGCTGTGCCCTCCCCATTCCTAGACCAAGTGGGGAGTGTTTGCACGTTACCACTGAGGGGCACGGACAGCACCATTCATGCCCTGCCCCCCCTGGAAAAATCCCAAATGTTGACAGATTTGGAGCAGACATAACACTCGGGGGTTGGAGGGAGGGGTGTGCAATCAGGACCACATTTAACAAATGAAAATACAAAAATCCCAGCTAAATTTGAATTTCAGAACATGCTTTTAGTGTAGGTATAACCCATACCATGTTTGGGATATACTTATACTAAAAAATTTATTCCTTGTTCAACTGAATAACTGGGTGTCTTATATTTTCTGTGGCAACCCTACTTAGGACTCTTGTAGTCCATTGTGGGAGGAAATTCTCCCCCAGCCCAGGACATGGAGCAAGAAGCAAGCCCCCTTGTTGGGGCTGCCCCCTCATATCCATGCAGGGGAAGGCAACAGCCAGTGCACAAAGGAAGCCAGGAGGAAGGCTCAGGGAGCAGGGCTTTGTTGGGTCTGGTGGGGTGATCACTTAACTTGCTGAGCATTTGTGGACCCAACGTTACACCAATCATGCTTTAAGTACATTACCTCTTTGTGTCTTTACAAGAAAGCAAGGTCAGGTAAGGAACTGAGGTCAGAGTCACTTGGTAACTGTCCGAAGCTGGACTCGAACCCAGGCGGCCTGGCTCCTGGTGGGGCGGGGAATGGAGGGATGCCTTCGGCGTGCACTACTCTTTGTTAATGTCTTCATGCCCCTCACCTTGCCAGGAAGGGGTCGGAAAGGTGGTGACTACTAGTGATTAATAACGTATTTAACCTAAACTTTATGGGACAGGAAGGGTGCCCTGATACCCACTGAGTCTGGGATGGGAATGGCAGGAGCCCGAGGTTGCCCGTGGCTCCCCAAGGACGCCGGGCTGGGATGCACACTCCCTGCCCTGGTCCCCTTCCCACCATATTCTGCTCCTTTTAGAAATGGAGGAGTCGTGATGGCAAATTCCACAGTGGGGCGGTGCAACCCCACTGGAAATCCAGTCTGGCAAGGAGGGGGTGTAGGTCCCCATCTCCCTGCACCACCCCCACCCCCACTGGCTGGGCTGGGCAAGAAATCCTCATCAGCCCTTGGGGGACACACACAGCCCTCCATCTCTGAGTCTCGCTGCCTCTGGGCTCACAGTGCTATCTTTTTTTTTTTTTTAACATTTTTATTTTTATTTATTTTAAGATTTAATTTATTTATTTGACAGAGAGAGAGAGAGATCACAAGTAGGCAGAGCAGCAGGCAGACAGAGAGGGAGAAGCAGGCTCCCCGCTGAGCAGAGAGCCCGATGTGGGACTCGATCCCAGGACCCTCGGATCATGACCTGAGCTGAAGGCAGAGGCCCAACCCACTGAGCCACCCAGACGCCTCTCACAGTGCTATCTTTAAAGCAGCAACTTTAATGGTTGGGGCCAAGGAGTAGGAGGAGAATGGAGGCCCGGAAGCTCTGGGAGCTGATGGACCCCAGCCTGGCATTCTGTAGGTGGCCCTGAACCCCCAAAGTCCACTTTGACACCCTCTAGGGAGAGCCAGGGTCTAAGTCAGGGGTCTAATAAGTCAGGCTTGGAGGCTTGTGAGGTAGACAAGCCCAGGGTTTGGGAGACCCCTCACTGGAAGGGAGAAGAGCCAGAGTCAAAGGCCAGAGTACCTCCACCCTCCCCAGCAGGTGTCAGAAGAACAGACCCAGGCCCCTCCATTCTGACTATAATCCCTGGCCAGCTGGGGCCCAGAGACACCCAAGAGCCCTGAGGTTCCCTCCAGGCCCTCCCCAGTCACCCCAGCCAAGACCTCAGGCTCCAGAAAGAGCTGATTCAGCGGTCCAGGCAGAGACCTGTGGGGTCTCGCCAGCCGGGGGCCTGTGCTGGACCCAGAGATCCCAGATGCCTTCCTTTGACTTGGATCCAGAAAATATAAAGCATTCTCACAACTCAGTAATAAGATGACAAATAACCCAGTGGAAAAATGAGCAAACTTCTGGAAGAGACAGTTCTCCAAAACAGGTGTAAAAAAAGTTCAACGAGCCCATGGAAAGATGCTGAGCTATGGAAATGGCCGCAAATGGGCAGCCCGTTTGGGGGGAGGTAGCGGTGAAAATGGCATAAAACTAGACCGTGATGATGGCTGCATAACTCTGTGAATTTACAAACACGTGTGACTTTTATGGGGTGTCAAGTAGACCTCAAGAAAGCTTGTGAAAAATGAAGGAGTCCCAGAGGTATCCGAAGACCCCCCTTGTACCCCCTCACCACAGGCCAACCCCCTCTGTGTGCATGACCCCCACATGCTGCCTTTAAAGCAGGATGAGGGGACCTTCCTGGTGGGGTGGCCACAGGGAGGGGCCTGGCTGCCACCCCTCCTCCCAGACCCTCTAGAGAAGGACAGACCCGCAGTGGGGAGGCTGGCAGGGCAGCAGAGGGAAGGGTGGGGAGGGAGCACTGCTCTTTGGGTAACCGGCTCCTTCCGATGCTGCCTGGGATGCAGCCATTGTCATTCAGCCAGACGCTTGGGGCCTGGGTGTCATCGGAGGGGAGGGGTTGCAGGGTGGGAAATGGGACCACCAGCAGCCGGTGCCCTCCTCGGCCCTTCCTCCCCCTGGGGCAGGAGTCCTCCATGTGGACCCTCCAGTCCCAGGCTCCTGGAGCAGACAAGACCTCTACCCTTTACCCACGACGTGCCATAGGGCAGCATGGCACCAAGCCCCCACTCACTCAGGGATATGGGGCATGAGCAGGGTAGAGCAGTGCAGAATGAGCCCAAACCCCAGAGTCAGACCTTCTGAGTTCCAATCCCAACACGGCCACTACATGCTTGTTCAATACCCAGCAAATTCTGTCACTTCCCTGAGCCGACCTCTTTTTTTCTCCAAAAAATGGCCATAATACAAAAAGAGGGCCCCCCCGGTAGACTATTGCAAGGATGAAGGGGGTAGATATGGAACTTTCTGGAATCCCTCTCTCTTTGCACCGATCTCCTCTGGACATAGGAGCTGGTGCACAGCAGGGCCCAGAGGCGGGACTGGAAGTGTAAGAAGGCACAGACAGGTTTGACTGATCCCTGAAGTTGGAGAGCTGGACGGGGGGGGGGACGGGCTGCTTTTTGCTTTTTTGCTTCTCCCCGTGGAAAACTGGCCCCTCGTGCGAAATGGCCCGGACAGCAGCTTCTCCAATCTGGCAATTCCTCCAATGGTAAAACCGAAGGTTGCCCCTGTGATCTTGCCATCCCGGTCCCGGCCCGAGAAAACTCACATCCACGCAAAAATTCGGACAGGCGTGTCCCCTGCAGCTTTACTCATAGGAGCCAAAAAGCAGAAACAAGTCAGATGTCCACCAACAGTTGCATGGATCGACAAGACAGTATATCCATGCATGGAATACTGTCCAGCCACGAGAGAAAGCGTCAAGTCCTGAGACATGCCCCAGCATGGGTGGATCCTGAGAACCTTACACCGAATCAAAGAAGCCAGCCAGAAAAGGCCATATAGTCCGTGATTCTGTCCCATGGAAGTGTGCATAGGAAGATCTAGGAATCAGGGAGTAGAGGAGTTGGTTCTCTCCGGCTGTGCAGGGAGGGTGGGGGGCAGGAAGGAGGGGCAGAGCTAACCGGTACCAAGTTGTCTGCCTGTTTTCCTGCGATGTTGAAAATGTTCTAATAGTGATTATAGCGCCGGCTGCATGTACCTGTGAGCTTACTAAGAACCAGCGAATTTTACTTTAAGTGGCTGAACTGTATGGTTTGTGAATTACAGCGGACTTTCAAGGCCATTGGGCCCAACTCTGTCCCTAGAGTCAGCGGACTGGGGCCAGGATGGGAAGCGCTGTGTCCCGGGGACACTCGAGCCTGTTGGTTCAAAGGAATAAGGCTGGGGGCGGGGTGGGGATGCTTCCCCTGGGATGGGGGAGATGCTGGGGAGAAAGGAAGGGTAGGTGTCCCTTGGTTGAAGGCAGGCGCCCCATCTCCACTCCAACCCTTCAAGCAGCCCAGGGTCCTTTGTCTCCACCAAGATGAAGGGACAGGAGGCCACGGTGTAGATGCCTTATGTACGGAAGGTGAGCTCCCTCCCAGGCATGTCAGATAACCCCCTCATTGTATACAGGTCGAGAGAGACACGGAGGGGTGATAGGCCTCCCCGGGCCAAGGTCACAGAGCAGGCAGGACATAGCCCAGAGTGCAGCTGGGTCCGTGGGATCCCAGTTCTGCAGATAAGAGGGGCCCCCTGCTGGGAGAGGGGGAAGGGACACTGGCCACAGGCTGCTGGAGAGGGAGGGGCAGGGATCTTCTCCACTGAGCCCCCGCCTTGAGCTCTCGGGGCCCCCGCATCTGGGCAGAGCCCCAGCAGCCCTCTCTACCCCCTCAGGTCTCTCAAAACAGCCATGGGATTAGGGCCTGGGAGCCCACACCTCTCCTGTCCCCACCATCTCAGGGGTCAGACGCCAGTCTTCTCTCTGCACTCACTCTCTCCACGGGTCCTGGGCCAGTTCCCCACGTTTAGGCCCTGTCCCTGCCCAGTGCAGCTCCGGGTAGGTTGGAAGGAGTAGGGGGGGCAGCGGGCGTTGGATGGTTCCTCCTGTGACCTCCCCCAGTGCCTGTAGGGCCTGGGGTCACACCTCTCACCTCACAGGGATGATCCCATGAACCCATTCCCAGGACACATGTCAAGGTCCCTGCCAAAGAGTGAGGAGGAGGTGTGAGCTTGAAGGCAAAGTCCCCACAGTGGGCACATCATTTAATCAGGCCTAGATCTCTCTGAAAGTACATGGAGGCTTTAGGGTAGAAGATGGGGTAGGGGAGAAAGGCCATCAAGCCACTGGGTAGAGGGCTGCCTAACCCATCCCAGGGGCAGGAGAGGAGGTAGAGACCTCCGGACCCACCAGAGCTGCCCTTGACTCTGAACCCAAGAGCCCAGAGGGACTTTGGGGAAATGGGGACACCTGTCAGATAGGCCTTTGCTGTCCCTCTTAGCCATTGCTCGCCATCCCTGGATCCATCTTACCAAACCAGACCCACCAGGCCACTCTGCTTAGCAAGCCCTCACTGGCTTCCCAGCACCTGACACTAGGGACACCTCCCTCACCCTCACCCCTATTTCAGCTCTAGGGACTTGGCCCTGAACTCCCATCCTCTGATGCCTCCTTGCTTCAACCTAAGCTTTTCCCAACTGCCCTTTCCTCTTTTTTGCCCAGAAATTCTATCCAGTTATCACACCTCAGCTCCAACCCCATAGCAGTCACCCTTGATGGCCTTGGGGAACTTGCCTTCATCATCTTTCTTTCTTTAGCCTGGAAGATCGTGTCTGGACAGAGGTGTCAGCTGAATACATCATCTGAATGGCTTGGGTGCATGATTTAACTAGACCCTCACAATATGGGTCCAGCATCCCAATTCCATAGTCCAGGGAAGAATTTAGAGACCACGTAACAGAGAGTAGGCAGGAACTCTAAGAATGTGACTCGACAGATCCGTGGACTCAGAGTCCGGAAAGAGACTCGGGACCTCAAAAGAATTTAGTCTGCAGGAGGGTGGCCTCTCCAAGCAGCCAGGAAGGGACTGATTGTGCAATCAGCCAGTCTGGAAACTGAACACAGTGAGACTTCTACTCCACTTAGAAACAGTCATCAATAGTCCCTCCATTGCTTAGAGACACATTGTCAAAGCTGAAAGAAAACAGACACACCAGTGACCATGAGCACACCTACTACTCAGGTCTTGGCTTCTAACTACCATCTCTTCTTAACTGAGCACTGGGGTTCTTTGGAGGAATGTTTGACTCCAGACGAACTTAGGCTATCTTGTATCCACAAGTGAGAAAGCCATCAAAGACCAGAAGAAACAAAATGGAGCTTTTGAACATCACAAAGAATTGGGACAATAATGAACCGTAATATATTCTGGAAATAAAAATCCCTGTGTCTGCACTGAGCTTCAGTACTCACAGATCTGCTATTTGCAAATTTACCTACATGCTAAAATGTATTTGTAATCCCCAAATCAGGACAGTACTTTCAGTCATTCTTGGACATGCATGGATTATACATTTGGGTCACTGGACTCCTGGGTTCCCAGCCGAGGTTGAACAAGGGAGCACTCTGCCTTCTTGCTATGGCTCTCACAGTGTAAGCAAAAGTCTTTTCTGTGGTCCTTTGGGTGCCATGCTTTTCACATTTTTCTGGGGTGCTTAACATGGCCCTTCGGCTTAGGATACTGAAATTTTATTCTTGAGGGTAATAATGTATTCTTCTCCCACAGTATGGTGCACCAGGCATCTAGATGGGCTTCAGTCCAACTCCTGGTCAGAACATGGTGGCTATGATTCCCACCATGTTAGGCCAGGCCTTGTGCAAGGGGCCTTGCATGCCTGGCATCCAGTTGCCCAGGTCTGCGCCTGCTGGCTGGCGATGGGTGACCACAGGGAATTGGCTTCACCTCTCTGCACCTATCTGTGATAGGATTATCATGGTGATAAATCATAGTACCCAACTCCAATAGGACCATTTGAGGATTAAAGGAGCTAAGGCCAGGGAAGGGGTTAGCTTAGGTTGGCGGAGAGCAAGTTCTCGATACCATTATGGGTTTAGAGATACAGAAAGAACAGGGCAGCTTGCCACAGGCTGCTTCTGACCAGTAACAGAAGGCAACAGGGCTATGAAGTCCCCTTTTTAAGAGGGATGGGGCACACACACAGATACACACACACATGTGTATCTATATGAGGAATCTATCTCTGGCTTTATGGACAACCAGTCCTTGTTACTTAGTGGCAGATTCTGTATTTGCAAAACTGCCTACTCCTTAGAATTTATTCGCAGCCCCAGAATCAATACTGGTGGTGCTTTGTGGTCCTTCATGGGCATGTATAGAATGGCAAGAAATCTGAGTCCCCCCGTCCCCACGTGCACACGCTCAGCCTAGGTTGAACAAAGCCACACACTGCCATCTTGTTTCAGCTCTTACACTGTAAACAAATGTCCTTTCTGGGGTCTGTTCAGCACCACGGTTTTTGCATTTTTTTTAAAAGATTTTATTTATTTATTTGAGGGAGAATGAGTGAGAGAGAGCATGAGAGAGCAGAAGGTGAGAGGGAGAAGCAGACTCCCCAAGGAGCTGGGAGCCCGATGTGGGACTCGATCCTGGAAGCCCGGGATCATGACCTGAGCTGAAAGCAGTTGCTCAACCAACTGAGCCACCCTGGCGCCCCACTTTCTGCATTTTTGCATGTGTGCTTGTTGTCGGTGATTTCAGTATTTTAAATGGTCCCTAAATGCAGGGCTGATGCACTGCCTAGCGTCCCTGGGTACAAGCAGGTGGGGATGAGCCTCGCGGGGAAAATCCTTGTTAGGTAAGTTTCATTCGGACGTAAGTGACAGTACCATTGGCGCAAGTTTCATCAATCAACAATGTCTATTAACTAAAGTGAATACGTTGTCTTTAAACAGAAACACACATGAGAACCGGGTTACGTATTGATCCGTCGACAAAAATGTAACCGGAGGCTCAGAGGAACCTAACCCCGTATAACCCCTAAGAGCAACAGCTCAGGGTTTGCTAATCCAGCATTTGCAGGAAGTGGACAGAGTATAAATACCGTGAATAACAAGAACCAACTGTGTATGAGTGACCATTCCTATTATGCAGATGAGAGAACAGGCTTGGAGGAATTCACTCCCTTTCCAAGATCACAGGACTAGCTGTCCTCAGACGCAGGATTCGACCCCGGCTCTGTAGATGCTGAGTCTGCGGCCCCTCCCCCCAGAGCCCAGCCATCCGGAGCCTTTAGGGGGTGGGTTCCACTTGACTGCTCAGCTGTGCTGCTGTCTCCATCTGGAAACACCTACAAGGTGTCAAGGGAGACTTGTGCCCTGGCCTGGCCACCAAACAGGTGCCGATGAGGGTGGGGGACAGCTGCTGGTTGGTGGAGATGCGCGTACCAGCAAAGGGGCCACATGGGGAGCCAGTCACAGATCACTGACTCCCAGAGGGTGGCCGGGGGTTAAGGGAGGTTCAAAGAGGCTGGATCTGAACCCTGTGCTCCACTGGCTGGCTAGGACCTCAGCCTGGCTCCTCAGTGCCCCAAGTCCCTGGTCTATGCAAGCGGGGCTAACTGCACCTCTCTGAGGGGCCAAGAGGCACACCTGGGACCACAGTTCACCTTGTATCTTAGAGGCCAAATGATGCCATGATTCATGTGCACCTCTGAGCAAGCTTGGGGAGAGGCGCAGGCCTTCCCCACACCTCTGTCCCTTTCACAAATAAGGGAGCCGAGGCTCAGTGCCTTGTGCCCACAATGCATAGCGCTGGGGTTCAGGACGCTTCCCACCGGCCCTCAGCACTCCTGCTGGACTCCCGTGGTGTGAACACAGGATGGGGAAGAGACACTGGGCATACCAAGACCCTCTGGGGGACAGAGAAGACGATCGGAGGGGGCCTGAGTCTATCACAACCCCCCTTTTAATTTTGCCAGTTTCTAACTGGAGCATAGAATACAGGGCTGGGCATGGCCTTGGAGGTAACCGTTCTGCAAATGCTTGCCCGTCCCCTACTATGTCCTAGGCACTAGGCTGGACAGAGTGATGGTAAGTGGGGCTGCTGCCTCACTGCCTGTCCAATATAGTCTGTAAATCCCCATGTGCGGGGGGCTCGTGAGGCCAAACAAGGACACTCTTTCCTTGCAAGGAGAGCATTAGAGCAGTTTTTACCTGCAGAATTAGCAGGCCACGTGCAAGGAGACAGTTGCAGAAAGGTCATGGTGGAGGAGAATGTCTGCTAGTCACACAGCAGAGGGCAAATGAGAGGAGTCAGCCGAAGGTATGGGCATGTGAGAAGCGAAGGCATTTTCGAGAACAGGGCTGAGCAAGCTGCGGCCCCCAGGACACACCTGGCCCGCTTCCTGTTTTTTATAAGTAAAGTTTTATTGGAACACAGTCCCGCCCATTCATTTACATGAGGCCTGGGACTGCTTTCTCTGTCGCAACAGGAGAGTTGAGTCATTTGTATAAAGACCATATGGCTCAAAGAGCTTGAGATATTTACTATGTGGCCCTTTCTGGAGAGAGCACGCCGATGCCTGTTTCAAAAGGTACAGGAGGTGAGGTCTTGGTCAATGCCATTCTCTGCCATCTCTCCAGCACCTTAGCCTGGTGCCTAGCCCAGCAGAGACCGTTACATAGCAAGAGGAACCTGCTACTAACATCGTTTTCTAGTTCTGTACATGGGAGCTCTTTTCCAGCACAGATTCAAAAACACATCTTCCCAAGTCAGTAAGTGTCCAGCCCTTGACAGAACAATGGGGGAGAAGGAAGGGCCCCCACCCAGCGTGGCCCTCACCTCCTTCTTGGCCTGCCTGTTCCCTGGTGTGGCCGATCTCCTGCCCTGCCCTTGGTGGCCTGGGGCTGCCCTCCAAGCCCAGCCAAGCCTGTGAATCATCAAGGACTGACTCACCCTCTGTCTAAAAATACAGATTGTCTCATGTTGGCGGGCACGGCTTTGATCGCTGTTTGTACTCAATCTGGTCTTTCTCTGCTTGACTTTTGAGCTGTTTGCAGACAAGGCCTGGGTTTTCAACACTCTGGGTTCCCGGGGTCAGGTTCCGTCTGACCTGTGAGAGGAAGAGCTCGGGTCCTGGGTGCCCATTCTGTGTGGTGAATCATTTGCTGTGTGACATTGGACACATTGCCCAACCTCTCTGAGCTCTCAGGGCATCGTTTGTTGCCAGGATGGAACAAGAAAAGCAGGTGCGGCCCATACTTGATACCCTTTTTCTACCGGAGTCTGGGGAGGGGAAGGGACCTGCCCACGGACCCCCGGCTGCATTTTGCTCTGCCAGTGCAATCATTTCACATCCTTTTAGCATCCAAGGAAATCAGGAACCTGAGCCGACACCAAGTCCTGGATCTCGGTGCCAAGCACTGGGGAAGCTCCAGTTACAGAAAACAAGTGGAAACCGCAGGCCCTGGGCCGAACGTGGAACTAATTTGGGAGGCAGCAAGGAACAGTGGAATATAACCCAGAGCCCGGGAGGCAGATCTCCCCTGAGCCAGGCCACCGTCCAGGTGGGGAGTCTGGGGCCCCTCGGAATTCTCTACCTCGTCCTTGCACGGAGGGCAGGGGAGAGAGCCGGGGCCGGGATGGGGCCCCACCTCAGGATGGCTGGGTGGTGATTCAGAACGTGGGCCTCAGGCTGGATCAGATCCTGGCTTCTCCCCTCCCCAGTGCTGTGTGACTGGGGGCCAGTGCCCTCACCTCTCTGAGCCTCAGCTGCCCCATCTGTGAAGTGTAGGAACTAAGGACGCCTCTGTCATAGAATCGCCACGCAGGAGGCTTAGCACAGTGCCTGGTACAAAGAAAGCCCTCAGTAACTTATAAACGTTGATACACAGCATGCAGGAAGGGGCGGGGGGGGGTGGCAAAGCCCAGCAGCATCCTCCTTGTTCACGCATTCATTCAACAAATATCCCGTTTTAAAACAAAATATATATTTATTTATTTGTCAGGGAGAGAGAAAGAGAGCTAGAGAGCACAAGCAGGGGGAGCAGCAGGCAGAGGGAGAAGCAAACTCCCTGCCCAGAAGAAAGCTGAACACGGGACTCGATCCCAGGACCTTGGGAGGAAGGCAGACACTTAACCGACTGAGCCACCCAGGTGTCCAGTAGAAAACAAAGCAGAGCCAACCTTGCCCTCAAAAGAAAGTGAATAGGTAATGGTATGAGGTACGAGAAAATATATACTGGCCTATACCCCCGTTTCTGGCACAGAGCTCTGGAAATCTAGTAACTTCCTAGGTGCTAAGAGCACCAGGAACGTCTTCTTGTTTCTGGTGGAGCGATTCGGGGTGGGCTCCTGGATGTTACCAGCCTGAGAAGAAGAGCAGGTGCTTGGCCTGGGAGCCAGGGCAGGACTCGACTCTAGCGGGCGGGGGTCGGTAAGGACACTGAGCAGCCAACACCTGGGCAGAGGCCCGACTGTGAACTGGACACAGTGGGAGGAGGAATGGGGGGCAGGTTCCAGATGAGGGGAGCAGCCCTGCAGAAACACTGAGGCAAGACACAACCACAGGAAGGTCATCAGGGCCAGGGTAGGACCACATCGGGATTTTGCATGGTGCCAGCCATCCCGGGGGAGCAGATCGACCCCAGACAAGGCCTTTCTCTAGAGCACAGGGCTGGTGCAGGTGGCCCTCCATGGGCAGCCCCTCCCAAGGTCACATGCAGGAACTGCCCCGCTTCCCCTAACCTGCAGGGTTATGGCCACAGACCACTGGAGGGCCTCCCGTGGCCCAAGACCAAAACTGAGCTGGGCTGGGAGGGGTCAGCTCAGGACGGTAGACTTGAGGGGCCTTGGGGATACCCTGACTCATCCTATAGAGGAGGAAAGGGAGATACAAAGAGGAGTCACACCGGGTCACACGGTAAGTTAGTTTCATTTGTTCATCCTCTGTTCCTCCGCCCAGGAATCATTTGCGGAGCCCGTACGGTGTGCTCCGTCCTGGACGAGCACCAGGGAAAGGGTGGTGAAGGGCAGCACATGGTCCTTGTCCTAAAGCTGCCCACCCTCGAGAGATGAGAATGTGGCAACTGACAGAGCAGCCTGCTCCCCGAATCCCCTGCCGCCCGGCGGGGTGCCAGCTGACTGCTTGCCCTTCCCCCAGGCCTGCTGATTTGGGGGTTTGTGTTTGGGGGCAAACAGGTCACACTTCCCCCGTCACTCAGATGCACAGACATTGTCCCAACCTCCTGTCTGGTCTCCAGGAGCCTGTCTCAGATGGGGCAGTGGAGGCGGAGACATAAAGTGTCCGAGACAGAAGGACGGATGGAAGGACAGAGCACAGCAGCAAGCCCCTCCCATTCACCCGCCTCACTCCTCCATTCTGGGACATCACCTAAGAGACTCTCCAACAGGAGCCGAGCCCATCTCCAGTTCTCTCACCGGGCCAGCCTCTGACTCTCTAACAGCGGGGCAGCTGGCCCCGAGTGATGCAAACTTTGCTAGTGGAAGGGGCGTTTAAGGCACAGGTGGAAAGGCTGGAATGCACCAGAATGGATACGGGCAGGCTGCAAGAAGCCAGGTTGCCTATCTCCTGAAAGCTTCGTGAGTGGGGTGGCAGCAGGAGGTGGTGGGTGGGAGTCCCTGTTCCCACACGTCTATCTGAGCTGCCAGCCCTGACCGGGCGAGTCGGCACAGGGATGGGATGGACCGGCCCTGGATACAAGACATCTCCACGACGGTTCTAGCATGGACAGCGTACACCTGCATCGGCACCATTTTCCCCTCCTTCTGAAAAAGGGAGCTCCCTGGCTCCCACCCATTGCCACTGTCCATCTCTCTCTCAGCCCCAAGGTCCAAGTTCAGGGGCAGCAGGAAGTTTCTGGGGGGAGTGACCATACTCATGTCCCTGGGACGAAGACTTCCTGGGACATGGGAATTTTAGTGCTAAAACCAGGACAGTCCTGGGCAAACCAGGACCTTTGGTTACCCTAGCAACTGCCCTCTGGGGAGATCTGAGATTTGGGCAGAAGGCTCCCGATCGCCAGATTATGTCCCCTCCCTTAATTGCGCTGCTGCCGGTGCCTAGAATTCTGCTGTGATCGAGTAAAACTTTCCAAAGACGCTCCTCCACGCTGGTGGTCGGGAAAAGGCAGACTAAAATAATGACATTCGATTTTTTACTCATACGTTTGGCCCACATGAAACATTTGCTAACAATAAGCATTGGCCTCCGTGTTGGGAAATGACCCTTCATTCGGGAGGACAGGCGAGGCAGGCACATCTTCGCCCCAGCAGCTCCTCTTCTGGGGGTTTCCCGGGAAGAACGGGAAGAACATTTGCATCAGGAGAGGAGTAAAGGGATGCCCCCTGGGCGTTGGGTCCTGACACGTGCCACACTACAGATGAACCTTGAAATGGAGATGCGAAATGAAAGCACCCAGACGCGTGGAGACCCATGTTGCAGGATTCCACTTACATGAAACACCCAGAATTAGTAAGTCCATAGAGACGGGAAGCAAAGGATGGGTTTGCCACATGCTAGGGGATAGAAGAGAATGAGGAGGGACTTCGTAGCAGGTACGGGGTTTTCTTGGGGGGGTGGTGCGGTGATGGAAACGTCCTGGAACTAGACAGAGGTGGTGGGTACACAGCATCATGAATGCAGTAAATACCACTGGACTGTTCACTTTCAAATGGCTAGGGTTTTTGTTTTAAGATTTATTTACTCATTTGAGAGTGAGACCAGGTGGTGGGGCAGAGCGAGAGGGAGAGAGAGCCTCAAGCAGACTCATGGCTGAGTCTGGAGCCCAACACAGGGCTCGAACCCACGACACTGAGATCGCGACCCAAGCTGAAATCAAGAGTGGGACACTTAACCCACTGAGCCACCTAGGCGCCCCTCCTAGTCTTCCTCCACACTGAGGCTAAGCCAATCGGCCCAGGCCCCTGGCCAGGCCCTGGGAGCCCAGTTACCAGGAGATAACCAAAGATTTGATGCTGAAACTTCTCATGAGGAATTTGCAAGGGAAAGAATACAGTGTCTGGGATTTTCCTAAAATCCTCCAGGGGTGAGGGGTGGGAAATGAGGACAGGGAAGATGAGAAAAGGAAAAAAAGTAAGTATTGATGATGGAGAGGCCAGACTCCGGGGAGCTCATCGTGTCACTCTCCCTGTTTGATGTTGGCATGAGACTTCCCAAGTAAGAAGTCCAAACAACGTACCAAATGGTACCAAAATGCACCAAAAAAAAAAAGGACACAAAGATACATGATGGAAGAATGGAGAGGATAGGTGAGAAATGGAGTGTAGGAAGGCATTAAATCAATGGCGTAGGTCTGACAACCGTCCTAACACAATGTTGGGGGAAAAGCAGCAAAACAAACAAAATTGTTTTTGTTTTGTTTTGTTTTGTTTTTTAAAGCTTTCAGTGGGCCTCACTGCCTCCAGAACACCTCCACGGGGCTCAGCACCCAAGGGCACGCACCCTCCAGCTGGCCCGGACCCCAGCCCCGTGTCGTTGCCTTGGGGATATGAGGGGGCCCTTCCTGGGGGAGTCCAGAGGCCTGGACCTCGGGAGATGCTGCCTTCACCCCTTGGGGCTGGAAGGTCACTTCAGCGACTCCCAGATTCCGGGCGGGAGGGGACGGCCTAGTCAACCAACATTGCCTGGGGGCTGCCTCAGGCTCCAGGAGCAAGGCCCCTTCTGTTTGCACAGGAGCCTCTCCATCCCACGGGTCATTCATCACTGGTCCAGACATATTTCCTGAGTGCAAGGCCCTGTCCTGGGTGAGGGCTTAGGTCCTCAATGGAACACGTCCTTGCCTTTAAGGAACCCCTCCAGAGACACACGATCTGATCAAGCGCTCAGAGGGAACCAAACCCAGGACCCAGAGCAGCAAAGCTGGCCAACACCAGCCTGGTCGGCCGCATGCTGACTCCCACTGAGGCCCAGAGGAGGCCAGGGCCTCTGCACAGGGGCGACCACACATTCTGGAGCCCTGGGCCCCTGCCTGGCCGAGCAGCTCCTTGCCCGTCCTCGGTGAGACGGCTGAGCCCCCCGCCCTGAGAGGACACCTCATCAGAGGAAAAACAAGGTTAACAGAGAGAACACAAGCATCTACTCCCCGGGGAGCCAGGCTGTGGCTGTCATTCAGAGCCTGAATCTGGATGCCTCAGGGTGGATGGGGGGGGCACCCAGGGTAGAGATCTGGGTCCGCACCAGTCTGACCACCAACACAGCTGCCTTCTCCGTAAGCAAGGCCCGGGCCCAGGGACTTGCTCAGGCTCTCGGTTTGGCTACACCACTGGAGCTGTAATGACCCCCCTAGACTCCCACGACACTGAGATCGCGACCCGATCCCCCCAAGTACAGAGAGCTTCAACAGCTTGCCCAAGGTCCTGCAGAGCGAGATCTTGGCCACGACCTCTATCCAGAGAAGGTCGTCAACCCTTTGGAGCCACTTTGCATACATTATCTCGTTCAAGTCCCGAACCGCCCCAGGAAGGAAAAATTACAGTCTGCATTCTAGAGCAGGAAACTGGACACTCAGTAAAACCAGAGACAACTCAGCGCAGGGTGTGAGGGGAGAACAGCAGGGACCCCCCCACTCGAGCAGCACCCACAATGATCCCAGCCTCCTGCCGTTGTCACCGTCCCCACAAACTTAGCGACTTAACCTAAGACAAATGTATTCTCTTACAGTTCTGAAGTCTGGAAGTCTCCAACCGAGGTGCACTCCGCCCAGGGGTTCCAAGGGAGAATTCTTTCTGAGCCCTTTCCAGCTTCTAGAAGCTCCCGCATGGCTTGGCGGGAAGGGAGCGCCTGGCTCCATTTTCCAAACTCATTTTTCCAGCCTCTGGTTCTGTGTTCACCTCTCCTTCCTCTCCTCCCGCCCTCCTGACTCTCCTCCTGCCCTCCTGCCTCCTTGTCCAAGGACCCCGGGGATGACATCCCGGAGCCACGGGGAGAATCCAGGTGTGTGTCCTTATCTCAAGACCCTTAATCACACCAGCAACACCCCCTTGACCAGGTGCATTAACCTAGCCCCAGGTGCGGGGAATTAGAGAATCCACGGGGACCTCGGCAGATAATACCCCTCACACTTTTAAGGGCATAACAGATCCCTGGGAAATCTTGTTAAAATGCAGGTTCCGGCTCAAGAGATCTGGAGTTCTGACAAGCAGCCCGCTGATGCTGATGCTGATGTTGTGGTCCAGAGACCACACAGTCAAATCTAGAAGGGTCTACAAGCGTCCGTGTAAAGGGCCTGGTCATAACCATTTTCACCTTCACAGGTCCTCTAGTGTCTGTCGTGGCTACTCAGCTCTGCGGTCATAGGCCCAGGCAGCCATGCACCATATGAGAAGGAATGATCGTGGCCGTGTGCCAATAAAACTTTATTTACGGACACTGAAACGTGAATTCCGTGTCGTTTTCACATGTCATGAAATGTGATTCCTCTTTTGCTTATTTTCAACCACTTAAAAATGCAAAAACCACTCTTTGTTTATGGCCCGTGCAAAGCCAGATGCCTGGCCAGATCTGGCCCATTAGCCATCGTCTGCAGACCCTTGATCTGGGCGTGGATTTCTGTCTTGTGTGCCTAGCACCAAATTGCTACTCAAAACATAGTTGACGCTTGCAAGAGCAATTCTTTCGTGTGGTCCCCATAGCTACTCGACCCAGGTGATGGCTTTGCAGAGGACGTGGTGATGAGAGTGTTTTCTCTGGATTTATTGCTGGGAAGAACGGCACAGAGATGGGGTGTCCCAGGACATGCAGCTGGCCTCCTGAATGATCCAAAAGCACTCTGGCCCCATCTGTGGCCTCCCCGATGGCCAGCTCCATGGGACAGCCCGCAGGCTATCTCCTGGGACGTTCTGCTCCCGGAAACAGCAGGTCAGGAGTCCTTCACACAGCCATTCCCTGAGCCAGGCTGCATGGAAGCTCTTGTCCGGGATGGAAAGGCAGCAGAAAACCCTCTGCTTTGTTTGGGACGAGCAAACACCCAGGCACTTCTGGCCCGGGGAACCAGACTAAAGCTCCACCAGGTCAGAGCCTGGTAAACAGACTGCCTTCAGGGGTCAGGCTGGTAGCGTCAACGTGGGGGATGGCTGAGGTTGAAACCGCAGGTGCCAAATGGCCGCATTGTCACAAGCAGTGACAGCTTCCAGTTGGGTGTCTTTTTAAAGCTCTCTGTGGCCAAGAGAACACATCAGCCCAAAAAAGCTGCCAGGTATGCGGCCTCTCGATTTTACAGAGAGTGAACTCCCACCCCAGGACCTTTGCCCATGCTGTTTCTCATCCTGGAATGCTCTTCCTGGCCCATTAGTGACCTCCTTCTCAGACTTTGAGTCCCAAAGAGCCCTTCCCCCACAGGAACCTTACGTGTCCCTTGTCACACCCACTACCTTACATTTTTGTGGGTGATGATTTGACCCACGTCTGTCTATTCTCATAATAGTTTCCTGCAGCCGCTGTATCAAATGACCATAACCGTGGTGGCCTCAAGCCGTGGAAAGTTGTCTCTCACAGTTCTGGAGGCCAAAAGTCCAAGACGAAGGTGTCTGCCGGGCTGGTTCCTCCGGGAGGTTCTAGGGGAGAATCCATCCCATGACTCTCTCCCAGCTTTTGATGGTTCCTGCCAATTCATGAGTTTGTGGATGCATCGCTCCAAATTCCACCTGTCTCCTTCCCCTGTTTTTCCTCGTGTCTGTGTCGGCCTCAGATGTCCCGCTCTGTTCCGAGAGCACAAGTCATTGGACTTAGGGCTCATCCTTATCCAGAATGACCTCATCTAGGTTTCTTAAATTTATTACATCTACAAAGATCCTATTTCCCAATCAGGTCGCATTCACGGCTGCCTGCCTGTGTCGTGGGCCACTTGCTCAACCCTTATACCCTTCTACACCGCCAAGTTCATGAGGCCAGAGACCAAGTCCACCAGTATACCCCGGGGACCCATCAAAAGAGTTCGGCAGCCTCACATACCTTCAGTGATCAACAGATACTTGTCAGAGGCAGGACTGGCTATGAAATCTGTGGGGCCCGGTGCAAATGAAAATTCAGAGCGTCTTTTTACAAAAGTAACAGGGATTTCAAGATGGCGACCGCAGAGCGCTCAGCCAAGCCCAGGGCCCTTCTGAGGGGGGACCCCGGTGGCACACCCATGAAGCCGGCCCTGGCTGAATGAACGACGACAATGAGTATCTCAAGTCACTCTGGAACGACTCATGAAATCCTCTGCAGCCCACGGTCCAGGTGTGGATCCCGACCTTCTGTCTGTTTTACAGGGAGTGAACCAAAGCCTGGGAAGTCAAGAATGTTCGAGATCAGACGGAATCAAGCTGAACCCAGGTCTCCTGACCCCGGATCCCTCTCCCATGTCACTGAATCTTTGGCAGGAATGTTCTCTGCTCAGCCCTCTTAACTGCCCCCAGCACCGGTCCTCACACAAGCCAAGGACGCTTCAAACCATGTGCAATGAGGGCCCTGAAGGACCAGAAGAAAAAAAAAAAATTGTTGGAATTTTGCCCACAGTTAAAATTAGTCACGGGCTTGGCCTGAGCATCTGTGTCCATCAGAGCAACGTTGCATGGGGACTTACCCTGGAACCTCGTGTGTAAGTGCTGCCTTAGCCCCATTTCATGGACACGAGGCTCGAGGGCAGGGTCAAGTGCCCCAAGGTCACTGCCATTGGCTTCCAGTTCCATCTGACTCTAGAAGCTGAGGTCAGTACCTCACCGCTTACAAGCCCTCGACAGTAATGCCAACACCTGAGTGTAAAATCCACGTGGCCCCTTACCCCATGTCTTAGGCAAGGAAATGAGGCACAGACCAGTGACTTGCCCAAGGTCACACAATCGGCAGGGGGCTGATTTAGACTTTAAACCCAACCCATGCGCTTCTGGGGTCTTCGCAGCTGGCTCACTGCTTGGCGACACCACTCACAAGGCTCACATGGGGTCACACGAGGGGGGCAAACAAGGCAGATGCTACTCCCATCTGTAGGAGACACTGATCCAGTAGGCGGAGAGGGTCGAGGGGTCAGCCTTCCCCACAAGTGCCCCCTCCAAGGCGAGTCCAAGGCAGGGGCTGGGGCGCAGGATGAGGAAGCCGTCTGGGCCGTATGGACGCAGCTGTGAGCTCGGACAAGCCGGGAGGGCTGACAGCCCGGGGTGGGGGGTGGGGGTTGGGCAGTGAGGATGACCCTGGCCACCTCTGTCCCAAGGCAGTGGAGACACCGCCTTCCCTTTGAAGTGGCCCCAGCTGCATACATAATGTGGCCTTTTCTGCTAAAGTCTTTCATCAGCTGAGAATTTCTTCTCCTGGAAAGGGGCCAGTTTCCCACTTGCGGTCTTGGGGGCTGGGACGAGAATGCCGAATGCCGTTGCTCAGGAATAGCCTGGCCCAGGATTCCTAGGGACACTGGAACACAGTGTCACAGCTGGAGTGGTGGCTCATTCTCTCCCAGCTCTGGAGGGAAGAATTCCTCCTCCTCCATGCAGCCCCCGGTGATTACAGCAGCCTTTGGTCTGCCTTACCTCAGTCCAATCTCTTCCTTTCGTTGGTTGGTGTTTCTCTCTGGGAGTGTCTGTGTGCACATTTTCCTCTAAGTATGGAGACACCAGTGCTCGGACTTGGGGCCCATCCCAATCCAGCACGACCTCATCGGAACTGGATCACCCTCGCAAAGCCCCTCTTTCTGGGTCATATCCACAGGTTCCAGGTTGACGTGAATTTGTAGGGGTACACTCTTCAACCTAGTAGAATCCCCCCGCCCCCAGAAGGGGATACAGCTGCACCATGCCTGGATGGTGGGTCAGAGGCTGGGCCCCAGCCCCTGCCTTGGCCTCTGCTGTGGTGGGTGAACCGAGGCAGGAGGAGCAGTTGATCAAGGCCCACCAGTGGCCAGGGCGGGAGCTGACGGTGAGGGACGGCGCAACGGCGGTTAGTGTTACAGCCGCCGGCCTCCTTTTCTCCTCTTTGTGGCAACTGGAGGACTTACTCCGTCCCCACTCGGGCCTCATGAACTCTCGGGAGAGAACACAACTCCTAGCACAGGGTAGCTGGGCCAATCAAAGCAGTACAGCCCATTGGACAAAGGAGTTGGCTCAGAACTGGATATAGAGCCCAATCAGCACCAAGGAGACTCAAACAGGGCTTCTGTTGAAACTTAACCCTTGGGCCGCTGAGAAGGTGGCAGCCATCTTGGCACTATGAGGATGGAAGCTGCATTTATGTGAAACCACCTCAGAGAAAACTAGAGCCAATAGATGGGCTGTATTCCTCCCTCCCTCCCTTCCTTCTTTCCTTCCTTCTCTTTTCTTTCTTTTCTTTTCCTCTCTCTTTCTTTTAAGTAGGCTCCATGCCTGACATGGGACTTGAACTCACAACCCTGACATCAAGGGCTGCAAGCTCTAGTGACTGAGCCAGCCGGGAACCCCAGCAGATAGGACTCCCGATGCCCCCGTTGAGTACTTGGATCCAGCTATTCCTGAAGCCACATCTAAGCCTGCACCGGGGAAGAGAACAGAAGCACAGTGTGAAAGCACCTTGAACCTCAGTATCGAAGTAGAAACGAAGGTCTGGTGTGCTTGGGCAAGTTTCCCAAGGTTACTGTTCTGACTCTGTAGCAGGCACTGGTCTAGACAAAGTTTGGTCCCTGCTTAATGGGAACAAGACAAGGAACAAAGACAGTGTCAAGGGACAAGGCCACTTGGAGCATTTTAGTCCCCAGGCATTCCCAGGAAGGTAGGACTCGAGAAGGGGGACTCAAGGCTGCTCCTGGACAGCAGAGGGACACCAGGGATGGAGCAGGAGTCGGGGGGATAGAAAAGGACAGGCTGAAGAGAGGGTTGGGAACAGCCCCCCACCAAGACTGGGGAGGGAACTGGGTTGGCAGAGGCCCCTGAGAGGACGGGGGTGGGGTAGAGTGAGGGCCCTCAGTACTAGGTACGCTCTGGTCCCCACAGTTGTCTCAGGAGCCATGGAGGGCTCCTGGTACTTAGAGTCGGAGCACAGACGGTCTCAGTGTGGGTTCAAGATGAGAAGGTCTTTCCATGCATGATCAGGAAGTCCTGAGACTTCCTCCCAGTTATAAGGAGTGAGGGCAGGAGCCCCAGTACTAAACCGATGACAGACTGAAACACATTCCATTTGATTGGGAGGAATAAAGGACTGACATTTCGTCCACGCTACCCAAAGCCATCAACAGGTTCTATCACAACCCCAATGGCATCTTTTACAGAAATAGAAAAAATAATCTTAGAAATTGTTTGGAATCACAACAGACTTCTAAGAGCCAAGGAATCCTGAGGAAGAACAAAGTGGGAAGCATGACCCTTCCTGATTTCAAACTATACTGCAACGTCATAGGAATCAAAATATGTAATCAAAAAATATAATGTTGGCAAAAAAAGAGACATGTAGATTAATGGAACACACTCAAGGGCCCAGAAGTAAACCCTCCCGTATAAAATCAACGACTACTGGACAGGAATACTCAATGGGAAAAGGAAAGTCTCTTCCATAAACAGTGTTGAGAAAACCAGACATCCACATCCAAGAGAATGAAATGGAGCCTATCACACCACTCACAAAAATGAACTCAAAATGGATTAAAGGCTTAACCATAAGAACAGAAACCACAAAGCTCCATAGAAGAAAACACAGGGAAAACGCTCCTTGACACTGGTCTTGGCAATGATTTTTAAGACATGACCCCAGGGGCACCTGGGTGGCTCAGTGAGTTAAAGCCTCTGCCTTCGGCTCAGGTCATGATCTCAGGGTCCTGGGATCGAGCCCCACATCGGGCTCTCTGCTCAGCAGGGAGCCTGCTTCCTCCTCTCTCTCTGCCTACTTGTGATCTCTGTCTGTCAAATAAATAAATAAAATCTTTGGGGAAAAAAAAGGATGCTCGACATCACTGATCGTCACAGAAATGCAGATCAAAACCACAATGAGATATCACCTCAAACCTGTCAGAATGGCTCCCGTCACAGAAGACAAGAGATAACAAGCAGTGGCAAGGACGTAGAGAAAAGGAAACTCCTACACCCTGTGGGTGGGAATGTACGTCGGTGGGGGCGGGGGCGTAGCATGGAAAATAATATGCGGGCTCCTCTAAGAATTAAAAATAAAGTTACCATAGGATCCAGCAATTTCATCTCTGGATATTTACTCATGGGAAGTGAAACGAGATATTGAAGACATGTTTGCATTCATGTGCTCCCTGCAGCTCTCTGCACAGGAGCCCAGACAGGAACCAAAGTGTCTGTCAACAGGTGAACAGCTACAGAAGACGTGGTCTATGTCCACAGGACAGAATATTATTCAGCCATGAGAAAAGGCAATCCTGCTCTTTGCAACAACATGGATGAACCCGGAGGGCAGGATGCTAACTGAAGTAAGTCAGACAGGGAGCCTCTGAAGACAATGAACTCATAGAAACAGAGTCGAATGGTACAGAGTAGGGGCTGGGGGTAGGGGAAGCGGGGAGATGTCAAGGGTTACGCTTCCAGTTACAAGAGGAACAGGTTCTGGGGATGCAATGTACCACATGGCGATTATAATCAGTAACTCTGTATTACATACTTAAAGTTGCTAAGAGAGTAGATCTTAAATGCTCTCAGTACAAAAAACAAAAGGTGACATGTGATGCAATGGGGCGCCCTGCAGGTGGTCGAGAAGCCATGGGGGTCATCATTTTGCAACCTATATGGGTATCAAATCAACACACGGTACACCTCAAGCATCTACCATGTTCTATGTCAATTCCATTTCTACAAAGTTGGAGCATTTCTGAAATAAAAAAAAAATTTTTTTTTTTTTTAAAGGACTGTGACATTTAAGAAGTGCACGTTGGTGGAGTGAAATGTTGGCGGATCCCAGCGAGGAGGCTGGCTACTCCGTGCCGGGCCTCTGGACCCTTCCATCTGCCTATTCTGAGCCAGGAGTCAGCTATTAAACACACGCACAAAGCACTTAGAACAATCCCTGCCTCACAGCACAGCCGCATAAATGCCTGTCTTTAGTGTCACTGTTATGATTCTGTCTAGCACTTAGCAAGCCTCAGGTGAGACGTCCTAGTTTTGGTAAAACATCAGCGCATCCTCCTGGGACAAACATCTCTTAGAGTGCTGAACATTAGACAGAAAAAGAAACCCAAGTTTTCTTCCAGATGTTTAAGGAGGAGAATGTAAAGATGCCTTGGTAAGTCCCTGAAATGTCCCCCCACTAACCTCCCTCCTTGGGCCACGGACTGGATGGATGCACGGCCTCCCTGTGCCCCACACTCCCTTGCTGTGTGCCGCTGCTTTTAGAAACCACATTCGGTGGCTACCCACTTCCTCCTGCAGTCCCCAAGCTGGTGCTTCCCTTAGAAACCGCTTCGGGCCCTCTAGCTTCACGTGGCCCATGAACAAGGTTAGTCATCACGTTCTCTCCCCACCAGATCCCCGGTCCAGCCCCAAGACAGCCATCCGCCCAGATCCCTGCTACCTTGCAGTTAAGGTGGACTCCCAGGATGAAACATAAGAGAGAAGAATATTCCAGCTTCATTGCAAACACGTGACCACCCATGACACTGAGAGATGGGCAGGTGCAGAGCGTGGGCTGAGGGAAACCTGGCTGAGAGAGGAAACCGTCCCCAGTGAATCCTGGTAAGCGTGGGGTTGTCCCGAAAGGGGCACACTTCGACCAATGACTTTCATACATGCAGCTAAGTTAGCTCTGGGGGTTCAAGGCCACCCCCTGAGGTCTGAAAAGGGGAGGGCTAGGAAGTTGTCACCAGCTAAGTGCGGATGCCAGGGTCACAGGAACGCAAGGAAATGTTGCCGACGGATGACACAAGATCCCCATCGTTGGCCAGCAGCCAACTCACTATGTCTTTTGAGTATATCCAGTTCCTAATAGAGAATATAGTGGCGGAGCACGGTGTAAAGGGAAACAACCCCCAAGTACCAGTGTGCAACTCTGTCACTAAGCCAAAGAACAATTAATTACTCGTCGGGAAGACTCAAGCGAGACACATCTTCAGCTCGCGACTGCTTAATCAATGCTCCTGCTCTTTATCGGAGCGAAAGCATTAATTTCCTCCTGAACACTCCTCTCCCACCCAAAGCCCCCCATGCACATGCGTGTGCACACGCACCCCCATCCTCTCCCCACGCCCCGCCCTGCACTCATTCACACACAGTGCTTTCTGCTCAGTCAGCTCTGTCTTCCAAGAAGAAAGGGTGTTAAAACACCCCATGCGTCATTTTTTTGGTGACAACTTCCTAAACTCGGAGTGCTTGCCCTCTGCATGCTTAATCTCCCCGGTGCACGTCGGACTTCTCGAATTAGGTGCACACGAAGATTGCAGCGGCAAGTCTCTGGCCGTACAGCGCTCACGTTGGTAGAGTCCCTCTGAGTTTGATAGGCAAGAACCTGGTAAGCTTTTGCAACCTCGTGCTCAAAACCTATTTAAGTCAATTTCTTAAATTTAAGAAAGCGTGTGAACACGGCATTAAATATGAATGGTGCCCCACATACGCACCCATCTCCCCCCTCCTAGTGACTGGAGAGAGATCAGTGCTTTTATGAAATTCAAAGGACTGGTAAAGAAGATTTTTAATAATACAGCTGAGCCTTCTGTGAATATTTTATTAAGTTCTTGTACACCCTGGTTCACTAGTAAAAATAACGAGCGAGAATATTGGCATATTTTATCTTCCATTATTATTGAAGGAGATTAAGAAAAAAAGGTCTCGGGGGGTGCCTGGGTGGCTCCGTGGGTTAAGCCTCTGCCTTCAGCTCAGGTCATGATCTCAGGGTCCTCAGATCGAGCCCCGCATCGGGCTCTCTGCTCAGCGGGGAGCCTGCTTCCCCCCCACCCCTTTGCCTGCCTCTTTGCCTACTTGTGATCTCTGTCAAATAAATAAATAAAATCTTTAAAAATTAGTCTCGGGATTTGTCCCTTTTCCCTCCCTCCCTCTCTCTCTCTCTCATATTTGTTTTCACTGAAAGGCCTTGGTCATTGTCAACCCATTTTGAAAAATTGAGATTTCATTTTATGGGAAATAATTTGGGAGTGCCCCTTCTTCCACAGTGGAAAAAAATATCCTTGCATCCTGGGGCTTATAATTGAAGGGGGAGTACTCAATTTTTGCCCTAGGTAGGTGCACACATTACCATGAGACCCGGGGGGGGGGGCCTCTCTAGATTTTTCTCCCAGTTATACCCACACGCACTGTAAGGATTTAGGTCTGTCTAGATAGACAAGAGGAAAGGTCCCCCAGAGCCCAGAGGAAAACCAGGAAGAAATAGGACGATGCTTATTCACTCAAAAACCACCTCACATCCCATAAACCTGACCTCCAGTCCTCTTGGAGAGACAAAATTGGGTTGACCTAGTGCATTTTTTTTTTTTTTTTCTAAATCGGAAACTCTATAAATGCTCCATATCCTGGGCTCTGCCCCAGCCGTAGCAGTGCAGAAAGATGGGAGAGCAGAAAGCTGGGATACCACTCTAGGGGGGTTCACACTGTAAAAGAGGAATTGGGTTATGCCCCTTTCCCTCCGAAATCTTAGCATTTTGTGAGCCCACCAGCTGGCTTGGGGACCTTTGGTTTTGCGGGAGTGGTCATGTTACTGGCTGGATGTGGTGGAACTGGTGCGGGGCTGAACTGTGAGCAGGGGAGGAGCCAGGGAAAGTCACATAATAGACACAGCACAACTCTAGACTCTAGATGGTGGCCCCTCACTGATTGTGTCTCCTTCAGTACTTCCTCGGTGCTGGGTGACTGTAGACTTATACCTCATTTCATCCTCACTACAGTCCTGCAAGGTAGGCACAGGTGGCAGTGACTACTGATTCTTCCAACTCCATCTCCCCTTCCTTCATACTCCTGGAACCCTGGGAACGTGTCTATGTCTACAGTTGGGGAACTGTATGAGTTGGCTCTTGCTGTGTAACAAATAAGTCCAAAACTTAGCACCGAAAACTACATTTTGTGTCTGTGGGTCAGTTCTGTGGGCTTTCTAGATCAGGTAGCTCAAGAAGTTGCAGTCAAGACGTCTACCAGGGCTGTAGTCATCTAAAGGTCCGACCAGGAGGATGTTCTTCCAAGCTCACTCATGAGACTGGTGGATTGAAGGCCTCTAGACCCTGCAACCTGTTGGCCAGAAGCATTGGTTACTTGCCACGTGGGCCTCTCAGTAGGACAGCTCACATGGCAGCTGGATTTCCTCAGAGCAAGAGAGGGCATCCAAGGCAGAAGCCACCATCTTTTTGTAACCTAATCTCAGAAGTGACCTCCCATCACTTTGGCCAGACTCTACTGATGAGAAGGAAGTTACAATTTCTACCTCACACCCAAAGGAAGAGGATCATACAAGGAAGTGAATGCCAGGAGGCAGGGATGATTGGGGCCATTTTTATTTATATTTTAATTTATTTAGTTAGTTAGGAGGCTCCACACCCACTGTGGAGCCCAACACAGGGCTTGAGCCCACCACCCTGAGATCAAGACCTGAGCTGAGATCAGGAGTCTGACATTTAACCAACTGAGCCCCCCAGGAGACGAGAAAGTGGAAGTTTTACGGTGGACTTCTGGGGTGGCTTCTAAAAAGGTGAGTCAAGATGTATTTCCTCTTTCTTGCAGACTGGAATGTAATGGCTGGAGCTCTGGCAGCCACCTTAGACCATGAGCTGACCTTTGGAATGGAAGCTAGCACAGAGAGACTGAAGGCGTCCAGGTCCATGATTTCACAGACCCATTCTACAAGCCTTGCCTGTCTGACTTGGATGTCTTTTTTGTCGGTTTGTTTGTTTTGTTTTTTGTATATATCCTTTTCCTCTTTTTTAAGTAGGCTCCATGCCCAGTGTGGGGCTTGAACCCATGACCCCACAATCAAGAGTCAATGGCTCTACAAACTAAGCCAGCCAGGTGCCCCTATGTCCTTATTCTTAATTAAATTTTTAAAAATCTGATTTGAGTTAAAATATGCATAACATAAAATTTCTCATCTTAGCTATTTTTCAGTGTCTGGTGTAGTGGTATTAAATACATTCACACTGTCAAGCAGCCATCACCACCATCCATCCCCAGGACTCTTCTCATCTTACAAATCTGAAACTCAGTACCCACTGCATACTAAGTCCCCATTTACCCTCTCCCCAGCCCCTGGCACCCAACGTCCTCAGATGTCTTTTACATGAGTGTTCCAAACCACAGCATTCAGACCTTCGTTGCGCACAACTGAACTGGTTTCCAACACTGAAGTATTATTATCCCCATTGTACAGAGCAGAAAACTGAGGTTCATAAGCACATAGAACTTAAAAGGCCCAAAGCAAGTAACTAGTGGAGCCTGGGCTTGACTTCTATTTTGTTTCATGACAAAACATGTCATTTTTCCAATGCTTCTAGAGAGGGATTGGCAGAGGGAAATCATCTGAAGTTCTTGCCCCATCTTCTAGACAGTTTTCACCACGTGAAGTCAAACAGAAGACAGGAGTGGTGTGTGATCACAGTCCCTTTGCTAGGTGGCAAGCAGGGATGGCTGGTTTTATGCATTATGTCCCCCGTCTCTCCTGTGGGGACCCTCAGCAAGGAACACCATGGGCCGGGTTTGGTTGATGTTTTGGGAGATGTTCCCAATTTCAGAAAAAGCGATAGAGAAGGTTGGAAAGAGCAAGAAGTCTGGTCGGTGTTTGGAGCCCGTGCCCCAGGCTGCGGGCCCTGTGCAATAATGCCCTCTTGGCTCAGGGAAAGACAGACTCAAACGCTCAGAGGCACAAGGCCATGTCTTCTGGAGAAAATTCTCATCAGACCCCCACGAGAATCTGAGGGAAGGCTCTGGCTGACCCAGGGCATGCCCAAAGCAGGGAACTCCATTTCAAACCCCAGGACCTGCCAGACAAAGCAGCCTTCTGTCAACTCAACATCTCCACCGCCTTTTCTTGGGTAAGAACTTTCTCCTCCTTTCTTTTGCTCCCCCAGAACGCTTGTCCTGTTAATGAACCTTCCTGAATGGATGGAGGAGGAGGACTGGCCATCAGCCTATCAATGAGCTGTAGGTCGATGGGAGCTGCCCCAGGGGCTGAAAAGCCTTGACTTTCTCAAGCGAAGCGGCAGCATCTGTTTTACTCTTTGCATCGGTCCTCTGTGAGTCTGCACACCGGCAGGCTATTTTCACGGACTGTGGGGTCCTTCCTGTACTGAAATATTCCCCGTAGCAGTCAGGGCTTTCAAGGTGGCAAGGGACAGACACATAACTCTGTGTCTGAAGGGGGAGGGAAGGTGGCTCAGTGATGGACCTCACTGGAAGGGAGGGGGTGGATCCCCACATCAGGAGCAAATGGATCTAGGATCCCCATGACACCGTCTATATTCACTCTCAAACTGGGCTGTCCTTCTCCACTATTGCAAAGGGTTTTCCCTGGACACAGGAAAACAATTGCAGCCAACTCCAATCACGTTCTTCCTGCACAGGGCCCCAGACAGGCAGGGGACTCTTCCCAGGGACGCCAATTCCCAGGGAGCGATTGGCCCATCTCAGCGGGGGGGGGGGGGGGCACTCTACCAGGCAGGGCCAGGGTTGTGTGCCCACCTACTGTGCCCAGCTAGGAGGGAGGGGAACTGTGAAAGGTGGGTCCTACCAGAAGTATAGGACAGTTCAAAGAAATGGGGTGCTTCCAGGAAAAAAAAAAAGCAATCTGTTTCTGGGTCAGTCTAACACTGCCAATCTGGGGAGGAAGGTTTGGCACGCTTGCAAAACCGAGTGCCCTTCCCACCCTGACCAGCTGCAGAAGGACCTCTCAACATGCTGCCACTCCTGAACCAGGCCGGGGGCTCACTCCTCCTACCCACCTTTGTTTGCATGGGGGATCTTTTTTTTTTTTTTTTTTTTAGAGATTTTATTTATTTATTTGACAGACAGAGATCATAAGGAGGCAGAGAGGCAGAGAGGCAGGCAGAGAGAGAGGAGGAAGCAGGCTCCCCAGGGAGCAGAGCCTGATGTGGGGCTCGATCCCAGGACACTGGGATCATGACCCGAGCAGAAGGCAGAGGCTTTAAAACCCACTGATCCTCCCAGGTGCCCCTCTTTTTTTTTTTTTTTTTAAGAGCTTATGTATTCATTTGAGAGAGGGAGAGCATAAGCAGGGGAAAGGGCAGAAGGAGAGGGAGAAGCAAACTCCCTGCTGAGCAGGGAGCCCTATGCAATGTGGGGCTCAATTCCAGGACCCCGGGATCATGACCTGAGCCAAAGGCAGACACTTAATGATGGAGCCACTGTCTGTGCAGGGATCTTAACCATCAGCTATGCAGTTCCCCGGGACAGATCCTGCCATGCTCCCTGCAGGCTGCCCCTACTATGGCTGGGCTTTGTCTGTTGGCAGAGAGGGAACCCCCACGTCCGGTCCCCACCTAAGCCTTCCAACAGCTGTCCTGTGCCCTCTGAAGATAGAGAAGCTGCCTGTAAGCTGCTAATTCCAGATGAAATGCAACCTTTCCACTCCCTCCACTAACTCTAACACCAAGCCCCAGAGGCGCATCCACGGCTCCTGGGCACGAGGAGAAAAGGGAGGAAAGTGGAGACCCCATCCATCGCCTGTGGGCAGAAGGGGCAAGCAGGTCTGATTTGCCTGATGGATCCTGTTCTAGCTGAAGAGACATGGGGTCTACACTCATTTATGGTTTTTCCCCCCAAACTGCTTGGGCCAATAGGTAAAGTGCCCCTCTCCAGGGAGCCCAGGGAGCCCTACTCCATCGTGACCCTGCATGACTTGGCTGCTCACAGCCACCTCAGCTGGCCGGGAGTCTGGGGGGGGCAGGAGGATGTTGAGGACCACCCAGACGGCGCTCAAGCTTGGCTTCCCCATGGTGATGGGCAGCTGATCGACCCTGACTGTGGTCACTGCCGTTCCCTCACTCTCCTAAGACAGTGGCCTCTGTGCCTAAGAGAGGAGCCGATGAGCGTGGAACAGGGGGGGGGGGGCGGCGGCGGCAGGCTTCCAGGGTCAGGATGGACCTCAGGAGTCCATCCTGCCTCATTTCCTTCTTTCATGATCAGATCCTAACCCCGAGAGGCTGTAGGCTGGTGTTTTAAAGGAGGGTCTGCAGGTTTGCGGTCCTGCCTTTGATCCCTGCCAAGGTCTGTGTTTTCCCTCTAGCCTCGCTCCCTCCCCCTGCACGCTCTACCCTATTTTCTTAGCCTTGTCACCCCCCCCCCCCACCGGAAGGCAAAGCCCAGAATGAACACAGCGAGGAGGAGCTGGTCCTGCAGACCCAGGGGCAGACGACAGCCCCATTGGGTGTCCAGGCGCTGACTTGAAACCTTCCGTGGATGGGCCCCGCATTGCCCCCCCGGAACCATGTGGGACAGTGAAGTCGCAGCTCTGCCCAAGACTTCACTTTTCAATGGGGAGCTTTTCTCTCTTTCTGTCCTTGGTGCTGGGGGGCAGGAGGGAAGCGGAGGGGGAGGGGCTGAGCCTTCCCAAGTCCCCACTACGGGCCCCCTTCCTCTGCGGAGGGGCCTTTGCTTCCAGAATTGAGCCATTTCTCGGCCCATAGGTCTATTTTCTGCAGCAGGGCTGGCTGCCCCGTGCCAAGGCTTCTTACCACAAATAGAACCTCGGAAAGGGCTCGCTGGTTTCCTCTCACATTTCAGCCGGCTTCCCTTCCATGGCCCCAACAGGGACTATTTGATGTCTCTTCTGTTTTGCTGTGACTGCAGGCACCTCTCGAGGCTCTCTGCCGGGATGCCTCCAGGGCAGCCTGGCTTCTGGGCTCTGGCCTCGGGCACAGCCCACTGCCGCTCCCCGGAAGCTGGCAGGAAGAAGCCAGAGCGCCAGCATGGGTCCCAAGCTGTAGGCTCACCCCTCAGTCAGATGCTGAAGGACGAAGCCCGGGTGCCTCCACTCGCTGTCCCTGTCCCCTTAGGCCCCCGCCCTCCCAAGCACCTCGGGCTCCCACCAGTCCTTGGAGATAGGATTGGAGAGCTCGTTGCATGAAGTATCATAGAACTCAAGTGATCTACCACCAAGACACCGGTCAGGGGCTGTCTGCCGTTGAGACACTCTAGAAGCCGTCCCGCAAGAGGTAGTGGGACATAAACCATCACCCCACTAACCTGCTAGGGACCGTCAACCGGGCCAGAGCGACATGTGCCCCAGACCAGTTTTGCTGAGTCAAAGCACAATGCTGACCAGAAGCAGGGGAAAGCCACTTCTCAAGACACTCACTACGGAGCCTCAGAAGATTCCAGAACAAATATAAACCCAATCATCTGAAAGACTCCTTCTCTCAAGCCCTGGGGCCCTGGAGAGCTCAGTCTCTGGCTCACAGACTGGGTTCAAATTTTAGTTCTACCTCTGACAAGCTGTGTGACCGTAGGCTGTTTCTAAAGTGCATGAAGCCTTCCTTTTCCCCTCCCAGGGGAACAAAAGGGATAATAATAATAATAATACTGCACCTGGTACATAATAAACCTCTAAGTACTAATAACAAGTGTCCACAAGAGCCAGACCCTTAACGTGAGAGTAACATTTTCCACATGGTTCAATTATGCACCGAAAGATGCAAACCAGCTAAAAGATGATAACTTTTGACATAAACAAGAGATGGAAGTGACCTTGCCCTTGGATAAGCTCCCAGCCCCCACTGATTTGGTTTATAAAGTGTGTGCATTTCCCTTGCAGTTGACACAGCTTTCCCAAGATCTGTGGCTCCCAGACCTGAGCAGGCACCAGAAATAGCCAGAGGGCTTGTTTCCAGACAGCTGGGCCCCACCCCTGGAGTTTGTGACTCAGTAGGACTGGGGTGAGGTCCAAGAATTAGCATTTCTAACAAGTTCTCAGGTGATGCAGATGCCCCCGGGAACACTGAGCTTCAAAGACCGGGGACCAGGGTAGGGCGTGTCCCCCCCCCCCCCCCCCCCCCCCCCCGCCCCCCCCCCCCTCACGGGGGGGGGGGGGGGGGGGGGCCCCCCCCCCCCCCCCCCCGCCCCGGGCGCCCCCAGGGCTTTGTAAGTGGAATGCTTGGCTGGCACCCTAGGTGGGTGGGCGTTTTGGACACCACTGCATCGAATGTGGATGCCTTTGGTAGGATCCCCAAATGGAAATCGCTTTGTCCACACGTAGGCAGAGCCTTTATGATGCTTCTGCTCCCGGATACTGTAATCTCCCTTCCAGGAAGCTGTCCCCTGAGAAGTTGTCTAAGATACGGACAGTCTTATGATCACCGGTGGCTTTGAGGAAGAGGAGGTGACAGGTCTGTGTAGAAGTCTCTATTCCCGGAGCTGGGGATGGATGGAGGAGGGGTGAAAAGTGGGGATAATCTGGCCTCACCCCAGTGCCCTGACTCTGGGTGCATACAGGCCGTGCATGGATGAGACGGCCACCCCGCATCCCTTGGCATGTGTACAGCCGTCATTTCTTTATCCTCCTTCCACGTGATGCCCATCATAAGGACATACGGCAGGGTCAAGCCTCGGCTAGGCACATGGGCACTTAAGTCAGACATCCTGGGGTTTGAATTCCAGCTCTGCCATGTCAGGGCAAGTTACCCAGCTGGCCTGGACCTTGGTTTTATCTTCAGGGGAACACAAGGCACCTACCTACATGTCCAGACATCACGAAGCCCTTAGAAGAAAGGATGTTCCTCATACTCATGTCCCATTACTATTACAGAAAACCAGATTGGGGTAGGAAGAACATTTACTTTCAAAAAGCCAGAACTGAATCCTCGAGGAGGAGCTGACTTTGAAATGGAAAGTTCTGGAGAGCAGGGCTTATGTGTTTCCAAGGAGGAGACTCTTGGTTCTTCCCATGTAAGTGAATGATGGCAGCCAGATGGGTAAAGACCTGTTATCTGGGAGGGGTTGGCAGGGGTCCAGCCTGACCCACGGGAGACTGAAACTGAGCTGCCATCCTGGTCCTGGTGGGTAAGCTTGGGTCTGGGCGATCCCCCGGGGCAGACGCTGAGCCTCAGTGGGCTGCCTCCCCTGTGTGGTTTCTCAAGCCCGGCTGCCCGTGGAAAGGCTTCCAAGTCTAAGTGGGAGGGAGCGGATGTTCAAGTGGGGGACAGCGAAGGCTCTGAGGCTCCATGAGGCAGGGGGCGCCTTAGTTCACTCCCCACCAAGAGCAGGTGCAGCTGGACCAGGCAGAATGCTAGGGTTGGTAAAACCAAAACATCCCCAAGGAACCTCCATTTCCCCCATAGACACAGCCTTTGAATGCCGACGACACAGCCTAAGCTCTTGGGGCCACAATCATTTGTCAAGGTGACTTGTAGGCATGGCGCCCCATTCCACGAATGGAGGACCAGCTGCCGGGTCCAATCAGCCCTTCCTGAGTCAAAGAACAGTGCTGGGTTTCCAGATTCTTCAGGCTGAGAATAAGGGGCTCCTGTGTTGCATGAGTCACACACACACACACACACAGGCCAGGTTCTCTGGCTCCAAGCTTTCTGGTCTAGTATTCCCCTGTGTTCTCACTTAAAAGAAACAGGCAGGGAGGAGGTTCAATCTTCTGTCCTCTGAAACACAATTTAAAGCACACCCCCCCAAGTGGGGGGAGCTATTTCTTTTAAACCATCCCTTCTTTTTTGACAGAAATGTCTTATCTAAACCATTTCCATCTTAAGCACCCCTCTCAGCTTTCGGGAATGTTCTCCGCAGGCACGGCCACACTGACCAGGTCCACTGTCCAGCCGAAAGCGAAGGCGCCAAGAGTCAAGCAACAGAAGACAGACTGAACCGCTCTCATCAGGGACCAGATGACTCAGGAGGACAGGGTGGCCCACAGCCCTGGGGAAACATGGCCTGGCCTCCACGTATCCTATTTCCCCTCCTCGACAAAATCAGACGCATCGATTTACCCCGTGAATCGTTGGGGGAAAAAAAGATTTCAATTGAAGTCATGAAACTTAAGTCATGAGATTAAAAAAAAAAAAAAATCATCCGAAAAGATGGCACTATTTTTAACACTCACTAGTTTCCCGGGTCAGGAGAGAGTGGCCTGGCCTCAGCAGGAACCAAGGGTCAGGGCATGTTCCCCTCCACATCAAAGGAAGGGCACACGCAGAAAGGATGGGCCCCTCTCTGTGCTGTTGTTCGGCCAGAGTTAAGAGCTCCCTTTTAAAAGTACACACACTGGGGGACACCTGGGTGGCTCAGTTGGTTAAGCCCCTGCCTTCAGCTCAGGTCATGATCCCAGGGTCCTGGGATCGAGTCCCACATCAGGCTCCTCGTCCAGCAGGGAGCCTGCTTCTCTCTCTCTCTCTGTCTCTGCCTGCCACTCAGCCTGCTTGTGCT
Source organism: Lontra canadensis (assembly GCF_010015895.1). NCBI lineage: Eukaryota > Metazoa > Chordata > Mammalia > Carnivora > Mustelidae > Lontra > Lontra canadensis. The sequence goes on along the minus strand of NW_022631085.1, from coordinate 4,085,682 downwards.
CTTTCTATGACAAATAAATAAATAAAATCTTAAAAAACAAAACAAAACAAAAGCACACAAAAAGAGTACACACACTGGGAAGCCTGAGTGGCTCAGTCAGGTAAGTGTCTGACATATGCTCAGGTCATGATCTCGGGGTCCCGGGATCGAGCCCCGTGCTGGGCTCAGTGGAGAGGCTGCTTGAGGATTCTCTCTCCCCTCTGCTCCTCCCCCCACTCTCCCTAAAATAAATAAGTAAATCTTAAAAAATAAAAATAGAACAATAAAAGCACACACCCTAAGACCCACCCTTGCTATTAGGTCAACAGATTTTTGCGCAAGTCACCAAAGCAATCCAGTTGGAAAGGTCTTCACAAATGGTTCTGGAGTAATGGATATCCACGTGGATTAAAGGGACTTCAACTTCCGCCTCACGCCTTACAAGCAAAAATTAGCTCAACGTAGATCACAGACTGACTCATGAGCCCCAGGACTCTAACGCTTCTACACGAAACACGAAAGATACCCTGGGATAACGTGGGGGTTTCTTAGAAAGGAGAGAAATACGGCACGGCATCCCTATAGACGGGTCCCAAGAAGGAAGGGGAAAAATGCACAAAATAGACTTTGTTAAAACTAAAATTCACAGGATGCCTGGGTGGCTCAGTCGGTTAAGGGTCTGCTCTCGGCTCAGGTCATGATCCCAGGGCTCTGGGATCGAGCCCCCCATTGATGTGGGGGGAGGGGGGGGTCCCTGCTCAGTGGGGAGTCTGCTTATCCCTCTGACAAATAAATATAATCTAAAAAAAAAAAAAAACCAAAACAAAACTAAAATTCTGCCCTGTGAAAAATACTAAGAAAATAAACAAGTTTCTGGGAGGTTGGATCCTGAATGTTTCCTCAACACCAAAAAAAAAAAAAAAAAAAAAAAAAAAAAGTGATCCTGTGATGTGATGATCCTATTGGCTGTCACTCTGGTGGTTATTTTGTTACAGTGTATGAGTGTATCAGGTTAACACACTGTACGTGTTAAACTTCCATCATGCTATATGGCAACTGTATCTCAGTGAAGCCTAGAAGGAAAAGAAAAAAAGGCAGGTCACAGTGGGACTAAACATTTGCAAAGTCATTGTCAGACAAAGGTGTCTGAAAATATAATGAACAACCACAACTTAATAACAGAGACACAACGCAATAAAATGCAGGCAGGAGAAATGAACAGGTAATTCACTGAAGCGTACGTACAAATGGCCAATAAGCACATCGTCATCCATCATCACAGAAATGCAAAGGGAAACTGCAGTGCGATACAGTGTACACCCACCAGGAGGGCTACAGACCTACGACACCACTACTGGAACTCTCCTGTGTTGCTGGCGAGAGTGGAAACCATATGACCACTTGAGAAAGAGACCTGGGAGTTTCTAGCATGTCCCCAGCAGGTTTATTCACAGTAGCCCCATACTGGGAGCAGCCCAAGTGTCCACCAGCTTGGGAGAATGGATAAACAGACTGTGGTTTATGCACACGGGGACACCAAAAAAAAGAGAATTTCTGACACACACAAGCATGACTGAGTCTCAAAAACATCGTGCTGAGAGAAAGAGGCCTCACCAGAGAGCATGCACCTCATGATTCTATTTCCATGAAGTTCTAGAACAGGTCAGACTCATGAAATGATAAACATGCATGATGGCTGCCCCTGGGGGGTGGCAGTGGGGTTGGGGTTGACTGCAAAGAGGCAGAAGAGAATATTCTGGGGGGTGATGGTTTTTCTGTATCTTGATAGTTTAGTTGTATTTGTCACAACTTCTTAATTGGTACACTTAGGATTTAAGCATTTCACTATACATTTTATCGCCATGGAGCGCCATCGATAAATACATACTAAACTCCGGCTAACAGCATGCACGCTGAAGTAGGTGGTAAGGGAGGGCGCCCATGTTTACGACTCCCTTAGAAATACATCACAAGGGGCACCTGGGTGGTTCAGTGGGTTAAAGCCTTTGCCTTTGGCTCAGGTCATAATCCCAGGGTCCTTGGGATGGAGCCCCGCATGGGGCTCTCTGCTCGGCAGGGAGCCTGCTTCCCTTCCTCTCTCTCTGCCTGCCTCTCTGCCTACTTGTGACCTTTGTCTGTCAAATAAATAAATAAAATCTTAAACAAAAAAAAAAGAAAAAGAAATACATCACAAGCTAGGCTGAATTGACAGATGGAGAGACGGCTGGTTAAGTAATGGTACAAATACGCAAAATGGGGGCTATGCAATTGGGGGTGGGCTGGTAAATGGGTGTTCGCTGTTTGCTGAACAACCCTTACAACTTCTCTGCATGTTTGAAACTTTTCACAATAAAATATTGGGGGTGGTGGTGAATACGAAGATAAGAAAGGACAGAGCATAGCACCCAGTCTCCACACCAGCTCTGAATCAGAGGACCACAATACGATTTGCAGGGAAACACTGAGGTCCCCACTTCCAAGGCCGCCTCCAGGTTTGGCTCCGTGTGTAAGGAACCTGCAGTCACAGCCCCATCCTCAACATAAGCCCCTGGGCCTCCGTAGCAAAAACCCGAAGCCTACCCTAGGGTTTTATGCCCAAAGAGGCATCCAGAAAGCCTGTGTGTGAGTGTGTGTGTGTGTGTGTGTGTGTGGAGTGGATTGACGGCCAACCCACTTCAACCGTTTTCAGTCATTTCATCTAGCTGCGAAGAAAATAGGGGTGTGGATGTGGATGAGGGGTCCCCCAGGTAATCAATTCTAAGCCCAATCCCATGCGACTACGCCTGTATTCAGCTCCAGGTGACGGAAGATACAAATGGGGTTTCAGATCAAGAGCGTGATCTTCCACTGTAACTGTGATTTACTGGGCGCTTGTGTATGCATTTCACGTGATCTCGTTTGGTCCTTGCACCCTCCTGTGGGGCAGGTTTACCATCCTGGTTTCGTGACTGAGGTCATGGAGGCTCGGAGAGCATTTGTAATGTGTCTGAGAAGCCCCAGCTGGAGCTGGGATGCCAAGAAGCCTCTTTTCCAGAAAGCCCTCTTCCCCCTCCCTCTCCCCTCCCTGGACCAGGAGACACAGGTACAGCCTGTATGTGTCTAAGACGCTTTTTTTTTTTTAAAGAATTTATTTATTTATCTGACAGACAGAGATCACAAGTAGGCAGAGAGAGGGGAGGAAGCAGGCTTCCTGCTGAGCAGAGAGCCGGATGTGGGGCTCAATACCAGGAGCCCGAGATCCAGACCTGAGCCGAAGGCAGAGGCTTTAACCCACTGAGCCACCCAGGCGCCCCTAAGATGCTTTCTGACCAGGGAGAATTGGGCTTTGGGGGACAAGGTGGAATTTCATCCCCTGAGGGCAAGAGGCTCTCCCACAGCGACCCTGCATTGTGCAGAAGGTGGTGGACCACCAGAGACTCTGTGTTTCCACGCTCATTACAGCCCGCAGCGTGCTTTCCCTCTTGCTCGAGGTGTTGGGGTGTCAGACACCAGCTGTTTCTACCCGTAGGTTTCAGTGACTCAGCACCAGACCAGCAGTGCCCTGCAACCCTTGGCCTCCGTCTGTCTCCACCTCCCTGAGCACCACCCCACGGAGTCTCGAGCAGGGACAGCTCAGGAAGGGGTGGGAGCTCGTTCCCGAAGGGTTTGGCTTTGCAACTCTGCCACAGACTGCTAGGTCAGGGGGAGGGGGGGGAAGTGTTCAGAGGCTCGAAACTGGGAAAAGTGAGTGTCTCACTCATCTTAATATGCAAGCCGCCACGGATCCCAAAGGGCTCCATTCCATCCACCATGACGGGGATACGGACCCTCCTACGCGGTCATTTTCCACGGGGCTCAACCCCAGCCCCCGGCAGCTGACTCATTCATGAAGGTATAGGGTCAGAGGTTTAAAAAAGAAGAAGAAAGAAAAATTCATGAACATCAGGCTTCGTGACTTACCAGCGCTTTTTAGGGGTGATCTTTCGAGAGAAACATATCCATGTAAAGATCAAATTCGTCATTCACTTACAAAAACAAGAAAAGGGGAAAAAAAAAAAAAACCCCAGAATCCTACGAAAATTCCTTTAATTTTCATCTTTCGGAAATACATGTTTCATTTTTTATTTCCATGATACAAAAAATGTTCAGTATCTAACAATGATCTCTATAAAGCAGACCTACTGACAATAGATCCGTGAAATTCTGTCGCTGTTGGGATCGGTGTCAACAGAGGAAGGGCTGGTACACATCTCTGTGGTTTCAAGCACACGCACATGTGCCACTTCACCCCCAGACACACACACACACACACACACACACACACACACACACAGAGGATGAGCAGGCTGAGATGCGGGGGAGGGAGCGCAGCACTACACGTAAAAACAGAGAACTTTTCGTACTCATACAGTCCGCCATGAGAAACTCACATCTTGGGGAAAAGGACTCTAAATAAATACGGCCTGAAGGCCAAAGGCAGAGGTGATGCTCCCCTACAGGTGGACAGCGGGAGACTGTTTCCTTCTGGAAACAGTGGCTTGAGCGCTCCGTATTTTCCGGCAGATGCAGGGGGAAGACGGCAGACGCTAGTGGGCTCTCCATCCATCGGGAGATGACGAGCCGCCGGCCAGGGAGGCCCCTGCATCCAAAGAGAGCCCCGTGGAGCGGGGAGGGCTTCAACCCCAAACTCATGACCACAGCGCCCGAGAATGTCGGCGTTTTGCCTGGTTCACAGCCGGCGTTTCCTGCCCGGTGAATTCTGAAACACGCGAACGTTCGCGGCGGGAAGGGCTTCACGCAAGCGACAAAGGATCGACGGGTGAATGTGAACATTCCTGACAGCCTAGGACCACGCTGAGTGGCAGCAGACACTTTACATTAAATGGGAAGAGAAGAGACACGGCCACAAAAATAAAAACTGGGTTTGTTTGTTTGTTTGTTTTCCAGGACGCATACTTGGTTTCCAACCCCTCCCATACCACGTTTTATTAAATTAAATACAGTATGGCTTCCGAATGTGCTGGCTGGTTTCGCCTCAGCCACGGCCCCAGCGGTGTGTTTCCCTCCGGCCTCGGTTACCACGTGTCGGGGACTTCGAAGAGCTTGGCTGGGCTGTTGGGGATGTTTCCTGGGGGCGGGAGGTGGACAAAACAAAATGCGGTGAGCACGGAGAGCACGGAGAGGACGGCACCCAGGGGACCGAGCGACCAGCGCGGAGCAGAGTGCCACGGCCGAGGGCCAGGCCGGGCAGAGCACGCCCACAGACGGACTCTGCCCACGGGCGGCAGTGCCTAGCGGGCCCCACGGAAATGTCCCACGGAGGATCAGAGACATGTCTCCCTGCTTGGATGCCTCCGTTTACTTCCTGGGGGTTAAAATGTCGATGTGCTCCTATGTCTCAGGCAGGGGAGGGAAAACATCCTGTACTGTCCCCTAGCTACCACACTGGGCACCCAGCTCATTTCACTTTTTTTTTTTTTTTAAAGATTTTATTTATTTGAAAGAGAGAGAGCGCGAGCATGAGAGGGGGAGAAGGTCAGAGGGAGAAGCAGACTCTCCATAGAGCTGGGAGCCCGATGCGGTACTCCATCCCGGGACTCCAGGATCACGACCCGAGCCGAAGGCAGTTGCCCAACCAACTGAGCCACCCCGGCGGCCCTACTTTTTTTTTTTTTTTTAATTAAGAAAGCACTATGCCCAACGTGGGTCTTGAACTCATGACCCCAAGATCAAGAGTCACATGCTCCACTGACTGAGCCAGCCATGTGTCCCTCAGTTCGTTTAATCCTCATAAAAGCCCAGCGCAGTTTGGGGCACCTAAAGGAGTACAGTCGGTTAAGCGTCCAACTCTTGGTTTCTGCTCAAGTTGTGATCTCAGGGTCATGATATCGAGTCCCATATCGGGCTCCATGCTCAGCACAGTCTGCCTCAGATTCTCTCTTCCTGTCCCCTGCCCCTCCCGCTTGTGTGTGCATGCGCTCTCTCTCTCAAATTAATAAATTAATTAAAAGAAAAAAAACCAGCATAGTGGTATCACTATCTGCATTTTACAGATGCAAGAACAGGCTCACAGAGGCCAGATACGGTGACCAGTGTCACACACCCAGCACGAGGCTGAGGGGGAACGGGATCCTTCCACCGCATCCGGCGCCCTGCTGCATCTAGGGGCTCCAGGTTTCTCTGTGCTGGGTGCTCTGTACCATCACCCAGAAGAGAAACCCAAGGGGCTGGTGGTTTTTTCAGAGAAGCTGACCAGTGGCGGGGTTCAGAACCCCCCCAAAGGGGCCCAAGAAGAAGCATGCAGCCATTTCAGAGTTCAGCAACACCGGCTAAGTGTTGACGGGTCTCTTCGCTGACAAACAGTTTCACCCGGAAGCTGGAAGCCCTTCTGCTCCGTTCACGCCGCTCCCCGTGTCAGCAGCGGAACAGTCTGGTCAGGGCCTGGACCAGCCGTGTCCGGAGCTGAGCACAGGGGAATTAAGTCAGGGAAGAGAGTGGCCACGATGGAAAGCGTGACAGCCCAGGCACTCCTGCACGGGTGGCGACGTGCGTTACTTTTTACTTAAGCAGGGTTGGCCGGGAAAATCGGCAAAGCTAACCCCAGCTGCTCACACTCCAAGATTCCAAAAGGGGGAGAGGGCTTGGCTGCTGCCTAAAATGGTAACTTTTAAAACTGGAGGAGGTGCAAGGTTCTGCAGAGTAGGAAATCACTCAGCCCAGAGTGGCCACCTCAATGGCAGGAATGTCTAAAGATAACTGGGTCTGAACACACAAAATAACACAGGATTTCAGCCAATATGAGAATTCCCAAGGGTGATCATGGACTGAGATGGAGTCCAGATGGAGAGGACGAGGAGACTGGGGAAGGGACACTTGGGAGGCTTCTGTCCCGCATCATACCGCTTTGTTGGCACTCCCAGCAAAGACTGAGATGGCTCCTGGGAAATGAAGAGGGACACGAGATGCTCCCACGTGACAGACTCCCAGGATCCAGTTAGGTTATTAAAGAACGAAACACTCAGACACTCCCCTCTGCAGAGCAAGTAAATCCTGCAGATGAGCCGGGAAGAGACATCACAGGCCTGACCTTCTCAATCACACACATTCATACAATACCTGATTGCTGGGGGTTGGGGGGGGGGACACCCATAAGGGCATTTTTATAATCTACATATCAGAGAAACATCACAGCAGCCAATTAGCTGTTTTATAGGCTTTGTTTTGTCTTTTTTTTTTTTTTTAAGATTTATTTATTTATTTGAGAGGAAGAGAGAAAGAGAGCATGACTGGAGGGGGAATTAGGGCAGAGGCAGAAGCAGACTCCCCACTGAGCACAGATGTGGGGCTCGATCCCAGGACCCCGGGATCATGACCTGAGCCAAAGGCTGATGCCCAACCAACTGAGCCACCCAGATGCCCCACCAATAGCCATTTTAAAGGTAACAGCCATAATGCTGAGTGTGGGGAAGTGAAACAGATTCAAACTAGCTGTGAGGGAACTCAAACGAACAAAAAAGCTAAACGGCTGAGAGCAAGTGCACTGTCATACTTATGGCAGCACCTACTGTCCACTGGATGGGACGGTGTGTGGGCGTGGCAGCACTTCAGCAGATGCACAGGAAGGGACTCGGTGAAGAGCAGGTGAGAAATAGCGGAATGTGCAGAAGCTTTGGATAAGCAAGCCAGGCTCAGCCATTTGACTGGCTGTACGGCTTTGAACAACGTTCCCCGGCTCATCTCTCAGCGGCGCCAAGTACTACTTCCTGTTGCACATGCCTGTGGTGGTACGGCCGAGTCTCTGGCACACAGAAAGTTTGTTGTGGATGTCAGGTCCCTTCCTGTTAGCAGTAAGGTGGCCCAACACTGAACACAGTTGTTCTCCAGGAAGCTGACAGCCTGCTATCAAGATGATCCTGGTTTTCATTACCTAAAATGTGCAGCTGCTGAGCAACAATGTGTCCAGAGGAACCGGAATGTTAAGAACCATCTAAAGGAGACCCAGACCAGAGGAAGCTGGAGGTCACTGCTGGTGTTCTTTCTAGCACTTTCCAGAAAGGGAGTGCTGTAGACTGAAGGGTCAGCCTCAAAGCTGGTGGATAAGGAGGTAGGTCAGTGTTCCAGGTAGCTTGAGGGAAAAGAATTATTCTGGAACAATTTTTCTTTTTAAACAAATATTTGAGGACGTCTCCTTCCTGTCAGGATGGATCTCAATGCGTACTTTGGACCATATGTGAAAATTACCTCAAAATGGACTGCACATCTCACTGTAAAATCTAAAACTTCTAGAAGAAAACACAGGAGAAAATCTCTGTAAATCTGGAGTCAAGCAAAGATTTCTTAGATGTGATGCAAAGCCATAATCTGAAAAATGATAAATTGGATTTCAGTAAAATTTTAAACTTCTACTATTTGAAAGTTACTATTAAGAAAGTGAAAAGAAGGGACGCCTGGGTGGCTCAGTGGGTTAGGCCGCTGCCTTTGGCTCGGGTCATGATCCCGGGGTCCTGGGATCAAGTCCCACATCAGGCTCCTTGCTCAGCGGGAGGCCTGCTTCTCTCTCCGCCTCTGCCTGCCTCTCTGCCTGCTTGTGTGCTCTCTCTCTCTCTCTTCCGCTCTGACAAATAAATAAATAAAATCTTTTATTTAAAAAAAAAAAAAAAGAAAGTGAAAAGAAAAGCAGCCCAAAAGGACTTGTATCCAGAATATACAAAGAACTCTCAAAACTCACAGAGAAGAAAACAAACAACCCGATGAAAAAAATGGGCAAAAGATTCGAAAAGACGTTCCGCCAAAGAAGAGATTTGGATGGGAAATAATCACACAAAGGATGCTTAGCGTCATTAAGTCATTAGGGAAACTCAAGTCAAAGCCCTATGAGACACCACTACAGGCCCAATGGAATGACTAAAAGGGACCACTGGTACCAACACTGGTAAAGGTGCAGAGCCACCGGAAGCCTTGCCGGCCAACGGCGAGAATGCACCACAGTGCGGCCATCTTCAAAAACACTGAGCCTGTTTCTTAGAAGGGGAAATATGCACTTGCCATGTGACCCAGCAATTCCACTCTTTGGTATTTACCCCAAAGAAACAAAAACTTAGTTCCTACAAAAACCTGTTAGCAAATGCTTACAGCAGCTTGATTCTTAGTTGCTAAAAAGTGGTAACAACCTGGCGCCTGAGTGGCTCAGTGGGTTAAGCTGCTGCCTTCGGCTCAGGTCATGATCTCAGGGTCCTGGGATCGAGTCCCGCATCGGGCTCTCTGCTCAGCAAGGAGCCTGCTTCCCTCTCTCTCTCTCTCTCTGCCTGCCTCTCCATCTACTTGTGATCTCTCTGTCAAATAAATAAATAAAATCTTTAAAAAAAAAAAAAGTGGTAACAACCTAAATGCCAACTGGCAAAATGGATAAAGAGTGATACACCCATAAAACAGAACACTACTCAGCAGTAAGAAGGAACTGGTACTGAAATAGCAAAACGAATTCTCAAATGTATGAAGAAAGAAGCACTCAGTGGTTGCCAGGACCTAGGGGGAGGGAGGAGGGATGGGGCATGAGAGAATCTTCTGGAATGATACAAATATTCTCTCTCTTGATCATAATGATGGTCATATGGCTGTACACATTTGCAAAAACTCATCAAACTGGGCACCCAAAAGCGACGACCTCCTGTAAGTAAACTGTATCTTTTTTTTTTAAGTCAACTGTATCTTAATAAAGCTGACCCTGCAAAGATACTAGGAATGTTGCTTGAAGAGCCAACAAAATTTTACTATAAAATATTATGCTGATCATAAAAATCTGGCCAGGAGTTTTTTTAAATGGAGAAAGAACAGGATACCAAACTGATTATGAAGTATGATGTCCATGATGTATAAAAATGACAAGCAGACTAAAAACACTTGTTAATGGATTATCAGCCAACCTCGGGGTTTGATTTTCTTCTGTTTTTCTGCATTTTATAGATTTTCAAAGTGAGCATGTTATCTTTATTAACAAAACGACAAAAAAAAGTAAAAAGTGGTCAACGCGAAAGGTGACTGTTTGGGCTTCTTTACCTTTCTTCTGTCCAGAGCTGAAAGGGAGAGATTCTGTGAGGGAAGACATTTCTGCCCTCAGGTGAATCCAGAACAGCATCTCAAACACTGGAAATCTGCCATTGTATCATTTTCTGGAGTGGAAATCTGTAGTGAGAAAGATCCTGGGGAGAGCTACACAGACGTATTTAACTGGGAGATGCTCCAGAGGGCCTGGTGAAGAGGTGGTTTCCCACACCAAGGCGGCAGAGCTTCCCGGGGTGGAGGGCTGCCGGGGGAACAAGGACTGAGCAGCAGACTGGCCCACCACACAGCAGAGGCCACACGGAGGCTGTCAGCCACATTTTAATTGAGGGCTTCGAAAGTTCTTTGGCTACACTTCCTGAGCCCGGATGGTCGGCAACTGCAGACCGCTGCTCAGGTCCTAAATTTTCATACTGTAACCTTAAGGATGGAAGCTTGAAAAGTTCAACGGATTACTCAAGACTCCAATGGTACTCCTGGTTCTTGGCAAACATTTTAAGCTCTGCTGTGTTGTGTTTTCAGTGTAAGGAGGAAAAGACTTGTAGCAGCCTCTCTAGGACATGACACAAAAAATCACCAGGAACCGTAGGCATCTTGGGCACTTTTCTGCCAAAGCTAACAGGGCGTGAGAGAACTCTGGCTACTGGACCGTCTGACGATATTTTGAGGTTGGGCAGTCTGGTCAGTGATAGGACACTGAAACACAATTCACTCATCAGCAAGAACGAGCGTGCTATGGACATCCATCCAATAAACCCTGTCTGGGGAACATCTCCTAGGGGTACTTCAGTGCAGCCCGAATGGCACATAGAACTCTGGTTCTTTACCTACGAGCTGAGAACGTACCTTGAATTCCCCCGAGGAAAAGTAGATAGCGCCCACCAATTTAGCTAATCCTACTAAATAGAAAAGCAATGGGCTCATGTTCTATGTTTGTAGCCTGGATACTGGACAGAAACAACACTTAGGAGAAAAATATTTGCTAAGTACATAATATGTACATAGTAAACTCCAAAAGAGAACGGTCACTTGGGTCCCATGACTTCATCACGAGCAAGTCCAAGTTGGCAACTGTTTCCTGCTCTTGACTGGCTGCCAGAAATGCCATCTTTATGTAAAGAGTCCTCCACTTCTTCTAAAGTTTGGATCAATTTCACATACTGCACAGTGGTACAACGTGGGGATTCTAGATCAGACCACCCTTCCCAGTGCCCCCAGTACCAGTTATACTGGACTTTGCAAGTCTGAATTCTTTGGGCCTGTTACCTCTCCAGAAATAGGAAATACTGGTATCTATTCTTGACCGGGTTTTTATAAGGAATAGACAGTAAAGGAGGCTCCTGGCACAATGCCTGCTACAGAATATAAACTCAAGGAACAGTCATTCCTTTTGCAACTTAAGTCACTCTGCTAGCTGCGAAGGGGTCTAGGACTGAGCTCTTAATGCATCTTCGATATTAAAATGTATAACTTTTTAAGACAGATGACACTTATGTGTGGGATTTACTGAGCACCAACTGTCCCTGGACTGCTACAATACACAATATTCTACGGTCCTACTTTTTGCAACTTCCTCCTGGGAAAACAGGAACCTCCCTCCCAGGTCAAACAGTGTCTTTTATATTTCTCATGCCTCCACCCACCCAACACACCTTCGTGAATCACCTGCGGCCCTGTCAAGAGACTCTGGCCAGGAGGAGAGCTCAGACAGGACGCCTGAGAACCTGTCTCTTCAGGTCAGACTTCCCCACGCCTTACCAAACTGTCCCACCCTGTTGCTGCCAACACCCCAACTGGGGCGTCACAGCTCCTAGAACCCTCTGAACCCTTGAGTGCTTAATACAGACCCTACATAGGTCCAGACCTTTGTATTCTCACTCACTACAGGACCTTATGACAGTCCACGAGCAGTCAAAACTGGTCAACACCACAGGCTCAGAGCCTGGTTACCTCACCCGACATCCTGCAGGGAATATTAGCGCTAAATGCTTACAATAATACAGCCAAGAAGGACCTGTGAAACTTCTAGCTTTGATCTGCTGCAAGGCCTCACCCGGTGAATGGTGCTCCAGAAGCCCCATCCGCTCAATTCTCTGATTCAATTAAAAGCTGTCAAGATGTTTCTCTCTTTCTCTTTTAGCGGGACTGATAAAGAAGTACAAAATCTATCATTTTTTTTTCTTTTTTAGCTCAAATCTTGAGGCCGTGACAGCTTTACTGTCAATGGGAGGAAAATAAAAACCTATTTTAATGACAGTATTATACATTCAAAACCCCAAATAACTCACAGAAAGTTTTCACTTAGAATGATGAAAGTTATAAAAGGAGCTAATCTATTCAGGTAGTCTATTATTAGGTATTTTAATGTTAATACCTGTAAGATTATGCTGAGATAGAGGAGGGGGGAAATACCTGTCATCTTGGGCCTGAGCTCTAACAGATAAGCTGAAAAATTCAGAAGAGACTGAGATAGAAGGGAAGGAAGACAAGAGAGGACCCCACCCCCTAGTACCCTAGCTCGGAACTCTGAAAGTCATGCCGACATTGAGCGTGAAGGCTGACTGAGCAGACACCACCGTGGTGGTAAGAAGGTTATCACAGGTGAAGACTAAGGGTGTTACAGAATAAAACCTTCTCTGGTGCTCCATTTAGAGAACGGAAGGGAAGCAAGTCAAGGAGAACACTGGGATTCAAGGAGGCAGCAGAAAGAAAGAGTCCGGGCTTCAAGCAAGAAGTTTGAGTTTTCAGTTAAAATTAAGCCTCAGCGTGATGTATAAAAGCATATGCAATATTTTTGCTGCCTTTTTGGTTTCACTAGTATCAGTGAGATTCAGAAAACTCCCTGCCGTCAGATCAGGCCACATGTAAAAGGAAGAATTAATTTGAAACAGTGAATTCTTAGCTTGGGTTTGAATCAAGTTCCGTGGCTTTCCTACACCTTCCTTTGATCTGACTGGTGGTTCTGCTCGCCAGGGAGACCAGCATGATGCAAGATAAAGGAGAGGGGCCCTCCAGGCTGGGTCAGCAGCCCTTTATCCCCAGCAGACAGGCAGTGGTGGAACCATGCAGGAGAACACCTACTCTCTTGTAGGACAGACTGAAGGACTCTGTGACCTTGGGCAAGTCACGTTACCCTTCAGGCCTGCAATCTCTTAACTGTGAAACAGACCTTGAGGACCACCTCAGAACTTTAAAGGAAAGAACTTCCACCCAGTGTGAAATGCCGCCCCAGGCCCTGAGCAAGGAGCAGTCAGCGAAGGCTGCCAATTGTTGTCCCCGAGACAGCTATGGGACTCAGTAGGTGACCACCAGATCTCCCAAGCAGGGAACTGGCCTGGCTGACCAGCGAGACCCTCCCTCATGTCGCAGTCCAGCAGTATAGAGGGCCTGCGCATGGGGGGCTGAGTTCGGTCATGGGCCATCTCCCCCTGCGCCATGGCATCTGGGTGATGGAGAGAGTGTGGGATTTGGCCTCGGGCAGGTCCAGACTTACCTTCTGGTGCTAGCTATATGAACCTACGCGTGTTTCTAAACCTCTCTGAGCCAGACACCTGCGTGCCTAAGACAGGATGGTAATCCCCTACGTCAGGGCTTTTGTGAGAAGGGAAGGCTCCCAATACAGCTCTCTGCACATACTAGGCTCTCAACACGGGGTAGCTTCTGGTTTACTTTGCTCCTTATGTAATTCTGCGTATGGGAGAGAAATCCAGGCTGCCTGGCAAAGTTTTGCTGGGAACGGTGAAAACGCTGCCACTGAAAATAACATGTGTAGGAGGAGGGCTCTGTGCAAATTTAAATGCACATTTAAGATACTAAGGCTACTTACACACATCAGCAAAACCTCTAAACCATGGAGGAAAGGGAGAGCATTACCAAAACGGAGTAACCATCTTTAACTGAGAAGGCCCCTGCCAACCCCTCCTCTATCAAGAGACAGGGCTTTTTAGGGATTCCTTAAATTAAATGGATCCTAAAAAGCATCTGGTCCTGTGGAAAACTACAGCAGTCCCCCTCATCTGCGGGAGACACAGTCCAAAACATGCAGTGTGTGCCTGAAACTTCTGGTAGTACCAGCCCCCACAGACTCCATGTTATTTCCTGTACATCCACAGCTGTGACAAGGCTGAATTTATAAATGGGGCACAGTAAGAGATTAACAAGAGCTAATAACCAGAGAGAACAATGACAACAAATGTACTGTCATAAAAGTCGTGTGAACTGGTTTCTCTCAAAAAATCTTATTGTCCTGGACTCACCCTTCTTCTTGTGCTGATGTGAGATGATAAAGTGTCCTTGTGAGAAGACAAGGCATGGTGATCTAGCCTTAGGCTACCAGTGACCTTCTGGTGATACGTATGACAGAAGGATCCCCTGCTTTCAGACTGCGGTTGACTCTGGGAAACCGTGGATAAGGGGGTTGGTGGGAGGAGGGGGGGATTACTGGACATGGGCTTTGCCACCAACCGAAGCCCCGCCATCATTTCTCCCCCCAAACTATGAGTTTCTAGAGCATTAAAGAGTACACAACTCCAGAACTCTACTGAGATCTTCTACAAACCTGCTGGTGAAAGGTCCTTCTTCATTCTTTTTAATTTCTTGGCCTTTTTCCTTCCCTCGGAGACGGGCTCTGCAGAAGACTCTGTCTGGTCGAGCTCGGCGTCAGAAATCTCCCCTGATACTCTGGCCTCCAAGTCAGCTTCTGCTGGGCTGGGACTCAGACTTCTCTTTTCTACTGTGCTGGTGGCTTTAAGACTGAAACACACACAGTAGAATGACATGAAAGGTGTTGAGAGTAACAGAAACACTAGCCTATAGAATGTCTTCGCACTCTGAAGCCTGTTACCACTTAACTAGCAGCCAACAACACGGGCAACTGCCACCTGTATGCGACAGTTAAAGACCTAACTGTTAAAGACAGTTAAAGACCTTAAAGAACCAAAGTCTGAAGGTTTCCCGTGGCGACAAGCTTATTCAGAAGCAAGTTCTGTGTTATGTTTATGCAGAGACATAGACAAATCTGAGTTCTTCTCAGCGCTTCCAAGAACGAAATTTTTTTAAAGATTTTATTTATTTGAGAGAGAGAGAGAGCATTAGCAGGGGAGGGAGGGGCAGAGGGAGAAGCTGACACCCCGCCGAGCAGGGAGGCCGATGGGAGGCTCCATCCCAGGACACTGAGATCATGACCCGAGCTGAAGGCAAAGGCTTAACCCACTGCGCCACCCAGGCGCCCCTCGAAGCACCAAATTTTAAAGAAAATTCCTGGTTTCTGTTTTTGTGGAGCTACTACAGTAGAAGAGCAGACTAGAAGAGTAGAGCTGCCATAATAAAAGAAGAGTTCTTGGTGGTACCGAAGCAGAAGACGGTACTGTCACCCTCACAACTGCCTAACGCACACACAGCGCAACAGACGAGTGCGTGAGCGTGTCAGCGATCACGTTGCTCGTCATCGGAATACACTGACAGGGCGTGGCCCACCTTCACAGAGTTCTCGTCTATTCCAAAACGGTGACTTGTCAAATTTATAATTAAACCCGGCTTCGCTTTGAAAGCTTCATAGGATGTGACATGTTGAATTAAATCCAATTACATGTCCTGATTTTTCCTTGAGGAAAAGTATGTTCCCCGAAATAGAACTTGATGAGAACAGAGACCACATGGCCAATGTGAGTCCTGTCTCCTCTAAATGGGTCTTATAAATAGATTTTTTATGATGGCCCCCAAGTTATGAGAAACATCTAAAAATCAAGTCATTCCACCTAAGGGAGGCCATTCGAGTACAGAGAGGGGGCGGGAAGGGAGCGAGCGGGGGAAAGCGCATATACCCCTGTTTAAGCCTCTTCTAAGGAAGTGAATACTTAAAATGTTACATATAAAAACAACTCTGGCTTCCCAGTCATCCCAATTCCTCCATTTAGTCCTGCACTCACATCTCTGTTTTTTGTACCTGTTCACTCATGTGAAGAAAAAGAATAAACTGTTTTCCTGGTGGTTCTTAAAAGCCACAGGAGGCAGAACACATGGACTCTTACAACTGGCTGGTCTGCCCTCCACCTGTCCTCTTCTCCACATATATCATACATACTTCTCCAAAACATCTCTTTTATTGAGGGGACACAAGGAAAAGGGGGGAATAAGTAATATTTTGGGGGCATTATTAAAAATGCATATGAAAGTTTACTGTTTAAAAACTGATACTACCTTCAAAAAGTTTTCTTTTTAGAAACATTTTCTTGGGGCGCCTGGGTGGCTCAGTGGGTTAAAGCCTCTGCCTTTGGCTCAGGTCATGATCTCAGGGTGCTGGGATTGAGCCCCGCATCGGGCTCTCTGCTTGGTGGGGAGCCTGCTTCCTCCTCCCTCTCTCTCTCTCTCTCTGCCTGACTCTCTGCCTACTTGTGATCTCTGTCAAATAAATAAATAAAATCTTTAAAAAAAATTAAAAAATAAAAACATTTTATTTATTTGGGGGGGACAAAGGGAGAGGGAGAGAGAGAATCTCAAGCAGACACAGGGCTCCCTCTCATGACTCTGAGCCAAAATCAAGAGCTGGGACACTTAACAGACGGAGCAACCCAGGCACCCTACCCTTAAAACAGTCCTCTTAAAGACAAAAATAATTTTGGCTGGTTTCTGAAAATCTGGAAAATTCAAAGAGTGTAAGAAAATAATAAGGACCCACTGTTCCACCACGAAAGGGGAACAGGCCTAAAAATTCCTCTGTGTTGTAAATCCTGGAGCCTGGTAGCCTCTGAGATGTAAATGTTTAATGAAAACTCAGTTGGGACTTCGAGAAGACAAGGTCCAGAAATAGCCCCAACTGCATATAGAAATCTAGTGTACAATGAAGGTCATATCTCACATTACTGGGACAAAGATGAACTTTAAAGAAATAGTGTCGGGATAACTGGAAAAGGATAAATTAGACCCCAAATTCCTCACTTGGTACAAAAGCGTAAACACCAAACAGATTGGATATCTACATGCCCAAAATGAAACTCTATGGTACAACAAAAAAACATGGGTGAATTCCTCCAAAATCTGAGTGTACAAAAAGGCTTTCTCACTATGGCTTGTAATCCAGACACAGTTAAAAAAAAAAAAAGGTACCAATTTGATCTCCTAAACATTTTTTTTTTGCACGGCAGTCAGTAAGATGAGCCAAGTCACAAGACGAATGAGAAACCAGGGAAAAGAATCTGTAGCGTAGATCACAGATAAAAGGTTAATGTCCCTGATACACAAATAACTCTCAAACCGGAGAGAGTCAGGGCAAAGCCATGAACTCACTGTTAGAGAGAGGAGTGTGGCCACATCTAACAAAACCCGGTATTTATTTACCCTTTGAGCCCGCAGTCACACTTCTCCGAACATGAAAGACACAGGTCCACCAATGAAAAAATACATACGCGCAGGTAATTCACTGCAGCTTTCTCTGAAATTACAAAATACCGCCAAGCCAAAATAAAATGCCTAAATGTCGAGGTATCGGAAATTGGTTAAATAAACTGTGATACGTACAATCAGGGAAGTACTGAGCCATTGTAAGAGAGAATGGAGATCTCAAAGAGCAGACAGGGAATGATTTCTAGTAAAAAACAAACAAATAAACCCACAAAAAAACAAGGTGGGAAAAAAAGCAAAGTGCAAAAGAGCCATTTATAAACCCAGTATTCGCCACCTTCAGTAAGGAAGGGGGAAGAACTCAAATCCCGAGGCCTTCAGGGGTTTGCTTCTGTTGCTGAATGAGTGAAGCCAATTCTGAAAATACCGAGATGTGTTTCAGTACCGAGCAAAGCCGTAAAGACGCGGATGTTGGAAGCCAGACACACCAATACTGGGGTGTGGGAAGAAAAGGAAGAACCCTGTGGAGATGAAATGAAATGGCAGACAGGGTTAGACTCATGATTTTAACATAAAAAAGTAAGTATGTGTATATGTGTGCACTCATGTTTGGGGGACGTATGTGTGTGTATCCAAGCATTACCACCGCAAGGGTGTAGAAGCAAAGAAACCTCAGTAGCAGTGAGCACATCTGGTGTCCACATCTTAATTTCTAATACCATACTTAAAAAAAAAACAAAAAAAACCAAAAAAAAACCAAAACCCAGGGCTTCCAGAAGAACTGGCTGATTCCACAGCTGGGGTTATTGGAGGCCTGAGATGAGACTGGAACATCTTGCGATATGAGAAAGCAGGAAAGTGCTGAAGATGTGGGGAGGCGTGTTACAAGGACCGAGGCCCAGCTGGGAAGGGCTCTCACCGGCCAGGTATCAGAGCGCCCAAGTAAGAGGCAGTAAGAGGTCCCGAACTCCTGAAGAAATAGGAATCCATGTGTTTATATAACACAGGACACAAAGGGAGGGAGAGAGGGAGAAGGAAGAGCTCTTACAGCGGGATACTGACTAGGAACCAGTAATGGGGAAGAGAAACGGAGCTGGCAGATGACCCCTCTGCAACCCTCCCATGAAGGATGGTTGAGGCAAACACGCCAGCAACTGCTCCACATGGGGGGTGTTCTGGTGGCGAGGAAGATATTTGCATGGTCTGGAAGCGTCTCCCCACACACAGGGCCTGCACTGCAGTCAGGACTGCGGAACTGAAATGTCACCATGAAGAAACATCAGACAAACCCAAACGGAAGATATCTTACTGAAAAAGAGCGGTCGGGGAGGGGTTGGTGTTCCTCAACAATGTCACCGTCCTAAGAGACTAAAGGGATATGAAAACTGGATGCAACACATTATGACAGACTGGGCCTTATAATGGGGGGGGGCAGTGATGCAGATAATATGAGATCAGATACTAAAATGTGGATATGAGCAGTAGAGCATCGTATCAATGGTAAATTACTATGGTTGGTCACTGTACTACAGGTGTGTAAGGAAATACTCTTACTTAGTGGACCGAGGGACAAAGGACCAGGATTATTTAACTCCCTTTCAGGTGGTTCAGGGGGAAAAAAGTATGTTGGGGGGCAGGGAGAGAAAAAGAGAGGGAGTGGGGTGCCCGGGTGGCTCAGCTGGTTGAGCGCCCGACTCTCGGTTTTGACTTGGGTCCTGATCTCAGGGTCTCCGCGATGGAGCCCTGAGTCTGGGCACTCAGCAGGGAATCTGCTTGAGATTATCTCTCTCCCTCTCTGTCTCCGCCCCCACCTCCCTCTCTAGAAAGAAAGAAAAAGACAGAAAGAGAGAAAGGAAGGGAGGAAGAGAGGGAAGGAGGGAGGGAGGGAGAGAGGGAGAGAGGAAGGAAGGAAGGAAAAAATGAAAAGAGGGAGGAAGCGTGATACAGATGGGGGGAGGCAGGAAGAGAGAGCACGTGGAATGAAAGCAAAAAATAATGTGTTAACAACAGAAAGCATTTTTATACGTTTTTCCAATTAATTTACAACATATTTCCTAGATCCTAATTGGTAGTTTCCGCTCTCAAATAAGAATCCCCTGCTTCCTAGGAAGGTCTGTTGTTTATTGGATGTCCTGCCTGTGAAAGCCCTCAGATGTGTGTAAAACAAATACATTTCATATGTTTAGCTATGTATATAAATGTAATATTCACGTCAACATAAAATTTTCTCAACTATCATTCCCTTAATAAAAATAAAAGCTGTGATTATACCCCGTGTAATTTACCTAAAGCAGTTTTGGATCAAAACCCATTTTTATTATACATGGAAAACCAGATACATGTAGTGGCTTTAAATTTTTTACTATTTGTACATTTTTCACAGTATGGCTGCGTGTGTATGTGCATCTATGTACGGACACTCCTGACACATACGCTGATAAGATACTCCTCTATAGGCCGATTTTATTTTTTTTAACATTTTATCTTTTTGCATCATGGTAAGCATACTCTTTAATCCCCAACCCTCACCTGACCCATCCTCCCATCCATCTCCTCCCTGTACCATCAGCTTGTTCTCTACAGTGAAGAGTCAGTTTCTTGGTTGGTCTCTCTCTATCTTCCACATATTGATGTCAAAGGGCAAAATGAAAATCAGGCAAAACAACCTCCCATTCGTCTGAGATCGTTTTGCAAGCGGCGTTCTTTTTATTCTTTTTTTTTTTTAAGATTTTATTTATTTATTTGACAGATCACAAGTAGGCAGAGAGGCAGGCATAGAGAGAGGAAGCAGGCTCCCTGCTGAGCAGAGAGCCCGATGCGGGGCTCGATCCCAGCACCCTGGGATCACGACCTGAGCCAAAGCCAGAGGCTTTCACACACTGAGCCACCCAGGTGCTCCTGCAAGTGGAGTTCTAATGCACAAAGTGAGCTACTTTATGATGAATGTGAAATGCACATTTAAATCCACTGAAGATGTGGTAATTAATTAAAAAATAAAATGTTAGAGACGCAACTCGGTGTGTCAAAACTGAACATTAGACCTTGATCAGTATTTATACGGGGCAGTGCAAAAGATAAACCATGCCGGTCACAATGACTTGGAGGTCAAATGCAGAATTTTGCTACAAGCATAAGGTACTGAAAATGCACCCAGTGCAAGTCAAATTCTTCTAGGGTGACTATCTCCATTAATTTCTTCCTTTCAGTAGGGGAAAAAAAAAAAAAAAAGGTTGCTAAGGGGTGATATTTACAAGTTCCTGCAAACACCTTTTCCTGTAAAAACAAAAATCTGGCTGCCCCATGAAGTTTCCCCCTCTTTCTTTTAAACGAGGGCATTCTTTACATGCAATGACATTTGCTCAATTTCTGGAACCGTATACAACCATGTAAACACCGGAACAGTCAAGACACTGAATGGTTCCCTTTAAGAAGATTCCTTGTGCCACTGTGCACTGAATTCTCTTGCCAGCAAACACGGATCTGCTTGCAGACACTATATTCTGCCTCTTCTAGAAAGTTCACACGAATGACATCGTACAGTATTTAATCCTCCATGTTTGCCTCTTTTACTTCATATAGATGCCCTGAGAACCAGCCACGCAGCTGGAGGTCCTGGTATTTTACCCCCATCACTGAGTTGTCATATTTCCCAGTACGGCTATACCATGATTCATTTATTCGTTTACCAGTTGACGGACATTTGGGCTGCTTCCAATATTCTACTATTATCAATAATAACACTATGAACGTCTGTGTAAAGGCTTTTCTGAGTTTTATGTTATTTATTTATTTTTAAAGATTTTATTTATTTATTTATTTGCCACAGAAAGAGAGATCGCAAGTAGGCAGAGAGGCAGGCAGAGAGAGGGGGAAGCAGGCTCCCCACTGAGCAGAGAGTCCGATGCGGGGCTTGAACCCAGGACCCTGAGATCATGACCTGAGCTGAAGGCAGAGGCTTAACTCACTGAGCCACCCAGGCGCCCCAAGAGTTTTTTTTTTTTTTTTAAATCATGGTAAAATACACATCACAGAAAACTTGCCATGTCAACCACTTCAAGCACGCAGCTCAGTGCTGTTAAGTATACTTACAACGTTGTGCAACCACCACCACTCTCCATTTCCAGAACCCTCTTCATCTTGCGAAACTGAAACCCTGTACCCATTAAACAGTAAATCCCCATTCTTCCTTCCCCCCAGCCCCTGGCAACCACCATTCTTTCTGCCTCTTTGATTCTTACTCGACTAAGTATACTTACTTACTGAAAAAGATATTTACACTTACTAAGTATTACTTACTTACTTGTAGAAGTGGAACCACAGAGTATTGTCTCTTTTTGTGACTGGCTTATTTCATTTAGCACAATGTCAAGCAAGGTTCATCCATGTTGAAACGGGTATCAGAAACGTCTTCCCTTTTATGGCTGAATAATATTTCATCGTGCGGATATACCTCATTTTGCTCATCCATTCACCTGGCAATGGACACCTACCAGGCTTCCAGACTTCAGCTGTGAAAAATACTAATAGGAACAGGGTGTGCAAACAGCTCTCCAAGACCCTGCTTTCCATTCCTTTGGGCGTATGCCAAGAAGTGGAATTGCTGGATCACATGGTAAGTTTGCTTTTGGTTTTCGAGGAAGACTCCTGCTATTTTCACAGCAACATTCCCACAAAGAGCCTACGAAGCTCCCATTTCTCCACATCCTCGTTAACACTTGTTCTATTCTGGCTTTTTGATGGTAGCCATGTTAATGGGTATAAGGTGTTATCTCGTTGTGGTTTTGATATGCATTCCCCAGTGATCAGTGATGTTAAGAATCTTTTCATGAGTTTATCGGCCATTCATCTATCTTCTTTAGAGATACATCTAATGCAAGTTCTTTGCCCATTTTTGAATTGAGTTGGTTTTTGTTGTTTCTGTTGAATTTTAGTTCCTCATACATTCTAGATCGTTATCCCTTATCAGATACAAAGTTCATTTTGTATATGGTGTGAGGTAAGGGTCCAATTTCATTCTTTTGTGTGTGGATATTCCGTTTACCCAACACGGTTTACTGAAAAGACTGTCCTTTCCCCATTGCATGGTTTTGGCATTCTTATTGAAAATGATCTGACAGTTCATGTGAAGGTTTATTTCTGGGTTCTCTATTCTATTCCATCCATTCTATGTCTGTCTTTATGTCAATAACACACTGTTTTGGTTACTGTAGTTTTGCAGTAAGTTTTAAATCAGCAAGTGTTATTAGTCCTCCTAATCTGTTTTTTTTTTTTTTTTTTTGTTTTATTTATTTATTTGACACAGAGAGAGAGATCACAAGTAGGCAGAGAGGCAGGCAGGAGAGGGAGAGGGGGAAGCAGGCTTCCTGCTGAGCAGAGTCCGACATGGGGCTCGATCCTAGAACCCTGAGATCATGACCTGAGCTGAAGGCAGAGGTTTAACTCACTGAGCCACCCAGGTGCCCCCAAATCTGTTCTTTTTCAAGATTGTTTTAGCCATCTAGGATTCCTTGGGAATCCATATGAATTTTAGGATGGATTTTTCTATGTCTGCAAAAAAAAAGTCACTGGGATTTTGACAGGAATTGCAGTGAATACATAGATCACTTTGGTCAGCCCTGTAATCTTGATAATATCAGGTTTTCAAATTCATGAACATGGGGTATGGGGTATCTTTTCATGAAATCAAATAAATAAATAAATCTTTTAAAAATAAAAATAAATAAAAATTGGAAGAGGTCACAAATATTTAAAAGCTTTTTTTTTAAGATTTTATTTATTTATTCGACAGACAGAGATCACAAGTAGGCAGAGAGGCAGGCAGAGAGAGAGGGGGAGGCTGGCTCCCTGCTGAGCAGAGAGCCCGATGGCGGGGCTCGATCCCAGGACCCTGGGATCATAACCTGAGCTGAAGGCAGAGGCTTAACCCACTGAGCCTCCCAGGCGCTCCTAAAAGCTTTTTTTAAAAAAGATTTTATTCATTTGACAGACAGAGATCACAAGTAGTCAGAGGCAGGCAGAGAGAGGGAAGGGGAAGCAGACTCCCTGCTGAGCAGAGAGCCCAATGCAGGGCTCGATCCCAGGACCCTGAGATCATGACCTGAGCCAAAGGCAGGGCTTTAACCCACTGAGCCACCCAGGTGCCCCTTAAAAGTTATTCTTAAGTGAGATTTTAAAACACACAAGTATTAATTGCTTGGATTAAGTATTAATATTTGTCATAAGACAAATATTCCAGATGTAGAGAAGTTTCTTTCATGTTGTGCTAATGTTGGTCATATGGTTCTGAGTGTGTCCAAAGCAAATACAAGTTGGGCGTTAGACTACATATGGCCCCATATATGCTCATTTCCTCTTTGAGGGATGAACATATTTTGTCTACTTGCCCTGATTTTGGTTTGGCTGTTAAAAATGATACTGCTTGTTCTAATTCAGATCTCAGATGAGCCGATTTCACATCAAAGTGTTCCACGATCCTTGTTTACAGCCTGCCTTTGCATTTCTTCTGTGAAAGTAATTACAAAGAACTATAGCCTTAGAGCAAATATCCAAACACTAAAACACCACTGGATTCTATTAAGATAACGTAATATCTGGGTATCCTAGCAAGGTCAACAGCACTATTATTACACAGAAACATGTTTCAGAACTGCCAATTTAAAGACTGCCCCCAAAACTTAGTATTTCTGGGAACAAGATTTGCCAGATTTTCATAAAGTACTAATATGTGTGAAGTCATTACTAAATTTGTGTTTACAAAAATGACCCATCGGGAGTGGCAGGCAGGGCTACAAACATATATACTTAACAACACGCCAGCAGCAAACAAGAATGACAGATCTGGTCGTGGCCCCTTCTCTCCTATACCCTCTGTCCTGCTGACTGTAACCTTTGACACCGATTCCGCTCTTCCTTTCAACTTCATGTCGGTGGGTTCCTTTGAACTGGCAATACCTATGTTGGTGGTTAAACTTGAACACCCACAGATTTTCTTTCCCTTTATCCTGATTTCTGGATGGATTTTTTTCTCACATTTTGGAGTGACATAAAGGTCCCTAGAAATGTCAGGAAGGGATTCCTGCATGGGAACGCAGCTGGAAATCAAGGATCACTAATGTGTGGTTGTGCTTTGGGGCACTCAATCCTATTTTGTTATCTGCTTATCTTTCCTGTGCCGGCACCACACTGTTATTATACCTGTAACCTTATAGTATGTCTTAAAGACAGAGGCTAAGTCCTTCTGTCCGCTGGAGGGTTCACCCTGCTGGATAAAAGAGCCACTTTTCATTTTAAACATTTTTAAAGATTTTATTCCTTATTTGACAGACAGAGATCACAAGCAGGTGGAGAGGCAGGCAGAGAGAGAGGGGGAAGCAGTCTCCCTGCTGAGCAGAGAGCTCGATGGGGGGGGGCTTGATCCCAGGACCCCAGAATCATAACCTGAGCTGAAGGCAGAGGCTTTAACCCACTGAGCCACCCAGGCGCCCCTGCCTCCTTTCATTTTAAAGAGTCGCCCAGTTTAGAAAAGTCTCGTGTTTGATACTGTGAGATGACCATTCTAAGCGGCATGTGGGCTTTTATTCCCATTCTACAGGCAAGGTACCTCACCCTCAGAGTAAGTGACTTATTCCCAGGCAAGTAGCTGGTTGGGTAGACCTGAGACAGTCTTCCAGGTCCGGGTTCTTGGCACTGCTTCACGACCTCTCCACCACCCAGCCCCATGTTCCAGGACCAGTTCTTCCTGTGAGGTCTTACCTCAAAAGACCCCCTCCGAAGGGCTTTCCCAGGCCCCCTGCAGAGACCACCCTGATTCTCGAGCATTTATCCCTCTATCCTGTTTTGTTTTCCTCCTATGACTCATCTCTGTACTTCTTATTCACTTCTTATTTATTCTCTTCCTCTCTGCCACGAGAATGTTCGGCAAGAACAGGATCTTGCACTTCTTATGGGGCACGGGGCTTCTCAGGACCTGGCCAGGGGCCAGGCAAGTCAGTCAGACCTCTGCAGTCAAGGTTTGTAGAGTGGATGGAATAGATGAAATCAGTGAATGATTCCACCCCAAGAGCAATCAGGCAAATGACGAACACCAAACTGCTTATTTCCTCCTGAATTATATGTGATATTAACATGGTTTACATCCTAGTATACAGTCAACTTCCCCACATCCCTACTAGATAAAGCTATGGGAAAGAGGAATGCCCCTCTGTGTAAACTACCTCACAAAGCAAAATGAACTGGAAAAATATGGGGAAGTGGGAGCTAGAAAATGCATTTTTACTGTTTTCCCAAACTCGCACACTGAATTCAAATTCCATGAGCATGACTGTTCTTTGTTTGTGGGCATGATCTGGGTAGATTAGGGGAGGATGTTCGAGAGCCTATGCTCGATTCAGAAGGCAAGGCCGTGGAGATGGCTGATGAGCTGTGACTTTCATGTCTACCAAAGAATTTGAATTGAAAAGCAAAAATAGGATCAAATAAGGTATGCCTGTATGACAGCTACCTGGGAATAAAGGGTATCTCTTGTGGAATGAGAGTCAGGGGAAGAGTAGGGAAAGAGAAGTCATGAGTATGTTGTGTAAGACTGTGGCTCAGTCCTAGGTATAAAGTTTATTTTTAAATATGAGATTGGCCTAAATAAAAGAAAAATTTGTTTCTGGGTTACAAAAAAATCAATGGCACTCGACTGGAACTTTTTACCAGAACCCGATTTGAATCCGGCTAGACGATCCCCTATTGCTAACTCATGTGAATACAGGACAGCAAAGATTAATGGATGGTAAACATGAGAGAAATTAATACTAATTCCTAAATAAGGAACCTATACTCAACACAGAATTAGTTGAAGCTGAATTCAGAACATGTGAAATTTTCGGAGGCTAGGATGAAATTTACTTTTGCACTAAAATTTACTTTTGTCCGTGATGGAACGGATTTACTAAGCAAATCAGTAATGTAATAAAAACAAAACAACCCCTCCCACAGCAAAAGCCCAACTATTTCAGAAAATAAACTGCTTTTAAAAACTTTCCAGGAAGTTAAACGCGACCAGTTGGACACACATATTTATCTGTAGAGGGATATAAATAACTTGACAAAGGCACAGAGAATAGGAGAGGCGGCATCAGAAGGCAGGATGTCAGCTCACTTTGGAGACACGCTTTGGAGACGACAAGTAGAAAGAAGAGTGCCAAAGGACTTTGCACAGAGGAGGAAACAGAAACCTAAGTGTTCTGTAAAAGTCTGATTCACCCAATAGAGCCCTGCAAAGTCTCAGCAAATAACAGGCACCAGATTCCTGAAACAAGTAGGTGATAAGCACTGGGGCTACGTTAACAGGAGGAAGGGCTACACTAGGGTCCCCACACCCAACCTTGGGAAGCCAGAGGACCAGCATTCCTCCAGGCCAGCAGCAGCTGGACAGGAGGTTTACTCTGTGGAGAAACGAACCTTCTCACAGAGGGACCAAGTCCAACAGTGAAGAGTAGGCTGAGTAGGGCAGTAAGAAGTAATGAACGAGGGAAGCAGCATATCCTACATACTGAGAATTGAGGCCTCCAGCTTCCTTTTGCCAATCAGTACCCAAAGCACCAGCAGTCAGGCTTACGTTCCCCAAGCTACAAGTCAGAAAATCAATGTCTAAAAAACCTTGAATTCTTACAACTAATATCACACTTAATGCAGAATGTTTTTGTCCTAAGATAAGGAATAAGACACATATGCTGGCTCTCACTATTTCTACTTAATACTGTACTAGAAGCCCTAGCCACGGCAATAAGACAAGAGAAAGAAATAAAGTTTATATGGTCCACTGGACAGTGAGAAATACAGTTGCCTTTACTTGCAGCATATGTGATTATCTAAGCAGAAAGTACCAAATAGCTTATAAAAAGTATTAGAACTGGGATGCTCAGTCAGTTAAGTGTCTGCCTTCAGCTTAGGCCATGATCCCAGAGTCCTGGGATCGAGTCCCATATTGGGCTCCCTGCTCATCTGGGAGCCTGATTTTCCCTCACTTGCTCTCCCTGCTTGTTTTACTCTCTCTCTAATAAGTAAAGTCTTTTAAAAAAAAGTTATTAGAATAAGTGAATTTAGTGAGGTTCAAGGATACATGATCAACACATACAAATCAACTGTATTTCTTTATATCAGAAATGAACTGGAAATTGAACTTTAAAATATATGATTTATGGGACGCCTAGCTGGCTCAGCCTGAAAAGCATGAGACTCTTGATCTCGAGGTCATGTGTATACCCCATGTTGGGTATACAAATTACTTTAAAAAAATAAATAAGTGACTTACAATAGCATCAAAAAGCAAAATACTTAGCGACAATTCTAATAAAGCATATGTCAATTTTACATGCCAAAAACTACAATAAACTCATGAGAAAAATCAAAGAAAACCTAAATAGGGGAAAAGAAACACCACGTTCATCAGTTGGAAGATTCAATACAGTTATGATGTCAATTCTCTCCAAAATGGTTTACAAATGCAACATAATCCCAGTAAAGTCTTAGCAGGGTTTTAGTAGAGATCAACAAGTTAGCCCTAAACTTCATGTGGAAAAGTGAAAAACAAGGATGAAGGATTTAACATCTGATTTCAAGACTCCCTATAAAGCTATAGTAATCAAGACAGTGAAGGGGCGCCTGGGTGGCTCAGTGGGGTAAAGCCTCTGCCTTCGGTTCAGGTCGTGATCTCAGGGTCCTGGGATCGAGCCCTGCATCAGGCTCTCTGCTCAGCGGGAAGCCTGCTTCCTACTCTCTCTCTGCCTGCTTCTCTGCCTACTTGTGATCTCTGTCTGTCAAATGAATAAATAAAATCGTTAAAAAAAAAAAAAAAAGAAGACAGTGTGGTACTGGTAATAGGACAGATGGAGGGGCTCCTGGGTGGCTCAGTCAGTTAAGCGTCTGCCTTTGGCTTGGGTCATGGTCCCAGGGTCCTGGGACTGAGCCCCACCATCAGGGTCCCTGCTCAGCGATGAGTCTGCTTCTCCCTCTCTCCCTGTTATCTTGCTCACTTTCGCTCTCTCTCAATTAAATAAATAAATAAAATCTTAAAAAAAAAAAAAAGGATAGATGTATAGATCAGTGGAAAAGAATGAGTCCAGAAAATGATCTACATATATATATGGCCACAGGTTTTTGACAAAGAAGTCAAAGTAATTCAACATAGAAAGGACAGTCTTTTCAAAAAATGGTGCAGAATGAATGGATATCTATATACCAAAAAATGAATTTCAAATAGATCACATACCCAAACGTAAAACAAAAATATTGTAAATGTGACAGGAAAAATAAGACAATCTTTCTGACTCTAGTTCAGGCAAAGATTTCTTAAGTATATGACAAAAAAGCACAAGCCATAAAGAAAATTAGAAGCCTCAGAGAAAATATATGTAATTACAAAGCTAGCTTCTCACCTCCTCACTCTACAGGGAAAAGACATCCATAAGATGAGCCTCCACACCCAAAGCTTCTTATCCCTTTTTAGTCCATTCTTTTTTTTTTTTTTTTTAAGATTTTATTTATCTGACAGAGATCACAAGCAGGCAGAGGTAGGCAGAGAGAGAGGAGGAAGCAGGCTCCCTGCTGAGCAGAGAGCCCGATGCAGGGCTCGATCCCAGGACCCCGGGATCATGACCTGAGCCGAAGGCAGAGGCCTTAACCCACTGAGCCACCCAGGCGCCCCTAAAATAAAATCTTGAGAGGACATTCTACTTTCAAGTTTGAGGTAGAAGAAGGCTTTTCCACTTTCGCTCTGGGGCTTCTGTTGGTTTCTGCGGCACTGTCACTCTATCCTCTGGATCTGTTCAAGCAGACCCTCGTCTAAGACTCGATCTGTCTGGGTGCCAGACACACGACAGCCCATCCAACACATGGAGACAGGAAGGCCAGATCTCAGAAGCATAATTCGCTCAATTTACCAACCTCTCATTTCACCTTGAGTATTTCTACGTCTACAAACATATTTAAATCAAGTCTAAAAGAGATTAGTAACTGGAAATTATGAACTCATCCACTCTTTTTCTTGGTAATCTGTCATTTTCTATTCATATTTTTGAAGTCGTCTACGTCTGTCACCGGCACCCTCCCTTTCCCGGTTAAGAAAGGCTTTGAGTCAAACTCTGCTCTAAGGAGCACCTGGGTGGCTCAGTTAGTTAAGCGTCTGACTTGTGGTTTTGGCTCAAGTCCTGAGATCAAGCCGCACATCCTGCTCCGTGCTCAGTGGGGAGCCTGCTTTAGACACTCTCTCTCCCTTTGCCCCTCCCCTCAACTTGTGTGCACACGCTCTCTCTCAAAAAAAAAAAAAAAAAGGAAAGTTCTACTATAAAAAATGTATTCCGAGTAGCCTTCATCTTCTGAAAAAAATTTTTAATTTTATTTATTTGAGGAAGAGAAACACAGAGAGAGGGGGCATGAGCAAGGGAAGGGGACAGGGAGAGAGGGAGAAGCAGAATTCCTGCTGAGCAGGGAGCCCGACACAGGGCTCGATCCCAGGATCCTGAGATCATGACCTGAGCCAAAGGCAAACACTTAACCAAGTCACCCAGGCGCCCCCCCAAATTTTTTAATTGTGGGGAAAATACACATAACAAAATTTACCATCTTGACCCTCTTAAATGAGTTTAGTGGTGTTAAATACGCGCACACAGCACTGCAACCAAGCTCTAGCACCCTGTCCATCTGGCAAAACAGAAACTCTACACCTATTGACCAACAGCCCCTCACTGCCTCCTGCCGCCAGCCCATGGCGTGTCTGCACCCATGCGCGAGCAGGTGTCAGAACTTCCCTTCTCTCTGAAGCTATTTCCATTGTATGCGTCAACCACACTTTGTTTATCCAAGTTCCCTGCACCTCTTTTTATATGATTCTCAGGAATCCTACTGACCTACCTCCTGTGAGAGAAAGCAGGGGGGTTCTGACCTGCGGGCCCACGAGAAGTCCAAGGGCAGAGACAAGCTAGATCAGGGCGTCTCTCCCTGACCCTGGCCAGGTAGATGGGACAGGGGACACCTGTTAGGAGTTGTTCCTGCATCTTGGTTTAAAAGCTCCCAGGGTTTATGTCTTTCGGGACATTCTGTGGTAAATCTAATTCACCTGGTTAATTGTTCCGTTTTATTAGTAACTACGTAACTTTTCAAATTCTGCATTTTATATTAGCCAGACTCTAGCTCACTGTTCATTCCAGCATCTTAAAATACTCCCTTCAGACCAGAACGATCCTTTCTTCCAACTGTTCAGATGTGGAAAGGAGTTAAGTGGGAGGGCTGAGTGGAGGACCGTGATCATTTGTCCTTAGTTATTGCAAAAAATCACTTAGAACAGATGTTAGAGGTCTCCACCGCCTTCGCAATCTGAAATTAGCACAACCCTCAGAAGATACTTAGGCCTGGCCAAAATCAGCACAGCGGAAGGGAAGGCAGCCGATCCGCAGGAAGCGCTCTGTCTATGGCCGTGTCAGCCCTGTGATTCACAGCAAGACGAGTCCCCTCCCTGAGCTGGCCTCTGAGAGAAACCGAACTAAGCCTAAGAATGCCAGCTAAGCCCCCTGCGGTTCTTCCTCAGTCCCTTGTGAGGACAGAGAATCACTACCCCTGTTGTGATGGCATCTCAGAATCTTGACCATGGTTCCTACTGCCTTTCCCTCCAGCTGCTGTCCCAGGCTGAGTACATTGAACCTGTGACCATCTATTCTCTCGGTGAGGTCCTCTGCCTCTGGACTCGCTGCAGAGCCTCTCCTTAACATTAACTCATCAACCGATCAAAGCCCAAGACCACGGGGCGCCTGGGGGGCTCTATCGGTGAAGTGTCTGTCTTCAGCTCAGGTCACGATCCCAAAATCCTGGGATCGAGCCCCACATGGAGCTCCCTGCTCAGCGGGAAGCCTGCTTCTCCTTCTCCCTCTCCAACATGTCCATATTCTCTCAAATAAATAAATAAAATCTTAAAAACAAAACAGAACAAAACACAGTCTAAGACTGGATTCTACTAAGGGGATGACCAGTGCTGAGCACACCAGAGGATGGTACTTCCGATTTTCTGATATCGGCCTATACATCCCAGTATCATTTCTGTTTTTTGGGTTTTAAGAAAATATTTTTTAAAGTTGACCATTTTACATTGATGATGTATGGGACTAGACATCTAAATCCTCGCCCACAAAAAAGTAAGGTTGAAATTCAGAGGTTTTAAACTTAGGGTTTCTTTAACACAGGTTTTTTTGTTTTTATTTTTGTTTTTAAGAAAACATAATTCTTTAAAATGAGAGAGTGTCTCTCTCAAACACGCAAGCTCACAGGTAGCTGTGCCACGTCCAGAAGAGGCAACTTCATGCATGGGCTGTGGATCCCAAACACCCGTTAAGTAAGAATCCTGGGCAACTCTAGCTAAATTATTCAGCTTCTCTGAGACTCAACTTTCTCATCCTTAAATTAGGAATATCACCAAAGGCTTCACCGCATCATTAGAGAGATTTTCTAAAAAACATGTAAAGCAACTAGCACAGTGCCTGGAATAAAGAATCTGCTTAAAAAATAGGGGCATTGTCTCACTTTTCATGTTGTTCCAGAAAGCAGATAGTGCATCTGCGAGTTTTACGCCTGCAGACTGACGGGACAGAGGAGGCGATGGGAAGGTGGGAGAAGGTCGAGGAATGATCCCCTCAACAAGAGGATGGGTCATGAATTAGTTTTTCACAACACATCTGACATACGATATTCGTGAATTTCTCCATGAGGTGGATCACTGAAACTAGGATGACCCACCCAGATCTTGCCAGTTAGTACATTTTAGTAAGGAGGTTCAAGAACGCTAAAACCATCTGCCCATGTGAAGAATCACATTTCACCAGAAGCAAAGTAAGAGTGGCTTCTGAGGCACGAGGCTGAATGAAAAACAGAGAGTAGAGAAAAGGACGTGTGGTCCATTCCCATCTATAACAGGAGGGGAGGGCAGACATATGCAGTTGCTGCGTAGATTTGTAAAAATGGAAGGACTGACTAAAACCCAATAAACTTGATCGCCACAAGGGAGGGAGGAACCAAGCTGGAGAAGGCAGGGAGAGAAGCTTTGGAGATCTCACTCTGGAATCACACAAATGGTCTCCGTAATTACACAGCAAAACTGATTTGAAAAAAGGCAATCCCTAAAGTTAAAAATGAATCAAAGTTAAATGTTTACTGAGTTGGTAGCTTAACTATACAAAGAGGAATTATTTCAAGTGATTTTAAAATCAAGTGATTTTGACTGTTCATCCCTAGTCAGATATACTCTAGGGGAAAAAATTACTGCAAAACCGTTATTTTCAAATAATTACATTATTTATAAGGATACTGTCATAGTTATTCTGAAATTATTATCCATAGTGGTATAAAGCAAATACTTACTTTAATATCATTAAATAATTAAAAATTACATTACATTAAAATCACATTAAAAATTTCAGTGTTAAGAAAAAAAGAAACTAAAAGTAGTTAAGTACATCCTGCAGTCTAACTAGAATTGGAAATATCAGTATAAACTAATCTCTTTCTTTTAAGATTTTATTTATTTGACAGGGAGAGAGAGAGAGAGAATGCCCACAAGCGCACAGCACGGGGAGCAGAAGTCGGAGGGAGAAGCTGAGCAGGGAGTCCAACACGGGGCTTGACCATGATCATGACCCGAGCTGAGGGCAGAGCTTCACCAACTGAGTCACCCACATGCCCCAGGATAAACTAATTTTAAAAAGAAAAAAGAAGGAAGGAAAGAAGGAAGAAGTCCTTGCTAGCCCTTTTAATTAAAAAACGCTATAAATAACAATGAATCCAGCATCCATAAACACCCTTAGAACCCAGATTATAGTTTCTAAATACCATGACCCATCAAAAGGAACTGGCCCTTTGGAGAAATGGCTAACTCCACAAATAAGGTAGGAAATGTAGAGAAGAGCCTGGAATAAATACCAGAAGTTAAAGAGGCTCTTAAAGGCAACTGGAATTGTCTCAGAGGACTCAAGAGTCAACTCCAAATTGTTCCCACTACTCAAAAACAAGATAATTAGAGCATCAAAAAGAAGAACCCCTATTGTGTACTAAAACATATAAAAATATATATTTTTTTAAAACCTCATGATTTAAACAAACAAAACAAAATCTCATTGCTCACTTTAGAAGGGGACAGGAAACTAATTATTCTGGAAACTGGTTTTTAAAAGGTGTGCTGAGGGGAGAGATTAAAGAATTTATTCTGCCTTTTCCGTACGAACTGTATCTCTGGGTCACTAAAGAGATGAGGAGAAACCCAGTGAGATACAGGAGGAAATGTACATCACACCATCTATGAAATATTCTTGCCATTACTTCAGTCCTGAATCTGATCAAGTTTACAGATCTACTACCAGTTAATGACAAATATAGTAGTCAGGGAACATTCTGAACAAACTTAAAACAATGGTCTGGAATATGGGAAATCCTACAGAGCTAACAACCTAGTTTCTAAAGCACGGTGGGGGCTGTGGGAGAACCCAGTGAGAGAGGGAATTCACAGATCCAGAGAGATGAGATGCATCAACCAAACGTAACATATGAATTGTGTGGAAACTAGAGCTCGAACAAAACAACTATTTTTTTTTTTTAAGTGTGAGCAGGAAATCTGAATACCAGCTATCTGATATTAAGGAGTCATTGTTAATTTTTTCTTTTGTTAGTGGCACTGCAGTTCTGTTTTTAAGTGACTGTTTATCTTTTAGATACATACGTGCAGAGACCTATGGCTGAAAGGATATGCCATCAGTGATTTGCTTCAAGGTAATGTGAAGGGAGAAGGAGAGAAAGAGTACTAATAAAATAGGACTGGCCACATGGTGACTGGTGACAGACACACTGTGAGAGCTCACTAGTTAGGACTTTGTTGTATTATTTTCCCTACTTTCGTATATGTTTGAGATTTTTCTGTAATGAAAGCTTTGGGATCTTTTTTTTTTTTTTTTAAGATTTTATTTATTTATTTGACAGACAGAGATCACAAGTAGGCAGGGAGGCAGGCAGAGGGGTGGGGGAAGCAGACTCCCCGCTGAGCAGAAAGCCCCATGCGGGGCTCCATGCCAGGACCCTGGGATCATGACCTGAGCTGAAGGCAGAGGCCTTAACCCACTGAGCCACCCAGGTGCCCCTTTAAAAATTTTTTTTTTTTTTTTCTGATTTGGGATCTTTTAAGCAGAAATCCAAAGGGCCTCTCTTCTGCTTCCCGAGACAATTGCTTTAAATGAAAAGATATAAGCTCTTAGAGGTTTTCTTAGGTGGTATGGTGACTGTAGTCAAGAAAATTGTCCCCTACGTGGCAATGTACCTAGCTGTAATCTGAGTAACGTCTTCCCTTGAGGACAGACCTGGGAAAATGCATATGGAGAAACATGGTAGAGAAGAGCAAGGCTCTGCAGATAATCCTGGTATCAAACTCATGGCTTCGCCAAGAACAGTTTAATCTCCCTGAGCCTCTGGGAGATGCAGACAAGCCTCACCTCCCTGACAATTCTGCTGTGAGCATCACAAGAGCTAAAACATGAAGGACCAGGATGCACCTGGGTAGCTCAGTTGGTTAAGGGTCCGACTCTTGATTTTGGCGCAGGTCAGGAGATGGAGTCCTGTGTCGGGCCCCACACTCAGCGTGCGCCTGCTTAAGATTATCTTTCTCCCTCTGCCACCCACCTCCCCCACCCACACTTGCTCTCTCTCTCTCAAAAACGAAAACATGAAGAACCTAGCTTAGAGCCTGCACTTAAAACTGGCACTTAAATATTTATTCACTCACCAATTTACCAAACATTAGAGGATCTAACTCTGGGTCAGACTCCAGGTTAGGGGTGAGAGATAGAAAGACACAGAAACCAGGAAAGCAGATTAACGATGACAGTGGGTTTTAAAAATTTTTGGACCTAGAATTCCATATCCAGCAACATTATCAATGAAGGTGAAATAGACACATTTTTATAGCATTTACTAACCATACACTACATATGCAAAAGAGGAAAGAAATCAAAGTCACCCAGGGAAAAGAAAAGTACTTCCCTCAAAAAGAAAAAAATTCCTACAAAAAAGACTGGGATATTTAGAAGATTCTCATTTGGGTAGCGAAGTTTGAATGGCACAAGAGTACACTTTCTTCCCAATGGGCCCAACTGCATTTCCGCCATCATAACATTATACAAGCTGGATACCTGCTGCCACCTCCTAAAACTAAGTTCTCAAGGAAGCACAAAAGAACAGATCCAGAAAGACAGTTAACAGTGTAACTAATCATGGTGAGAAGAGAGCGATGGAAGGCACAGTGTGGGCGCTACATTTATGTGCGGGCGCTACATTTACACTCCTTTACAGAACTGACCCAGATATATTGGTCCAAGTTGACAAGACAAGAAATGTATAGCTTCCAGGAAAATGGTCACAGTAGCTGGAAGAAGAGTCGGAGAGGGAGGACCTAAGGTTCTCCCCCCAACCCCTTCATTTTATATTCTCCTGTTTTAAAGATTACACGCATTTATCACTTTAAATTTTAAAGATTACGTGTATTTATCAGTTAAAAAGTGTCACGGGAAACACCTTCTCTGCTAAAATACACTTAACCCACAAGACGGACTCTGAGTTTGCCAACATTTATGCTTCCCAAATACTGGAAAGTTCCTGAGGTGGCTGTGTTAGATAATTCCACTAGTCCTCGCCAGGAGCGGACGCCCTCTCCAAGGGAATATGTACACTGGAGAGACGTCATGTGGTTAAGATAAAGACACAGAAGACAAGTCTGTTCCTAAGCTTCCTAAGCTATAGAACCCAGGAGCCAACAAGAGTGCCACAGCAGGAAATCTCCCCCACCCCTACCCTCTCCAGAGAAGCAGCACCAACTAAAGCCAAATGGAAGGAACTGCTGGTGGCCAGAGAGGTGGGGTGAGGGGATGGACAAAAGGGTCAAGGGGATTAAGAGGCACAAATTCCCAGTGACAAATCAGTCACAGCCATGACGTACAGCGTAGGGAATACAGGAATACTGGAGTAGGGCTGCATGGTGACAGACGGTGACGACACTTAGCGTGGGGAGCCCTGAGTGATGTAGACAATTGTTGGATCACTGTGTTGTTGTACACCTGAAATTAATATAATATTGTGTGACAACTATGCAATTAAAAAAAAAAGACAAAGCTGAATGAGGATTTCTGCAGCAACATCACAGAGCTGGGGCCAAGAGAAAAGAAACAAGAGGGGTGCCTGGGTGGCTCAGTGGGTTAAAGCCTCTGCCTTTGGCTCAGGTCATGATCTCAGGGTCCTGGGATTGAGCCCCGCATCCAGCTCTCTGCTCCGCGGGGAGCCTGCTTCCTCCTCTCTCTGCCTACTCGAGATCTCTGTCTGTCAAATAAATAAATAAAAATCCTTTTTAAAAAAAAGGAGAAAGGAAACAAGAGATGGCCAGCACGGAGCTTCCGAAGGCACGCCTCAGCAAGCAGCCACCGGGGTGAAACGGTGGCACTCAGGCTGCAGAGACAGTCTGAGACAGTGAGGGGCGGGGGAGAGACCTGAAAGCCAGAGGTAACC
Source organism: Lontra canadensis (assembly GCF_010015895.1). Lineage (NCBI taxonomy): Eukaryota > Metazoa > Chordata > Mammalia > Carnivora > Mustelidae > Lontra > Lontra canadensis. Next base: position 4,048,761 of record NW_022631085.1, on the reverse strand, counting down.
CCCTCATAATCCTAAGTCAAAGAAACAGGAACGCAATGAAGGTGTAGACGGAGGACACAGGACAGAAAGGACTGAGTCTGACTAGGTTCTGCCACAGGCTGGTGGTTTCTAACTGCGTTGAAACCACGGGGAGAAGCAGCTTCTGAGACATTCTGGTATACAGAGGGCTGGTGGGGATTTAAAAGGCAGTACCCACTGAAACGGTCAAGGATCTTTTCTTCATTTGGTTGCTGCTTTATTATTTCAGTGTCGTGTAAGGCTTTCGTGGGTTCACTTGTGACACTGGTTTACCTGATTTTTATAATACACTCCTAATCTAAAACTTCTCCAACCACAGGCATTTTCAAGACTCAGAGTCTTAGGTTGGGAGCAAACTACTTGCTACCTGAGGAAAGAAGCAAAGAGTCTCTAGCAATTCCAGCAGTTCCTCCGCGGGCTCTGCCCTGCGTATGGTGTCAAAACATCTAGAATTTCAGAGCCAGAAGGGATCTTAGCATTTCTTTTCCCAACAAAATGCCTAATTCAAGATGAGAAAACAGAGGCAGACATTGGGCTCTGGATGGGTATTTACTGAAGGGAAGAGTGAATGAAGTCGTTTCCACGGTACCAGGAGAACCAGAGCTAGAACCCTTGTCTGCACGCTCCCTGGGGTCAGTCCCCGGGCCTCGCGATGGCTTCTGCTGCGATGGCCTCTTTGTCTCCACAGGGGCAGCTCCCCTTTTTGCTAATGTGATATGCTCACTCAATCACTCTGGGAAAGCACTAGCCTTCTACGACAGTCAGGTGGAATCTGGAAACCCTAACTCCAATGTATGCTTTAGCATCTCCTATATAAGCAGGAATTCCCAGGAGCGACGACACTGTCAAGGAAGGCCGCAGTGGAGTCTCACAGACAGAAAACACGAGAAAGAAGAGACCAACCAAAGGGTTTTCCCCAACAGTTGAAAAAAACGCCAACTGTTGATCTGTAGACACGACTGACCAAAGTCTCTTGAGGGCAAAATGGCTTTGAGGGCAAAGTGGCTTTGGAAAACTGTTTTCTTTAATTAGAGAAGATTTTTTTTAAAGATTTTATTTATTTATTTGACAGAGAGATCACAAGTAGGCAGAGAGGCAGGCAGAGAGAGAGAGGAGGAAGCAGGCTCCCCACCAAGCAGAGAGCCTGATGCAGGACTCGATCCCAGGACCCCAAGACTACAACCCAAGCCAAAGGCAGAGGCCTAACCCACTGAGTCACCCAGGTGCCCCGAGAACATTCTTAATAAGATGAGAATGGTAATACCACCTGTCTTTCGGGGAAGGTTTCAAACTTCTGCTTATTTTAGGGGACTAAACACCTACTAGGGAGATTTTAAATATTTTAGCATCCACTGTAAGGAAGGATTCTTTGAACACCATGCTAACCTGTATTTATTCAGAATTCATGCCACCCAACCAAAGCTCCTCCTCAGGCAAATTTACGTCTGGCCCAGTTTCCCAGAATCTAAGCCCTAGTGTGGTCCAGTTATTGACTACAGGCTCCTTGAATATTCTGGACACCGAATCCATCACAGACAAGAAAAGAAGCAAGCGCCGCCACACCAATGCAAACAGAGGAAGCTGATGTGCATTTCTGCCAGCATAGCTCCCAGCCCAGGGGAGAAGCTCGGCTGCAGCGCTCCCAGGGTCTCAGAGTCCATTCGCTAAAGCTAGGAGAGGGGAGGTTCCCGCAGCCTTCCCCTGACCACAGGGCCCCCCACCCCGAAATCTGCACTGTACCTTTAATGAGGAAGGCCTGCACGTTTGTGTTTATACTTATGCCGTTTTCACCATACTTCAGCCTCTTATTTTCTTCATAAGTATTAATTGTTTAAAAAAAGAAATGGAAAGGAGAGGAACAAAAAACAACAACATGTCAAGTTTACAGCATATGGAGAAGAAAAACAGACAAAAGATCACAAAGGATGGGAGGGAGGGAAATGGAGAGAGACTACTGTCAGTGTCCTAGGTTGGCTATGAGGTGGTGTGATTTTCACTTGAAGATCTGCTGTGATACATGAAAGGAGCACATGATCATTTCTAGAGCAGTGCTTGGACAACAGATATACGTGAACCACAAATGCCATTTAAAATTTTCTAGGAGCCAACATTTAAAAAGAAAAAAAGTGAAAAGGATCCAGTGAAGTTGATTTTAATAATATTTTATTTAGCCTAATATATCCATAATATTATCATTTCAACATGTCATCAATTCTTCAAAATCTGATGTGTATTTCAAATTGACAACACACATCAGTTTGGACTAGCCACACGTGAAGTACTCAACAGCCACATGTGGCCAGTGGCTACCGTACTGGAAAGGGCAGTTCTACACCTGGGGTCAGCACATTGTTCTGTAAAGGGACAGAGAGTACACAAACAGAGTTTTGTGGGTTTATGGTCTCTGTCAGACTACCCAAATCTGCCACTGTAAGGCAAAGCAGCTAGAGGCAAGATGTAAATTAAGAAGCATGGCTGTGTTCCAATAAAACTTTATAAAAATATGTGGACCGGATCTGGCCAATGGGCTCTAGTTTGTCGGCCATTATTCTGGAGCAAGGACTAAAAAAATAACACAAAGAGGTAAAAGCAAAAAAGTCAACAGAGAAGATAAACAGGATGCTAACATATCAGCAAGTAATAACTCAAACACAAGTCATTCAAAAGGCAATAGAAAAGAAGAAAAGAGGGACAAAACCCAAGCAGGAAAAATAGAAAACAAATACCAAGATGGGAGGAAGACCTATCTGTATCATTCATTAGATTAAATGTAAAAGAAAGGGGTTGTCAGAATGAATAAAATAGCAAGACCCAAGTATATGCTGTTTATAAGAAATGTACTTTATAAAGACAAGTTACCAGTAAAAGTCTGAGTAAAAATATAGTATGCAATAATCGAGGATAAGAAACAAGAGTGCCAATATTAATTATCAGACAAAATAAACACCAAAAAAGATTATTACTAGATATCAAGAGGAATACTCCATACTGATGAAAGGGGCAATTCATTAAGAATACATAGCAATCCCTGGGGCGCCTGCGTGGCTCAGTGTGTTAAAGCCTCTGCCTATGGCTCAGGTCATGATCCCAGGGTATTGGGATCAAGCCCCGCACAGGGCTCTCTGCTCAGCAGGGAGCCTGCTTCCTCCTCTCTCTCTGCCTGCCTCTCTGCTAACTTGTGATCTCTGTCAAATAAATAAACAAAATCTTAAAAAAAAATACATAGCAATCCTTAATAGACACACACCTACCAAAAGAGCTGCAAAATACATGAAACAAGAAATTGATACAGTTAAATGGAAAAACAGATTTACAACCACAGTTGGAAATTTCAACACCTGTCTCAGTCGGTGAAAGAAAAAGTAGACCCCCCCCCACAACTCCCCCCCAAATCAGTAAGGATATAGATTTGAGCACCATGAACCAATGTAACCTGAAATGGCAGTAATGAAATGTTCCACCCATTCAAGTGCATGTGGAACATTCACGAAGACAGACCATATGCCGGGCCATAACACCAATGTCAATAATGTCTTGTCTTCCGGGTCAAAGAAGAAAGCACAAGAAAAATTAGAAATTACCTTCTAATAGAAAATAGTATAAAGACAATCTATCAAAATCTAAGGGATGTGGCTAAACAGTCTAAAGGAAAATTTATAGCTTTAAATGCTTTTTTTTTTGCTTTAAATGCTTTTATAGAAAAGAAGAAATATATAAAATCAATGAGTTAAGTTCTCATGTTAAAAAGCCAGGCAAAGAATAACATTAAAATATAAAACAAGAAATAATAAGAACAAGGATATAAATAAATGGAAAAAAAAAAGACAAAAAAAAAAAACAACCAATAAAAAGCTGAGAGAATTTGAAAGAATTAACTGAATTAACTGATAAGCACCCAGCAAGGAAAAGAGCGAGTAAACACATATTACCAATATGAGAAAATTTTAAAGGGACATAGTTATAGATGCTACAGACATAAAAATTGTAAGGGAACATTTTGAGCTAATAATTTTATGCTAACAAATTTCGCAGTTTAAATGAAATGAAATATTCCTTGAAAAACACAAATTACTAGAAGTGATCCAAGAAGAAAGAGAAAATCTACACAATCCTGTAACTATTATAGAAACTGAGTCCATAATCAAAATCATCTCAGAAAAAACTCGTATTCACTGGTAAACTCTACCAAAAACTTAAAACAAAAACAAAAACCACCCTATACACACTGCTGGAAAATAATAAAAGAGGAACGTCTTAACTATTTTTATGAGGTCAGCATAAACCTGATAACCAAAACTTGAAAAAGATTTTAAAAAAAGAAAAAATTCCAATCTAGTATTTCTCATGAACAAAAAGATATAAAAATACTTAACAAAACATTAACATATCAAGTCCAGCAGCACACAAGAAGGATAATACATCAGGACCAAGTAGGATTTCTCTCAGCAATACAAAATTATTAAGCATTTAAAAACCAATTGATGGCATTCAAAATACTAACAAAATAAAGAACAAAAACCATACAACTTAAAAAGATACAGAAAGGGCATCTGAAAATATCTGACATCTATTCAAACTTTCAGTAAAGGGGAAATGGAAGGCAACTTCCTAAACCCGAGAGAGGACTAACTAGACAATCTAAGGCCCAGGTTTCTGGGGAAACACTGGACTTCCCCCTCTCTATTACTGGAAACAAGACAAGGATATCTACCCTTCCCACTTCTATTTGACAATAGACCAGAGGTGCTGGTCAGTGCAATCAAGCAAGAAAAAGAAGACATGCAGACCAAAAAGTAATAAAACTGTTGTTAATAGCATGCCAAAAGGATTGTGTGCCTAAAAAACCCTGTGGAATATTAAAAAAAAAAAAAAAAAACCTATCAGAATAAGTCAATTTTAAAAGGTTGCAGAATACAAAGTCGATACACAACAGTTAAGATGTCTATAGAGAAGCAGCAAACAATTTGAAGATGAAATTTAAGAAATTTACATTTACATTTACATTTAAGAAATTTACAATGGCATCAACAATGTAAAATACGTAAGAAGAACATTAACATTAGACTTTTAAGACTTCCACAGTCAAAACTACAGAACAGGCTGAATGAAGAAAGAGGTAAGAGGACTGTAAAATTTGTGTGGAATACAAAGGATCTAGAATAGCCAAAACAATCTGACAAAGAATAACAATGTTGGAGGGTTTATGCTACCTGAGTTTTAAGACTTACTATAAAGCTACAGGAATAAGAAAGTGTGATATTGGCCCAAGAACAGGAATAAAAATGATTGGAATAGAACAGTCTAGAAATAGACCTACACATACACGGTCAACTTATTTTTGACAGAAATGCCAAGTCAACCCAATGAGGGAAGAGAAGTCTTTTTAACAAACGTTCCTGGAACAAGTGGATATCCATATTTAAAAACAACAACAACAACAACTAAATCCTGACTTCTATCTCATTCCATATACAAAATTCATTTGAAATGGGTCATGATTTAAATGGAAAAACTAAAACTATAAACCTTCTGGAAGAAAACCGGTGCTACCTTAGAGTAGGCTAAGATTGAACCATGAAAGAAAAAAAAAAATCATAGACAGGACTCCATCAAAATTAAAAATATCTGCTCATCAAAATCACTAACGAGATGAACATGCAACCCCAGATTCAAAAAACACATTTGCAGCACATACATCTATGTGACAAAGGGCGTGTCTCCGGAATACATAAGAGAACGCCCACCGATCAACACTAAAAAGACAAAAACCCAATGAGAAAATGGGCAAGAGGTTTACACGCCACCTCCAAACGAAGATACGGGAATGGCCGGCCAGCACACAAAAAAGTGGTCAACATCATTAGCCACCAGAGAAATGCAAATTAAGACCACAATACACTACAATACCCATCTTGTGCTGTATAGAACAGCCGAAATAAAAGAGAAAGCAGGGGTGCCTGGGTGGCTCAGTGGGTGAAAGCCTCTGTTTTCGGCTCAGGTCATGATTCCAGGGTCCTGGGATTGAGCCCCGCATTGGGCTCTCTGCTCAGCAGGGAACCTGCTTCCCTTCCTCTCTCTCTGCCTGCCTCTCTGCCTACTTGTGATCTCTATCTGTCAAATAAATAAATAAAATCTTTAAAAAAAAAAAAAAGAGAGAGAGAGAGAGAAAGCACTACACCTTGGCAAGGACGCAGAGCAACCAGAATGTTCCCACCATACCAGTGGGGTATAAAACGGTACATCTAGTGTGGAGAACCATTTGGACGTTCTTATAAAGTCTAACACACACACACTTACCCTGAGAACCAACAACGCTACTCTTAGGTACCTACTCAAGAGAAATGGAAACATACGGCCACAAGACACTTTTTATAGCAATGTTTGTAGTGACCATTACATGATGGTCTCAAACCAGAAACAACCCAAGTGTCTACCAGCAGGAGAGGAGGTCAATGTTGTGTATTTATACAGTGGAATACTACTGAACAATGAAATAATAAATTCCTGGTACATACAATATCAAGGGAGGGTTTCAAAAAATGTTAAGTGAGGGGCGCCTGGGTGACTCCGTCAGTTGAGCGTCCGACGCTTGGTTTCGGCGCAGGTCATGATCTCAGGGTGGTGAGATTGAGCCCCAGGGCCCCATGACTGGCACGGAGTCTGCCTGAGATTCTTTTCCCCTCCCTTCCCCTCTGCGTCTCCCCCAACTTGTGTGCTCGCTCTAAAATAAATAAAATCTTAAAAAAAAAAAAAAGTTAAGTGAAAGAAGCCAAACACAATACGATTCCCAATATGATTCCATTTTTTTTTTTTTATAAATTCCAGGAATAATCAAAAGTAATACATAGTCACAGATAGGAGAAATGGATGCTTAGGGCAGTAGAGGGTTGGGGTTGCTTGAAAAGGGCCAAAAGGAAATTTGGTGAAGAGACAGAAATCGTCCATGTCCTGCTTTGGGTGGTGGATACATTGCTGCATAGAACTCTTATAACTCTGAACTAACATTTTAGATCTGTTCATTTTATTGTATAGCATGTCTTGATTATTAAGTAGGCTTCACAACCATCACAGAACCCGATGAGGGTCCCGAACCCATGACCCTGGGATCACAACCCTAGCTGAGACCAAAAGTTAGAAGCTTAACTGTCCCAGCCACACAGGCACCCCATATCTCAATTTTTTAAATCTCTAAAAAGCCATTTAAGGGGCGCCTGGGTGGCCCAGTGGGTTAAAGCCTCTGCCTTCAGCTCTGGTCATGGTCTCAGGATCCTGGGATGGAGCCCCACATCGGGCTCTCTGCTCAGCGGGGAGCCTGCTTCCTCCTGCCTCTCTGCCTACTTGTGATCTCTGTCTGTCAAATAAATAAAATCTTAAAAAAAAAAAAGTAAATAAATAAATGCCATTTAAAAAGCACAGAGGGCAATCCAAAATATTAACAGTGATTGCTTCTAGGTGATGGGATTATGGCTAATATTTTCTTCTGTCAGATCACATTTTTCTAATCTTTATCATTTTCTGTAATGAACTTTCCCCCGTTTTCTATACCCATGTTTTGTCATTTCACAAAGATACCCATGTTTTGTCATTTCACAACATGTGACCGCTCCCTATCTTCTGAGGGACGGATTATGGGTAATGAGGGGAAGTATGCCAAGTTCTCTTCCTACAGCAGACATGTGGTTCAGTGTCTCCAAGGAATCCCAAACGAGGTCGGAAGCCCAGGCAGGAGCATCACGGGGGACTGCGGGGAGGAGAGGGTGGATTGGACCCAGGTAAATTCAGCTCTGATCCTGGTTCCTTCACTGAACTGGTGGGCGGGGTCACAAGAGCCTCTGCTTCCACACCCCTGAAACTGAACCACCCCGATCCTATCTGCCTCAAGGGGGTTTTGTGTTTTCGTTAACTCCAAGACCTGTGGGTCTAACAGCGAGAAGGAATCTGTGTAGCAGTAACTTCTGGTATTATGTGGAAAAAAAGTCTTTCTCAAAAGTCAGATTTAGGACTTAAAATCCCGTGAGAAGCAGGAAGACAAACTATTGCTGGAACAACTCTGCCCTTTTAATTCAACAGCTGAGAACTCTTACCTATTGGTGTGGTAGTAGTGATTCTGCAGAGCGTAGGATATGGACTGAGTCTTTAATCGTTTTCTCTCAACCTCCTGCCAGGTATCTTCTGTCCACTTCCTCTTGATCTGCTTCTCCTCGTGTTTTTTCCCTACATATTCAGCATAGGTCTGGATCCGATAGCTTTCTGCATATTTGCTGGTATTGACAGCTACAAGGAAAAGAAAAAAAAAATCCATATTAAAAAGTCTGGCCTAGTCCCGGAGATGTCATCTTTGAAAGGGGCCCTGAGGTCGTCAAAGAAACCAGAGATCTGGGTCTGCGTTCTGACCCCAGCTCCGCCACTGAGAAGCCGGGGGCCTCTGGGAATGTCCCGTGGGCTCTCCAAATCTCAGTGTTCTCATCTGGAGGAAGAAGTCACTGCGCCCCAATCTTCTGATGGCCTGAGAGTGCTCTGTAAACTATAAAGAACCATAATGGCAGTAAGTGAAAGGTATTTGCAGGTAACATTACTGCTTGAAAATTACTCATTTTCAGCGTAAGAAAATGGTGGGGGGGGGGGGGCGCAGACAACAACCCACTAAGGGAAAATTGTAAACCCTTACTTGTTAAAAATGAAAATGAAAGCGGTCCCGACAGCAGAGCTGACCACGCTGTCAGAAACCAAAGGTCTACCCTTTGTCTGTGCCCGGGGTTTTGCCCATGTTATGTCTCATCTCACAGCTCCTCCATCTGCAAGGGAGACAGTGCCTCAACTCACGAGCAAGTGGGGGCACAGAGGAGTGGCTGCCACGGGCCAGCCTGTGGCTCAGCAGCAGGGCTGGGTGCAAACCTAACCTGCTCCGACCCTAAGGCCATGGCCCTTCTCGTCACTGCGCCTCACCGCGAACTCTGCAAATTCAAGATATCGCCACCATACTTGAGGCTTGCCTCTTCTCCTTCCGCTTTTAAAGACTGCTAATTCTCTGTAATGTGCCTCTGGCTGGCAGGAGCATTTGAAAGCCGGAGCTTACTCCCTCCCTGGTGTTAATATTTCACCAAGGCCAGGTCAGTTTCCTTATAGTCTTTGCGGCCGGCTCCTCGGGAGACCCACTGGCGGATGGGTTCTGGCTCCTGCAGTTTGAGCATACGCTCTCCTAGCCTGCCATCAGACCACCGGTTACTACCCACAGACCGATGGCGAGACAGTGAGAGTCTGGCCGTGCTGGTTGGGGCCGTGAGGAGCAGACCTGGTACCCGGGCAGCTGCCCAAGCACCATGGTGTCTAAAACAGTCTGTGTACCCACTCCCAGCGACGTTCTTGGTACAGAGTCGTTCTCCCTAAATACCATGTGGATGAGGACATGGCAGAATACAGGCGGTGACAAGCCTGCAGTCCTTAAGCACATTAGTACGAGACAAGGGACTCTGGTACCACAGCGACCTTACATCAGAGGGCAAGACAATTAGCTGCATGAGAAGCAGAAGCTCTATGTATCCGACACCTGACACTTTTCATCCTTGCTCCAAGTAGACCAGATCTGCCTAAAACTTCCAAGCACAACTGTGGTTCACAGAATGTCATGCCCTAAATGTTCAGCTGTCTAAGGAGCAAAACATAACCACCACCACCACAAAACAAGAAGAAAAAAAACCCTCTTCTCATTAAAAAAAAAAACAACACAAAGTTTTACTAAGAAGTTTGTGTAACTTTTCAAATATCCACTTTAGAGTTAAAGAGAGAAAAAATGGGGTGGGGGAACCCCAGAATATTACAGAACTTCCCCATTATACAAAGTTTCCCAAAGAAGGAGAGTGAGTTACTGAAATGTGAGCTCAAAGCAGCGAGCTCTGACTCACTACCGAGGAGATAAACAGAAAAAGCATCCAGCTCTGGATATGTGCGACTGACCCAAGTCGCTCCTCAGCACAGAAACACAGAAACAGGATCCTTTCTCGAAAATCTTACTCCTCGGGACCGCTACTTTTCTTGCTTTCAACGGTCCACATTTCTGACTTTCCCCATTCATGTGACCAGACATCAAGCACCCATGCTTCTGTCCGGCAACTGCTCCCTGTCCCGGGGACCACGTTCCATATTCGGTAAAACAAGACAAGATTTCCATTCTCTTTAGCTTATCCTGTCACCCGCAAACTTCATGGAGGGGTGATTTCCCAGAAAGCATAGGACTATCTTACTAATACGGGCTAAACTATCAGTGTGACCCCTAATGAGAACCCACAGATTCTACCATTATTATTTGGTGCTGATTGTTGGCAAACGAGCCTCTCCTGGATTTTCCTCTTTAAGAGCCAGTCTTCATTCCGGCAGGTTTACTCTGCAGGCAGGCCCCAAAGGGATGACATCTGCAATAATCCCTCGCTCGAGTTTCCCTTGGACTCCCAAAGTAAAAGAGGAGGCGTGAGTCAATATTCCCCATGAAAGCAAAGGTGATGATAGCGTCGTAAAGGAGCCAAGATGATGTGTTTAACAGTATCCGGTTGTTTCCAACAATTGAGCTCGCAGCCCCACGGACCAACGTTACAAACAACTCCCTCACCACGGTGGGGAATGCATCCGAGCACATGTGGAATTAGGATCACTTAAAAGGGGAAACAAATAACAACCCGCTTTTCACTGCTGGCCTTCACATAGCAGTCATTTACCAGCATTCCTTCACGTCCCAGCAGTTCTGGATCTCTCGGCCTTTAATCTGGAAGCCAAGCTCTGGCTCCAAGCCATCCCTCCTCGAATGGATGAATCAGCAAAATGAATTGGCTGTCAGCTGTGTCCTCCAGTGATTCCAGCTCGCCTGTCAGAAGCAGCATGTAGCAGGCTGCCTGGTAACACTAACCTTTTCCAAATTTGTCAGGGAAATGATTCAAGGCCATCATTCAGTCGTGCCACTTGGTTAGAGCCTCTGGGGAAAAGCACATGCCGACGGCCCTCCGGGCTTCCGGGCAGGTGAGCGGGGGCAGCTCTCCTCCCGTGGGCTCTCCCACTCACAGCTTCCCCACATCAAGTCTGCTCATCTCCTAACACTCTCACCCATTACAACATTTCCTCTCCACAAGGGCCCCGTGAGAAAGGGACACTCTAGTCATCACACAGATAAAGAGACTGAGATCAGGGAAGCTAGGCTGCTTGCCGAAGTCCTATAGGTAAGCCACAAAGCCGGTTTGGAACCAAAATGTGATTTTTTTTTTTTTTTAATATAATACTGTCACGGGTCTGCCATATTTTTTAAAATGTATTTACATGTTCATTTAGACTGGCAATTATCTTCTAAAATGTATCCTTTACTAAGAATTTTAAAGAATTACTTAAAGTGTTTTACTTTTTTTTCCTAAAAATTAAGAACTTTCCATTACTGTCAGGCAAAGTCTCTCCAAATAAGTTGACAGAGATACATTATGATTATGGACACGATGACTTAAGATACAGATTCCTTCCTCAATTCACCTACAGACTGACGCCAATAAAAAGAAATTCTGCATTTTAATAAAGCATTGAAAAAATTAAAAATGAAATTTAAAAAAAAATCTCGACAGAAAAGAGAGCAGGATTAGTAAGGAACTGGGGGAGGAGGTCGACTGCAAAGGGGATAAGGGAATTATGGGGGTGACGGAGCCATCCTTTATCTTCACTGTGGTCATGGTTACATGACTGTATGCATTTGCTGAAACAGAGCTGTAAACAAAGAGGGTATCTTTACTGTACAGAAATTATACCCCAATTATTCTGTGGAATTGGCAATGTTAACTCCAAAAGTTAAACAGAAGAACAAACGGGCCAACAATGGCCCAGACCTTTCTGAAGAAGAGTAAAGGAGGGGGACGCTGCCTTGCTAAGCTATGAAAGCTTACTGTAAAGCTGGAGTAACTAAGACGGTGTAGCAATGGTACAGAGATCCACAACTGGACCGACGAGAGAGAAGAATCTAGAAACAGACGTACGCATCTGTGAAACTGATTTTTGACAGAGACAGCAAGACAGAGAATGTGGAAAAGGGAAAAGTTGGAAAAATTGTTTATCCATAGGAAAAAAATGAAGTTGGACTCTTAGTCACACCATACTGAAAAATCAACTCCAGATGGATAAAGAACTGAAATGTCAAAAGCAAACTCTGAAAACCTGAAAAGAAAATATAAGTGAGTAGCTTTCTGAGCTTGAAGTAGAAAAGAATTTGTGAAGATACAAAAAGTGTTAAGCGTTCAAAAAAGGTCAATTTGGTGTAACTCCATGGAATTAAAATTTTTGTCCATCAGCAGACACTTGAGAGAGTGAAGACAATCTATGAACTGGAAGAAGATATTTGTTAACGCCTGGAACTGGTGAAGGATTAGCACCAGAATCCATAAAAACGCCTACAAAACAAGAAGAAAACCCACAACAACAAAAAAAAATGGGCAAAGACACGAAAAGCATGCATAGTCATTTCATAGCAAAGGAAGCATATAATGCCAATAATTACATAAAGGGATGCTCGAGCTCAGGCAAAGACAAATTATGAGAACAGTATCATTTTCTATTTTACTGGCAAAAAATTTAAAAGACTGCTAAGAGCAATGGCTGGGAAGATGTGAAGGAATAAGATTTCTACTGGTGTAACCACTGTGGAAAACAACTTCGCAATCTCACGTAATGCTGAACATTCACACATCCTATGACCCAGCAGGTCCCCTCATGGACATGTATTAATACATGAGTATTATAAGGTAAATATAAGAACTTTGTTTTAAAGAACACAATGTTGTCACTATTCGAGAAAGAAGGAAAGCAGCAGTCCAAATCTCTACCGGCAGGTGAATGGAAAAACCGTTATATTTCCACAATGGAGTATCGTCTCACAGTAAACATAAATGAACTACAGCAACATATAAAATGGAGAGATCTTAAGAATACGACAGTGAATGAGGACTGCAAGTCCCAGAAGTCTATTTGTAGTCTGACTCTCTTTTTATTACGTTCTACAACAAAAATCAAACAATATATCCACTATATCCAGGGAGGGGGGCGGCGGTGGCGGCGGCGGCGGCGGCGGTGGTGGTGGTGGTGTGTGTGTGTGTGTGTGTGTCAGAGAGAGAGAAGAAAAAAGCAAAAAAATTATCAACACAACTTACCCCTGGTAGGCAATCAGGAGGATGGGAGGAGGAAAAGCAACAGACAGACGTAATTTATCAGCAATACAATAATCAAACAATATATCCACTATATCCAGGGAGGTGTCGTGGTGGTGGTGGTGGTGGGGTGTGTGTGTGTGTGTGTGTGTGTGTGTGTGAGAGAGAGAGAGAGAGAGAGAGAAGAAAAAAGCAAAAAAATCATCAACACAACTTTCCCCTGGTAGGCAATCAGGAGGATGGGAGGAGGAAAAGCAACAGACAGATGTAATTTATCAGCAATAGTTTAGTTCTTCGCTGAGTAGTGGTTTCACAGATGTTCATTACATCTTAAACAAACAAATTCTTTAGGTTTTCTGTTGTTTATCCTGTCCAACTACTAAGGGCCATTTCCGGTACAGACAGTCTAAGCTGGAAGGTGTCTGAAAGACGAGATAAGAGTCTCTCCAGGTTCAATGCCCCCAGTGACACGGTGGTGCCTGCAAACCGTGTGTGTGTGTGTGGCATGAGTGTGGCATGAGTGGGACCTTCCTCCAGAAGTGAGGCAAGTCAGGGCCGTCTGGCCCTCTGCGGGCTGAGATCAGTGGGGAGCGGCGGAGGCAGGGACACCCCCCAGCCCTGCGTGCACTGTCTGCAAAGGCCCCCGCAGCCGACACTAAGTCTCGGTGGTGCCAGATGCTGACGTTCAGAGCAGTCCAGCCCCTACAGGCAGGAGAAGCACTGACCTGAGACTTGCTCTGCCAGCCACGGGGTTACCCCAAAGGCACAGGTGAGGACAGTCCTGTGTACCCAGCAGCAGGAATGTCCACAGGATGACCTAGAGGCCAAGGGCGGCCTCTGCCAGCTCTGTGGCCGCAGCCCTGCTCCCGGGGCGCCAGCGGGTGCTTTCTGGAAGATGCCTCTCCTTCCCCCTCCCACAGCCGCGGCTCAGGCCCCTGCACCACATGCTGTCACTTGGGGTTTTCAGCCCACGCCAGGGGAGGGAGGGTGCCTAACGCTTTGTGTTTGTGTATTTATCTAAATACGAGCATACTGAATAGGAGTTTTGTCGTGTTCCAGATTATTCTAATCAGGCTGGGCTGGTAACAGATTGAACACTTCTTCCCTTTTACCAGAGAGAGAACGGCAGCTTTGACCCTGGATTCTAGTGAAAGCCAACTTTAAAATCTTCAAAGGAAGGCGCTCAAAACAAAACAGAACACACTCCACTGTACGGGTCACTAAGAACATTCTCTCGTGCTGGTGACTGCATGCGCCCACCATGGATGGGAGACGGCAGGCAGAGCCCGGGGCGCGTGTGGGAAGGTCCAACGGCAGCTCGCCACAGCAGGGCTGCTCTCCCGTGGTTCCCAACAGGTCAGGGCGAGCTGGCCAGTCAGATGGCCTCTGCTTTCCCCTCTGTCATCCCCTCTTCCCCTCCTGAGCCTGGTCCTTTCTTGAGTCTCTCTGAGAAGGCGCCAGCCCACTAGGGTGCTGTCAGGGCCCTTAGGAACAGGCTGCCTCATTCCCCACATTGCCCCAACATGGCCCGCGCTCTCTGAGGACAGGGCCCACGCCCCAGCCACGCTCGTAGCTCCAGAGTTCTACCTCCGTTCTTTTGCAGGAAGTTAACCAAAGATTATGACGGGAAAGGGGGCTGCTCAGAAGCACAGCTTTTGTATCTGTTGGCATTCTCTGTCCATGCAAGAGAGAAAATTCAGAAACGCTTCAGTTAAGAAGTCTGTCTTGAAGCCTGAGCTAGTGCACGAGAGCCCTGGACTGCAAGCAAGGAGCTGGCATTGACTCTGAAGACAGGCTCTGCAGGGCAGGGACAATTGGCACACGTGGCCGTGCCTGAGCCTCACCCGGACGCTGGGAAAGAAAGGCAGGAGCACCCCTGACAGCAGAGACTTGGAAAACTGGCCGGCTTGCCTCTGTCACCCAGTGAGGACTCAGGACCCTGGTCCCCTCTTCTTCCTTCCATTCAGTGGGCCCTGCTCCAACAGAGGGTAATTATTTAAAAACAAAATATATATATATACATATATATATATATATATATACATATATATATATATATATATTTTAAGATTTATTTACTTATTCATTTGAGAGAGAGAGAGAATGAGAGAGAGAGAGAGAACAGGAGAAGGGGAGGGTCAGAGGGAGAAGCAGACGCCCTTCTGAGCAGAGAGCCTGATGTGGGACTCGATCCCACGACTCTAGGACCATGACCTGAGTTGAAGGCAGTCGCTTAACCAACTGAGCCACCCAGGCGCCCTAAGGATATTTTTTAAAATTAAATAAGCTCTACACCCAGTGTGGGGCTTGAACCCACAACCCCAAGGTCAAGAGCTGCATACTCGCTGAATGAGCCAGCCAGGCGCCCCGAGGCGAATTATTTTTTTAAAAGCACTGCGGTTGAAAGAACGAAAATGAAGACACTGGAACGTGCTCCCAACCCCTGAGGATGGACAGACAAATACTGAGGGAAGAAGCAGAAGGCATGTGATCCCACCATCTCTGCCTCCCCGAGGTCTCCCCCCAGAGCCTGACACATAGGATGCCATGGCACAGAGACGTGCAGAGCACCACAGAGCCCCCTCCCCGGCACCTCAAGGCTGGGGGCAGGTGGCGGCAGCCCTGCCTGTTGACAAGGTTGAGAAGAGGAAGTGCGTGTGACCCTGGTTCTGCCACCTGCAGGGCATACCCATGGACAATGTGATCCCCCCACATCCGTATCACCTCCACAATCAAAGACACGCTGCTCCCACCCTCATTTCACCTCCCAGTTCTCTAACGAAGGCTAAGGAAGTAGCAACGAAAACTCTCTCTACAAAGTGGGTAAAGGCTGGTGTGTAGATATAATGTTTACTTAAAGCCTACGTTAAGAAAGAGAAGCAACAAAGTCAACCGGGAAAACCACAGTTCCGAGGCCACAGGGGCCTGGGTTCAAATCCTGCCTCACCGGCCTCCCTGGCTTCATTTCTTTATCCGTAAAATGGGCTTCTCTACTTGTTCTCTAAGGCTGCTAGGAAAAGTGGAGAGCGTGCATGCAAAGCTTTTAGCACAGGGCCCAGCACATAGTAGGTGTCTAATTAATGAGGCTCCTGCTGTTCAATCACAAAACCTATAGTTCAAACAGAAGTGTGCCTGAGCCAACAGAATACATTCCGCGGCTGACACAGAACCTTCGAGCTAGAAGTCACCTCACCTCCGTGACCCGAAGGAAGGGGGCCTCGCATAACCCGAGTCTGCCAGAGCTCACGAATACCACTGTCACGCAGACTGCAGATGCAATCCAGCAAAACCTTTCCCATGCGGAAGCACGGAGAGAAAATGGAAAACACGCGGACCAGTAATGACAACTGCACTCGACAAGTATAAAACCAAGAAGCCTTTAAGTATCCTATTTTCAGAAAGGTACGGAGGCCAAAGTAAGTTGAATCGTTTTCAGGAACTCCAGGGACACCACCATTGTCAGCCTTACAGACGTTCATCTCAGTCATTCATTCAGCAAACACTGGGGCTCGGTATTGTGCAGGGCATGGGGGCGGGGCAGAAGTAATGGGACATTCTCTGCCCCGAAGAGGCCCACGGTCTAGAGGAGAAAAGGGGAGGGAACAGACTGGAAGCGAGCACTAGGCAGGCCAGAACCCAGGCATGCTGCTTTTAACATGAGCAGGGGCAGGAGGGAAGGACAAGTCCGAACTAGCAAAAGGGGGACTGTGAGGGAGGGGTTGCCAGAGAGGCTCGGAGCAGCCCCGAGGCCTATGCCAACCACCCTAGACGTCAGTCACTAAGGAACACTGCTCCCACTAACCAGCCTGGTGGTGCGTTTGTTCTCTTTTCAGAGTTCCTGGCTGAAAAGTCAATGAGAAGTAAATAAAGCTATCGTTTACTGAGTACTTACTGTCTGGAAGAACTATGCTAACTGCTTTATAACAAACAAAGGTACTTAGATCTCATTTGGTCGTTTATTTGTCCATCCGTCAGTTTATGAATACAGACGCTGACGGATTCAATTCTCATTTGTTCATTCATTCATCTATCCATTCATGGGGGAACAAACACGCCATCCTCTAAGCCTCGGCAACTGGGGCCGTGAGGGTGGGTCAGAGACACAGGCCCTGTGTTCGCAGGGAGAGGGACAGCGTACAGAGCGCCACACACGGGCTGAGGGTTGGAACTTGGGGCTCCCCGAGAAGCTGGTCAAGCTCAGGACGCAGGGACCCATTCCCCAAGGAAAAGACACTGGGATCTTCCCTGAGATTTGAAAGGTGGGAGAATGCTGGGGGTGGGGGCTGGGCTCCAGGCGGAAGGAACAGGAAGTGACCAATCTCTGCATGAGGAAGTAGGACCAACATGGCAGAGACTGAAAAGAGGGTGGGAGGAGCCCTTGGTGAAGCCGGGGTCAAGGGCACAGCACAGAAGACCCATGGCCATGCAGTGTGCGGTGGGAGCCACTGCCGGCTGTTCAGTCAGGGGGAGGACATGATCTGATATGTGTTCCTACAAGGCCACGTCCCTGAAGGGGAAAGAACAGGAACAGGAACGGAGACGGCCCAGAGTAAGAGAAGAAGTCCTGGAAGAACTCCAAGGAAGGCCAACAGTTAATCACCGTCCACATGGGGATGAGCAGGCATGGGTACCTGGGAAGCCACGGGCTGAGGCGGTGGGGGTCTGATCTAGAAAGGACGGTGCCGTGGAATTCTAGGAGAGGGAACAGGCCGAGGTACTGAGGGGCGGGAAAGAGGAGGGGAGAGTCTGAAGGCTTTATGGCACAGAAGTTACAGGAACCTTAGCAAACGGAGGTCAGTGATGTGAGACCACCGCAGGATGACAGGGAGAGGGGACACGGCACAGGTGGCACAAGCACAGCACCGACTTTGCAGAAGGAAAGACGACCAGGAGCAAAGGCGAACCGGGATCTGGGAGTTTTTTGGGAACGTGGGAGGGATGTGGCAGGTTTCTGCACTGTTGGGAAGAAGTCCATGGGTGGGCAGAAAGGATAAGGGGCAGCGTGGGGCCCTGGAGAGGAGATGGGGCCCGGAGCACGTGGGCGGGATCCACTTCTGAGAAAAGAGTTGTGGGTGCAGAGCCTGCTGGATGTGGGGGTAGGACGTTACCCCTGGAAGCTGGCTGTTTCCTGGGCAGAAGGACTGGGTCTTCCTGAGAGCTCCGGGGCTGGAGACTGGGAGAGCAGGGGGAGGAGAACGGGCCATGGGCCAGTTCCTGACGAGGACCCAGCCAGAGAGAGCGGCCTTCTGTGCAATGTTACCCATGTGCCGCGCTGCTTCTCCTCAAAACAACCCCACAAGTTGGGCAGTAAATTCTATTTTTACAGGCCTCCCTGACTTTGATGCCATGCTGCTGACTATTTTAACCTACCCCTCAAGGCCATCAGCAAAGCAGCTGCTCTAAACCAAAGCCAAACAAACACACAAAAGAAGGTCTCAAGGACTGACAGAGTTCCTTAAAAGATGGTGTTGTGATGTGCAGAAGAGAAGGAATTTTAGGATGGGTCCAACAGGAGCAGACAGACTTCCAACAGTTTAGAAGTGAGTTACCTTGAAGTGGGGAGGAGAAGAGAGAGAGAGAGAGAGAACGTCCCCCCTTTTTATTTAAGACAAAATGCACAACTGAAAAAAAGAATTGGGAAGCAATCCCAAACTTACTAGTCCTCCGTGAACCTGACAGACAGCGTCAAGCCCTAAGTAATTTATACCATTCTTCATACTTCCTGGGAGAAAATCAAGATTGATGTCTCAACTACACAGGAACAATTTAAAGTGAAATCAAAGACCTCCTAGATTCTGCGAAACAGCAGATCCGAAGAGGCAGATCCTAAAGGTCAAGAACACTGAATAAATTCCACTCGAGGGAAGACGACCCAAAGGTCCGTGCCTGAGTTTTGCTATTACATAACAGCATCCTTAAGGTCTGCCCACATCGATCAGGAAGGACAAGTGAAAAAGAATCATGGTTTACAGCACGGTTACGCTGCACAAAGCGCATTATTAGCTCTCACCCTAATATGTTATCCTATATCCTGTAGTAACTTAGTATCTTCACGGGCTTCCACACACGCTCTCTCAGCTCTAATCCTACCTCCACAGAACAGCCTCATTGTGAATACGACAAAACGGAGCCCCAGACGAGTGCCTTGCCTGACGTCACAGTGCTAGCTAGACCGTGGACATGGCCAGATTCAAGGCACTGCGGGTACAACACCCCTGAGGGAGAGCCTCTCGGGCTCCAACGGCAGCATACCATGTGCAAGGGGTTTCACGCTACAAGAGCATCACGAAACAACACCCACCTGTACTATCTGCAACCCACTCTGAGGTCTTCTGTCCTGTTCCTTTCTACCTTATTTGTTCCTGCTGGTGTCCACCAGCCTTGAGTTCCTGACCCACGAACGGGCCCTGACCCGAAGCCTGAAACACGCCACGGCTCGCTGACACCCACCATTCAACGTGGCATTTCAGTGTGACAATGCGCTTTGTGTTCTAAAAGGTTAATCCACAAAAGAACTTTTAGGACACAACCGAGTCCCCAGCCAGAGCCTCCATGTAACTGAACCGCAGCCTGCGGGGAGAGGCTGGGTCCACAGTCAGAGTGAAGCGGGTTCTTTGATCTGGACGAGTTCTCCCCAGCAACACTCGGGATGCCAGAGAGGGACACGCACCCGGTAAAAAGGGACACTGTGTATGCACCGAGACGCTGCTTCTGGTGGCTGGTTGGGCTGTCACTGAAGCATTAAATCTGTCACAATATTAGTGCTAGGGTGATAAAGCATCAGCGCTCCATCTTTTCTCGACTTCGCACGGCCACCGTTGCAAAGTGCCTCCCAGCAGAGCTACATTTTCAGACTGAAAAGTTTCAAGCGGGAAAAGCTTCAAGTCCTCTTGTTTATAAGCCGACCAGATGCGGGTGTGCAGCAGTATTTACACTTTCATTAACTGTCTCTGCTGGATGTTTTGAAGCGGTTTTCATTTGATAAAGGAATTCACTTACACCTCCCGACTCAGCTTATCCATTAACCAAGCGAAACCAGGAGGGGAGGAAGGGACCTGGAGAGAGAGAGGAGAGGGATAGACCCTTATCAGCCAGGCAGGGCCGATCTATCTCACCTGCAAGGTGAGTCATTCCCCTCTCCCCCTCACCCGGGAGGGAGGGTGTCAGCCACCCAAAGCAGCCTCTCCCAACCTCGGAAGGGAGTCGCAGGATTCCGCAGAAACCTTGACTGCCTCTGTACTCGGTTCCCTCATGTTGCCCTGATTGCCACCGCTCTGGCCCCGCTCTGCGCTCTCGGGATGACGCCGTGATACTACCCTGTGACCCAGAACCCTTTCCCCAGCTCTGCCTTTTGTCTCCTCCTTTCTCCACCCCTGCAACGTACCTTAAGATTCGGAACATTATGAAATCTACTCGCCTCTTCAGTGCCCCCAGGACACCCCACACAGGATCTGTCACCACCAAAAAGCTTCCAAAAATTCCAACAAGCCTCGCTTAACATTCAGGCCAGCCACCTCCAGGCCTCCTGGCCCTGTGATTACCCTTTGTAGAGGGAGGATCACTTCCTAAGAAAAGGAATGAAATCTGCTCTCTGGATATAGGATGCCTTGGGACAATGAAACGCGTTTGTTGTAAATGGCAAAGCCTCACTTCAGAAACGACGTCTCCAAAAAGAATCACACACAGTAATTAAAGTTAAGTCTCATTTGCCCCCTCAATTTGACTCTTTACCTTGCTGAGATGTGCCCAACGACTAATTTATGTCACTGGTGGGTCCCATCTACAGGCTACACACTGAAACCCTGAGGATTACTAAACATGCCCAAAGGGCGACCCAAAACTGAAGGAGGGTTATTTTGATTTTAAAGTCCCATTCCATCTTGCCTTTCAAAATGGTCATTCTCTTCCTGCATCATTTTCCTCCCTTTATGTTACCTCATCTCCTCCCCACAGACTTCACGATTTTAGGGGGACTATTCACCTCTTTATTTTCTATGGGAGTCTCGTGCCCTGTTATATGGGAGGCCGCGCCGTCAAGGCTCCGTGGTCAGAACAGACAGGGTCCAGGTCTGACAAGGGCACGTTAAGCCGTCAGAAGCTGCAGAAGCCGACTTCTCTGGAGTCAGGCAAATCTATCTATACACAGGAGAGCTAGCGGGAGAAGGAAAGAAAGGAGAGAGAGGATGAGAGGGACAGAAGGACGGGGAGAGGGAGGGGGCGGGGAGAGCAGCTTCCCCCATCTGGTAAGTGCTTTCAGAAGGTGGCGCCTCCCCAAATCCAGAGAAGTAACGAGTTCTTCTCTGCTCCTGAACACTTACAGAACCTGTGAAATTTTCCTGCTAGCAGGAGAAAAAGGCAGATTTTTTTCTTAAGTGATATTGGCACTGTAAGCTTTCCTGCCTCGAGTTGCTAATATCTCTTAAGTTGTTCTAAATACTCATTTTGTTTTCTATATCCCGAGGAGAAGGTAATGTAGATCTTTTTGTCTATTTGGACGACCAATGCAAAATCAAACTGGTTAGATAATGTAATCAAGTCTTACATTTATTTATTTGACAGAGATCACAAGTAGTCAGAGAGGCAGGCAGAGAGAAAGAGAGGAGGAAGCAGGCTCCCTGCTGAGCAGAGAGCCGGATGCAGGGCTCCATCCCAGGACTCTGGGATCATGACCTGTGCTGAAAGCAGAGGCTTTAACCCACTGAGCCACCCAGGCGCCCCCAAGTCTTACATTTTTAAAAACATTTTCATGGGGGGGCCGGGGGGGGGGGGGGGGGGGGGGTGGAGGTGGGGTCAGTTGTTAAGCCTCTGCCTGGCTCAGGTCCTGATCGCTGCATCCTGGGATGGAACCCCCTAACAGGCTCCCTGCTGGGCAGGAAGCCGCTTCTCCCTCTCCCACTCCCTGTGCTTCTGTTCCTTTTCTCACTGTCTCTCTCTCTCTCAAATAAATAAATAAAATCTTAAAAAAAAATGCACATGAATAAAAAGAAAAGAAAAAAGAAACAAAATGACTACTTATTTAAATAAATAATAAAATAAGTTACATGAAAAAATTAATAGAATGGCAGGTGTCATGACCTCACTACGCATCCAAGTATTTTGGAATGTTCTGTAATGTTTTATCTTAAAATTCCCAATGAACCACGGGTTCTCCTGTAACGTCAAAATACTTGACACAAATTAGGAAATTGAAGAACGACTTCTGAAAGTCATATATCAATACAGAACATGGACTGCTTGACAATGTAGCATCCATGGATTTTAAAAAGCACTTGGGGGCACCTCAGTCCGTTAAGCATCCAAGTCTTGGTTTTTGGCTCAGGTTGTGATCTCAGGGTTGGAAGATTGAGCCCCACGTCGGGCTCCACCCTCCGTGCAGCTCTATTCTGAGATTCTCTTCCTCCCTCCTTCTCCTTCCCCCTCTGCTCCCCCACCCCCACTCATGCATGTGCTCTAAAATTAAAGAAAAATACAGTAAAATCCTTTAAAAATAAATACATAAAAGTACTCTACACATTCGCTTTTCCCTAGAAAAACACCACCATCCTTTAAATCAGAACTGATGTCCCACCACTCATGCGTCTAGCACCAGCCGCCGTCTCCAGTTAAAGCATGTCAACTCAAGTATGTTTGTGTCGTGGCTGAATTTACTTAACCCACTTTTGCATAAAACTACTTTATGATTTTAATAAAGAAAAAGAGGACTGTGTGTTAGCAGCTTCCCTGGGACTCACGTGGAAAGCTCCACGGAGCCCATTCGTCCCAGCAAGCTCGTGGACAGTGCCTGGGGCCGGGCTGGGGCCGCAGTCAGAGGCCTTCAGCCACAGGGGAAGAACAAGCCAGGCTTGCTTCTAAGGCTACGAACGGATTCGTCAGAATCAGTCCCACAGCAAGACGGTGCACGGCTCTACGGCAGACTCGGGGTAATAGTTCACAGGCCTGAATCACAATGACGTCATACTGACTACCATTAAAAAGAAAAAAAAGAAAAAAGAAGAGAAGAGAAGAGAGAAAAGAGAAAAGAAAGTAACATGCTTTCTATAACTAATTCCCCCTCAAGACTTGATTTGGGAGTCAAACTGCCCAGCTTCTACTTTTAAGTGATAAAAGAGAACGGAAGAGATGGCGAATGTTATAATGCAGGCAGAGGCAGGAAAACTGAAGAAGTCGGCCTACATAGAGCCAAGGGCATCTCCTACTCCACCCTGAGCCACTGGTCAATCCAAGGTCCGAGAGAGGGCTTCTGGGTAGAGCAGGTAGAAAATAATCCCCACTGACTACACGGCACATTTCATGAGAATCCTCAAAGGAGGGGGTTGGAATGCTGCGTGGTGTGCCCTCCGCAGCTCACAACTGGTCGCCTCCCGCTGTACACACTCTCCCCACAAACCCGCTCCCCGGGGAACATGTCAGGTGGCCCGGGAGTCACAGGCGAGGAGCAGAAGGCACACTGATGGGGGCACGTTCTGTCTCTGGCTCAAGCAAGAGCGCCCTTGGCATTCACTGTGGCTGCCGGAGAGCTGGGGCCCACCCTGTCCTTGGTTCTCTCGATGCCTTGACTGAATGCTGTTTGGGTTATTTAAGGACCGGGGGTAGGGGTGGGTGGGGGGGGGTGGGAGTGTGACAGCTTCATGAGTTAAAAGATTTTAATGAAACAGTATGAGCCGGGTGGCCCAGTCATTCTGGGGAGGGACAGTCATCGCAGGCCTGCGGGACCGCCATGTCCCCTCTCTGGACCACTGTTCCTTCTGAGGTGCTCTCCACACTGGCTGCAGGGCGAGCATCCAGCACTGGGGGGTTGCAATAGTGTGCACGTGTGTGGGGAGACTAGAGGGGAAAACTGCATTTGTCCAAATAACCCTGGAAAATGTCCTCTGGAAGGTGCCGCCTCGGCCTCCCTCGTGGTTGTGCCTCCCGCCTGGTCGGGACACGCTGTGTTCCTTCCTCTCGCACACACCAGAGGCAGAAGGCAGCTTGCACGGGAGGCCCACGCTACTGAACACACAAGCATGCGCCCACACCACGGCCAGAACGTGAGGTCTGACAGTCACCTGCGGAAGGAGATCTGTATCTCCCGTTCCATCTCCGACTCACTTGGGTGCACACTTTCACTGACTGGAGTGACAAGCAAAACCAGTCTCGCTACCAAAAGAGTAACTCCTCCAAATGAGTACGTTTGAATCCACCCGAGCTGAAAAATGGCAATGATGCAACTGCGACTGGAACCCAGGGACTGTACGATCCACGCCTTGGGCCTGTCCTCCCATCACACACACACCCAGGCCAGTTCTCGGAAGACAAGGGGCGTGCTTCAGTCATTTCGCGTCACCAGTGACATTTCTGCAGGAGACGGTATCTAACAGGGCTAGTTCCCGTGGTTTCTCAACAGCCCTGCGCCCACAATCATGGCAAGCCACTGAATAAGCAGCACTGAACTTCCTAGGGCATGGACTTGACTACTGGAGATCGGGGAGGAAACGTTAAATAATTAATCTGATCATTTAAAACATTTTAATATTAAAAGAGATGTATTATAGAGGGGAATTTTTAAAATTTGTGACAATGGTTTAAATAAAACAGGGGACTACACAGAAATTCCAACGGCTCCTTTCTCTCTCCTTCCACCCCACCCCCGCCCCCAATGCCCTTGAGCGTTCCTACCTGCTCTCCTTTGGTGTTAGGGGTATTTAGTGGAAGTTCAGAGATTTAAGAATAATGTTCTCCTGCAGAGGCCCTTTGTAATAAATATTAGCTGAATGAATGACCAATTCTCTTTTCTGGGAGAGTGAGAATATCAGAGGAGGAAGAAAGCCTCACTTGCTCTTCTGGGCGGCAAGGAGCTGAATGTAATATACACACAGAGCCGTTTACACAAGACAATTTTACTCTAGATTTGTAAGGGACATTCACGGAGTTCTAAGGAGTTCTCTACAGTTAGAAGCAGTCAAAAGCAGTCGTGGAAAGAGCTGACTGGTACGAGAAAAGGGTAACGCAATATGTGTTTTTCCAGCAAAGGGGCCAGAAATGGATGTACTGTGGATAAGCAAGTAGAGGCAGGGGCAGCCCACGCTGTGCGGATGTGCTCTCACGGTTCCAATCAGTCTGACTGCAAGGGGTTCTAACCCACAGGTGTGTGGATACGATGGGAAGGTGGGAATCCTGTCCTGTAAGCTCACACCCCGGCCCCCACTGACTTGACCCGTGTTCCTGGGCTGGGGGGAAGGTCCCCCAGCATCAGTCAGCTCCCGTGACTGGTCTGGACCAGGGCCTGGGAGAACTGGGGGCAGTAGGGGCCCTGTGCACCAGAGCGGCAGTGAGCATGTGCTAAGCCTACGTCCCACGCGGGGCACACTGCTGATGCCACCCTCTGCCACCCTCACAGTATAGAGGGGAAAAATGAAACCTGCTGACTGACTTGCCCAAAGCCTGGGAGCTTCTACGTGGAGAGGAAGTGCATTCAGTCACTCTACCAACCGAGGAAAATGATGTCAGCAAAGCGGCCGCACACTGGCCACCTACGCTTACTTTTCTCGGAAGCAGGGAACACGGGGCCACGGTGTCAGTTCCTTCTTGTGCCTTCTTCAGCAGACAGTCCACAGACTGGCAGGGAATGTTCTGACTACATGAGAAGGGGGTTAGAGATACTCATATCCTTTGACCTAGCAATTCCTCTTTTAGGAAACCAGCCCATGAGAACAATCTGAAATGAGAACTGATTTTTTTTTTTTTTTTTTTTTTTTTGCACGAAGAGGTCTGGAGATCAAAATGTACACACGTACATTTAAAAAAACCACAGGGGTGCCTGGCTGGCTCATTCGGTAGAGCATGAGACTCTTGATCTCAGGGTTGTAGGTCCCGGCCCCACACTGGGTATAGAGAGTACATAAAAATAAAATCTTAAAGAAAAAAAACAACACAAAACCATAAACAAACCTCCTAAATGTTCTACCGTAGGGTAACAGCTAAGTAATCTGGTATTCATAGTCACTAAAAATTATGCTTTTCAAGGGGATAATAACCAAACAATAGATGATCAGTAAATCCTCTGGCTAGTTATCTGGACAAAGTAACTTGAATGCCTAGTTCACAAGTTATGACACAGATGCACTCATACAAGTAGGGGCTGATCACCCAGTATATGTGAGCTGCTACTTAAGGCACTGAAAATCTATTTAGAATCAAAATCTCTGCCGTGTTCTATGGGTATGTTCACTTTGAGATAATTCACTGAAAGGTACATTTATGTCAGATGCACTTTTCTATACATACGTTAAACCTCAATTTTAAAATTAAAAAAAAAGGTCAAATCTTGACTCCCCGGAGTTTACATTCAAGGGGAAGACACAGACGCTAAATCAAAAACCGAAAATACACCATGTCTGCGTAGCACTATGGAGAATGAGCAAATAAAAATACAGAACACCCAGGTAAAGCTGAATTTCAAATAAGCACCAGAGCATTTTTTAGCGTTAGTACATTCCGTACACTACTTGGGACACATTTACGCAAAATCTGGCAAGCCTGTTTACCGACAAGTGTCATTACAGCAAAACTCCTTCCTGTTGGAGTAAATAACTTCATGCTTCTAAGGAAGACACAAAAAGGAGAAACTATAAGAGAATAAACCAATCACTGTGACTATGGAAAAATGCAAAGCTCTGGGGTAGCAAAACAGACTTCCGTGAAGAACTACACAACAAACTGGGGCAACTATTCGCAAAAACAAAACTCAGAATTAATCTCTTTAGGTGTCCACTTCTTCTGGGCAATGAAGGGGTAAAATCATACATGCATTTCACGTTGTTATGAAGATTTTAGAATAGCGTCTAGAACCTAAGAACTAATGGCTTACTAAATACTGAGAATAAATAATACTCATAATAAAAGTATACTTACAAAATCATTAAGAACACACAATTCACAAAATAAGAACCAATGAAGCTTCTCACAGTAAGTCTAGGGCTGCTCTGACAATGTTTACACTGAAATGAGCGACATCCTCCCAGGGTTAAGACCCCCAGGCACTTACTAATCACAAAGGGGGAAGCTACAGGGGAGAAAGGGAGGTCACCTTTAACCTGCTTGCCTAACAAAACGCCAGTAATTGTTTAACAAACGAAGGCCACATGCCTCTGGACATGATGTGCTGAGAACACATCACCTACATAGAGGCACTCCCACCGAAAGTACTTCCTCTAAATCTCCATGGGACAGACAAAGCTCACAGAAGGACCCTGCAAAACAATGGGCCTAAGCTCTTCAAAAATTGCCCACGTCATGAAAAACAAAAACAGCGTGGGGACTGTTCTAGATTGAAGAACACCGAAGGGCCATGGAGACGAAATGCATGATTTTTACTGGATCTTGGATCAAAAATAAAAATAAAAAAAAAAAACCGTAAGAGACATCAACTAGGACATTTGGGGAAATTGAACTATGGCCTGAACATGAGACCAAACCACTACCACAAATATCCTACAACAGAGAATATATATACACATGCTGATATATGTATATATTATGAATGTGTGTGCAATGTGTATGTACACACGTGTGTGCACGTCTGTGTGTGCACATGGAGTGAGGGGGAGATAGAGCAGATATGAGAAAGTTGCTATCTTATCTATGGGTTTGAAATTTTTCAAAATAAAAAGTTGGAGAAAATGATAAAATGCATGAGGTCCATTTGTAAAGAAAAAGAAAACAAAGAAAATGTATCTTCCCTCAGTAATCAAAGAACTGCTGATAACATTAAAAAAAACAACACTGTATGGATTATAAACTGATATAATCTTTGCACAGGGCAATCTGACAATATGAGAAATTCTGATTTTAAAACTTTTTTTAAAACAAAAATCATGGGGCTTCTGAGTGGTTGGTTAAGCATCTGACTCTTGATCTCAGCTCGGGTTTTGATCACAGGGTCATGAGTTCAAGCCCCATGTGGAAAAAAAAGAAAAGAAATAAAAGGAAAAAAAATTATGTCATAGACAGGCCAAGTGAAATTCCAGAGAACTGTAATTCTGCATTTGGAGCTCCTTCTTCACACAACATTCTTGTGCCCAAAGAGGTTCTGAGAGTGTTAATTACAGCATGATAACTGAAATAAAATCTAAAAATTCTATAACAACCGTACTGTTGGGTAAATTATAGTATATTGACCTGATGACTTATTTAACTAATGCAGCCAGTTTTCACAGAGTTAAAATAACTTGAAAAAACTTCTCACAACTATTAATGAAAAAAGCAAAGCCTAAAGTTCTGTCCATAGTATGATTATACCCACACAAGATAAAGAGGCAAAATATAGGAAGAAAATAGACCAGAAGGTCATCATGATTATTTCTAAGTGACTACTTTTTTTTATTCTGTGGGTGTGCTGTGTGTCTCTCCTCCGTTTTCTACAATGAGCATGTATTCATTTTATTTTTTGAAGTATTTTTTTTTAAAAAGATAAAAAAATTGGCATTCTTAGACCTGAAACAGTGAAATTTTTGTTTCTGTCATTACCCGGTCAGATGATCTGAAAGCTGAGTGCAGGGAACACAACAGGCTCATATTCCTACGTAGTGCTGTCCTCTGTGATAACTAGGAGAGAGCCCTACTTAAAAAAGAAAACTTTTTAACTAACCGTGGTACAGCAGAGCTTCTAAAAATTATAGAGGAAGGTTATGAGTTATGAGTAAGTTCACACATATCATTACTAATAACGCTGAAATGCTATACTCAAAAGGACTGATTTAATGCCAGCCAAGACCAAAATAAATGCAGTCCTCAGATTTTATTTAATTAATTTGATGTCTGGCTATAGCTCAACCGCAAAAATCCTAATCGAGGCACAACCAAAATTCCACAATTCATTTCATTTATGACTACCGGCTTAAGAGATCACAAAGTGAATGGAAATCCCGCTGTCATTTCTGAATGTATGCCATCAACATTTTAAGCTGACGATTTCTAACTTCTGAGAGAATTTAAAAATTACTCTTGGAAGTAAACTGTTCTGAGAATAGTAAAATTATCTGGGGAATCCAGGAGGTAAAAATTCCAAAGAATAAGCTAAATTACAAATAAGTAAAAATTACTCTGAAATAATTACATAAAACTTGTAATAAAATAAACCACTTAGTGGACTTGGCCCTCCTGAGCCTCAACTCTCGAGAAAGCCATCTTCCACTGAGAAGGAAACCTCTCCTGGCAGGCCATAAACTGCCAAAGAAACAGTAAACAATGTGTCAACCCAACTGTTTGACCTCACAGATTAGCCCCGGATGTGGGAACTACACAAGGACACCAGCAGAGAGATGGGCTCAGACTTCCAGCCCGCACCTAGGGAACGCCCCCATTAAGCTAGCCATGCTGCCATCCCACAGAAAAAATGAACAGTATGCACCTAAGAGTTACTGAATCGGGGGGTGGAGAAAAGGGGAAGAAAAGGCTATATTCAAAAAATGTGATTTAATGCATTATTTAGTAACTTTTTCCTGGGTTACAAGAGATTATTTGGAACTGTTGTCACAAATGGTAAAGCAATAATGTAACTTTCAATCCACTTTCATGGCAATGAATATTTGGGGGACGGCAATTTTAAACCCTTAAACCCACCCATCGCATAAGAGCTATCAAACAGATATCAAATTATAAACGCTGATCATTATTGTTATGATTTAAAACTCACAAACATGAAGCTTGGTCAAATATCATCAATCTCAAAGAGCACCTGAAAAGCATTTTTATTTATAATATTAACTATACCATTGAAGTGTTAGGATAAAATGTATTAAAGCAAATTACAGAGAATCTTACAGCAAGAGCAAACAAACAAGCCTACAGAAGCTAGCTTTTCAGGCAGAAACCCGTTTCACATGAAAAAGTGGCTTTTTTAACCCTTGGCAGGGGTATATGTATTTTTCTAAGGAATAGAGATTCTGGCAGTGAATTTCTTTAGTAAGGAAGAATATGGTTAAGCGTCCTTGTTACTTCTGACCCCCTAAGAAATGGGCTTCACTACTCCCCAGAGTTAAGACACACAACTAATGACACTAACATATTCCTGAATTTTCTTTCAGCTGAAAAGTCTAAGTCCTCATCCAGAGCCAATAAAGTAACAAAAACATCCCAACAAAACAATGACAAGAAAAACTAGTAGAAACATTTCTATTCAGAGGAGATTCCCAGAAATTCAACGATTTCTAATTTAGCCTACTTGGTGTTGCCACAGGACATTTCAACCATCTCTGAGGCCTAAGACTCTTCCCTAGAGCAGAGAAGCAGCAGCAGAGGGCTGGGGATACGTTAATTTGTGAGGAAAAGAAAAGGTCAGGGCCATTTCCAAACTGTGGGGGTAATAATGGGTTTCACCAAACAAATGTCAACAAAAACTGCAGGAAAACAGATATTCTCCTAAAACTATAAAATGTCACCCAGGGTAACTCTTAATACATACACCATAGCCAATTGTGTTTCTATCATTTTCACAAATTCTAGAAGAAAATGAAGGCTGGGAAAACTATCTACTTAGGGATAATTAAGTCCCTGTGTAGAACCACGAATGAAGTAGGGATTTATGGAAATTCACTTTCTAAAAGCACAAGAAGAAAGATTAATCTGTATGATGTGAAGAAGAGGAAAAAAGATGGATCAAGGCAAGCAAATACGGCTTAGTTAAAATGACAAAGGAGGAAACCCAAACCTACTGTTGGACTTAGTTTTTCTTTCTTTTTTTTTTTTTTAATAGATCCTTTTTCTCCCCCTTCTGGTTTTATTGATGTAATTGACATATAACATTGTATATACTTAAGGTTTCTTAATCTATCATTCTGCTTTTCCAAAGACCACAGGAGGTCACTGCATTTGAAGCCTTGGGTCTCCAATGACCACCTCAGAGGAGGACCACAGCACACCCCACAGTTACCACCCCTCCCTCTGAGACTTAGCTATGCAGACAATGCTTATCATCTAGCCAAGTTTGCCTGTCTGTTATGATAAACCAGGAAGGAGGAAAGCTGAGAGAAGAAAATAAATCTATACACAGAGCAGAAGAGGTAGAAAAGAACTGAACCACAAAGGAAAAAAATCTATTTGTCAATTTAAAAGTTCTGAACTCCACCCAATCGGGAGGTTGGGCAATAAAGGTAGTTTCTGGATCACCGCCCATGTCAAAAATCAGATCACAGGTTCTTACTCTTATTTTATCCCCAATCTATACAAGAATTTCCTTTAAACTGTACAATGGTCTTCCCTTATTTTAACAAAAAATTTAAATATTCACTGCAGCTCTCAGACGATAAGCACAGAGCTTGCTTATCTCCACGAGTTAACACAGGGTGATAAGTCCAAGGTCCTACTATCTTTTAAAGGTCAAGGATGAGATAGCTTGGCCTGTTCTAGCGACATGGTCTATACCCCTAACACCCTGCTCAGAAATGAATGCTGTTGTTCACAAAGGAGGAGGGAAAGAGAGTCTAGTCACATTAACACAAATATATTCCTGTTGCTGAGAAAAATCCCAAGCCACATCCTATTTGATAGTTCATTAAAAAAATAAAATTTCTGGTCTAGCAGCAGATGAAATACATTAGTCAGAGAGGGCAGCTAATAAACACATCACACGTAACATCAGCTTGAATCAATGCACTGAAATCAAAACAAAAATGAGATCGAGACTTCTCGGTTCTTCTCTGCCGCTGTAGTTACTACGTTTAACAGATTCAAGTTGAGATCCATGGACCGGAAGGGTTAAATGCATCTAAAAACTAATCCTGAAAAACCTTCAGGGTCTAAAAAAAAAAAAGCGATTTTCTTTTTTCCTTTTGGAACGCATAAATTTAAAAGCCATTAACTGTGTACAAAACCCAGTAAGACAAATAATTTTGTCTCCCACTCTGTAGGTAAAAGCAACCCTTCAGCTGGGCCAGGCCCATGCTGAGCGGACACTAGTCATCCCCTCAATCATCTACACCAATCCTCCGAGGCCTGGGACAAAGCAGATACTGGGAATGGGGCGTCCCTGATGTGCTACAGGTGGGTAAAGATTGTAGAGCAAAGATTCTAGAATGGATTCTGTCATTAATCATTATAATTGAACGCGGGATATCCTATAAAATCCTGTATTTACTACACACCTTGTGATAGACCCTACAGTCTATGTTATGACCCAACTTACATGGCTGTGACTGATACATGTTTGAGGTAGTTCAGAAAGAGCAAAACCAATAGCTTGGCCTCAAGGCACTGCTTGATGTGGCCCTGCCCAGCGCACAGCTCCCCTCTCTCCTGCTCCCTCCCGTGCTTCGGCTTCGCTCGCCTTCTTCCCGTTCGTTCGTTGAACTGAACATGGCAGCCTTGCTCTCTCTGGCCACTGAGCCTTTGAAAAAGGTGCTCTGTCTTTCTAGAACACCCCTCCCCAAAGTCACAAACCTCGTACTCAACTGTTCCTTCACTGTTGAGCTCGAAATTCTATTTCTCGGAGAAGCCCACCCTGAGTACCCTGGAGTAGCTCTGGGTCTCCTGCTCTGCTCTCTCATATAGCACTTTCCACACTTTGACTAATTTAATTTCTCCTCTCCCACTGGACCAAAGAAACTCCGTGAGGTTGGGGCAAATGTCGCTCACCCCTGTAGCCTCAGCGGCTAGGCCAGTGCCCAGCATATACGCACTCATTCAGTAAATCTCTGCATGCTTAGTGTGTCGGGTGCTGTTCTAGGCTCTGGGGACCTTTCATGAGCCTTAGATTCTATTAAGGGGAAACAGATGGGGGGAAAGGGGTCTAGACAAAATGAAAAACCAAACAGTCACGGTGCTTTGGAGAACAGTAAGGCAAGGAAGGGGGCAGGGATGGAAGTTACTTTTTTTTTTTTTTTAATAAGAGACTCTTTTTTTTTTTTCTTTTTAAAGATTTTATTTATTCATTTGACAGAGACCACAAGTAGGCAGAGAGGCAGGCAGAGTTGTGGGGGGGGAGCAGGCTTCCTGCTGAGCAGAGAGCCCAATGCGGGGCTCGATCCCAGGACCCTGAGACCATGACCTGAGCCGAAGGCAGAGGCTTTAACCCACTGAGCCACCCAGGCGCCCCGAAGAGTTACTTCTAAATGGAGTGAGGCAAGGCGAAACATCGTGAGGAATTTCTGAGCTATGATTTACAGGAGGTGAGGTCAAAGTGTGAATCAGCAAACGTCTTAAGAAAGAGCTGGGTGAGGAAGGAGCCAGTGGAAAGGCCTGCAGCAGAAGTGTGCCTGGGATAATAAGCACACTGGACACTCAGTAATCCTGTTCTATATAAATGAAATGGCTCAAAAAGAGCTACATAGGGGCACCTGGGTGGCTCAGTGGGTTAAGCCTCTGCCTTCGGCTCAGGTCATGATCTCAGGATCCTAGGATCGAGCCCCGCATCGGGTTCTCTGCTCAGCGGGGAGCCTGCTTCCTCCTCTCTGTCTGCCTCTCTGCCTACTTGTGATCAATCTCTCTCTGTCAAACAAATAAATAAATAAAAATCTTAAAAAAAAAAAAAGAGCTACATAAAGCTGGGGCGTCTGGGTGGCTGAGTTGTTTAGCGTCTGCCTTGGGCTCAGGTCATGAGCCTAGGGTTCTGGGATCGAGTCCTGCATCGGGCTCCTTGCTCAGTGGGGAGCCTGCTTCTCCCTCTCCCTCTGCCTGCTGTTCCCCCTGCTTGTGCTCTCTCTTACTCACTCTCTCTGTCAAATACATACATATAAAAATGAAAAAAAAAAAAAAAGCCACATTAGGTCAAACTGTTAACTATCACAGCTGTCGAGGTGAAGCGAAGTCTTCATCATAGAACTCTTCTGCTGGAAGTAACATGCCATGTGGTCCACGGAACTACTGTCCTTACAGAAGACATTTGAGGGGACCCTATCCCCTCAAACCCGTGTCACTGTGTTGGTCGAATTCTAAAACACATACATGCTCCTGACTCTTAAGGCTCAGACATAAGCATTTCATACATAACCTGAACCCGGGTATGTGCAGATGTCCGCTTCCTCTGTAAACCATGTCCCCATGAAATGGCTGTAAGTCACCTGAGGTGGCGAATTCTAAGGTACGCTTCCCTGCCGTTAGATCCCTAGGATTGACAACCCAGCTCAAATATGTGTACAAGAACGTATTTTATTGCCAATTTAATGTTTCTTCAGGGGTTTTTTATAGAAAAAAGAAAAAGAAAGTAGAGCCAAAATGAGTAACAGAAGAGGATTGTGTTCACATCCCATGGGAAGTTATTATAAAGAAGCAGCAGAAAAATTATCCTTATAGTCGGTGAAAGCACGCCAGAAAGGCCTGCAAAAGACATGAAAACTGTACCTAATATTTTGAAAGGAATTGAAGGAGTTTAAGAGCACGATATAATACGTAAGGACACAATCACAAGCAGAAAACTCAGAAATGAGGCAATAGTACTCAAAAGAACAGAACTCGGGAAAGAATCAGATACAGAAGAAATGCTTTCATAAGTGAAGGCTAAATCAGAACACAAAAATGAGTGAATGCAGTATGTCTCAGGAGAGAGAAGATGAAAAGGAGGAAAGATTTTAAACCAAAAAGAAACACAGAGATTAAATATGATACAGAAGAAATGTGACACAGAAGACAGGTTTAAAAAAAAGAAAGAAAGACCCAAATGGGTTTAAGTTCACACAGACAAAAACAAAAGCAATGGAAAAGAACAATGCTCAAAATTATAATTTAAGACAACTTTGCTAAAGGAACCAAAAAAAAGACTCAGTATTTACAGCACAGTGAAAAAACACACCACACACCGGGGAAAACAGATCTCAGACAACTAGACTAGAAAAACACATTCTAATAAAACTAGTGGACATTAAAGCAAAAAAATCTCCTAGGCAGCCAGACACAAAGAATAAGTCATTTAGAACAGGGAAAAAAAAAAAAAATCAGCTTGCCCTGAACTCTGAGAGCAGCATGTCACACCGGAAGTAAACGAATACCATACTTAAAATACTAACGGAAGAATATTTGAACCAATGCTCTTTTGTACACAAATATGCATCTAACTAAACTGGCTTTCAAGTATAAAAGCTAAAGACAAACCAACATGCAAGAATTCTGCGACATTCTTCCCACGACTTCCTAAAAGCCACACCTGAGAACAAGCTTCAGACAAGCACACTGAAGGAGCATCACCGTTAGGTACGCGCGACATTGTGTGGGCGCGACAGGGAGAGTCACCTGTAAAACTAAAACTGATCGATGGTTATGGGGAACAGAGTATCATGCAGAATGGCTGTTTGCTCTGACTGTGCAGATGCCGTATGGGTACTAGACTAGAAAAAGAAAAGGTGAAAACAAGGGAGGACATGAGAGCAGAAAAAGAGGACTGCCCTCCTTGTACTTGGTGAGTAAAAGGGTATTTCTTCAAATCAGATGCAGTGAAGAGTGAAGGCAGGAAAAGTAACAGATTAGTAGCTAATTTCAATATCGCCCACAGTAGGAAGCTAATAGGCAATGACTAAAAATAGGCCAGATAGGGGCACCCGGGTGGCTCAGATGGTTAAGCATCTGCCTTCGGCTCAAGTCATGATTCCACTGTCCTGGAATCAAGCCCCACGTTGGGCTCTCTGCTCAGCGGGGAGCCTGCTTTTCCCTCTCCCTCTGCCCCTCCCCCTGCTTGTGTTCCCTCTCTGTCAAATAAATAAATAAAATCCTTAAAAAGTAAAATAAAATAAAATAAAAATAGGCCAGCTAGAAATATTACATAGTGTTATTGCAGCAGAATGTAAAATGGCCAAAAATTCTGCCTTCTTTTGACACGCACCCTTTGCATATGGCTTTCCTGCTCTTTCCATCAAGAGTGTATTGTGCCTGGGTGGCTCGGTCATTCATTAAGCCTCTGCCTTCAGCTCAGGTTATGATCTCAGGGTCCTGGGATCGAGCCCCTTGTCGGGCCGAGCAGGAAGCCTGCTTTCCCCCTCCCACTCTCCTTGTGTTCGTTCTCTCTCTCTCTGTCAAATAAATAAATAAAATCTTAAAAAAAAACCAAGGAGTGCATTTACTTCTCCCTTTGAATCCAAAATTGTCATGTGACCTGCTTTGGTTAAAGATATATTAACAAGAATAGTGCACACAAAGGAAACTAACAGATGATAAAACAAGGAGGCAGCTACGAAAACACAGTGGGATTAGAATATGGTAGCCCTCAGAACAAAAATGTTAAGCTGCGCTAAACACATACACACACACGCACACGCACACACACACACACACCCCAAACAAAATCTAAAAACATACTAATTAAAGGAGAAGGAATAAATAAAACAGACCATAAAGAGAAAGACTATCCCTATAAAAGCTTGTGCATATACATATATGATAAATAATGACAGAATTGAGGAGGTTTTAAAATAGCTATCAGATTGTACATCCCTCAAAGGAAACACTCTAAGCTCAAAAGAAATGAAAAAATATATATATTAAACTGTCACGTTGCTGCTAACTGCATTGGTTTGGTTATTCTGAGACTGCTGGTATGTATTATGGGCAAATGCAAATGAATAATTACATGGTATTCTATTTCTACCATTCCCAGTATCACTGAGAACCAAGATTCTTGGTATCGGAAAAAGAAGATATATATATGTTAGACAGACAGAGGTTAAATAAAAAACTTGTAGTCCTAATATTGAATAAGAAGTAGCAGTTTGAACTCACGATGTATGATCTGAAAGAGGGAGAACAACAAAGAGAAAATAAATTTTCTTAGCTCTATTAAAGGCTCAGAAACAATGACCAACTCAGTACTGTGAGCACTTGAGCACCCAGACTGTGGTCTTGAAAACAGTATTTTCATGAAAAGTAACCAGAGCTCCCTGGAGAAGTGCTGATTCCAGGTCTACAACAGAAAATGTCCAATGAGCCTTGGATCATGTTATCATACCACAGGACAAGTAAAAAGGACTGAGCCATCCTACAGAGGCTCTCCCTTGCAAAGCTGAGACCACTGGATCATCATCAAGGGTCAAAACGGCCACTGATTACATCACACTGAAGATACTGACAAGCCTTACAGCCATGAGTTCATAACGATACTAAAACAAAATGACTAACTTACTGGTCACCATGGAGAATTCTAGTAAATTCACTAGCTTTTTCAAGAAGCAATAAATGAAAGGGAAGAACCAAATATATACTCTGCTTTTCCTATCCTCATCGCAAGTCACAGAGGAGAGAAGTCAGAGCTTCTCTCTACAGATGCAGAAGAGAAATAGAAAAGGAATGCTGGAATTACAACATCGCCATATACCAACCACTAATGAAATAACAGGTCTAGGTTAAAGAGGAGGACACGAGGGCACCTGGGGGGCTCAGTGGGTTAAGGCCTCTGCCTTCCGCTCAGGTCATGATCTCAGGGTGTTAGGATCGAGTCCCGCCTTGGGCTCTCTGCTCAGTGGGGAGCCTGCTTCCTCCTCTCTCTGCCTGCCTCTCTGCCTACTTGTGATCTCTGTCAAATAAATAAATAAATCTTAAAAAAAAAAAAAAAAGAGGAGGACACAAGAATACGTAACACAACACAAGGGGATACAATTGGTAAAATGAGGACTACAGGAACCTTCAGACAAATGACCCTGTTTTTTTTTTTTTTTTCAACAAATGAAGAGGAAGAGTCTGTAAGAGAGACCTGTAGATTAAGTGACACAAGAGACATTTCAACAAACAGCATGTGTGGCCCTTACATGGATCTTGACTCAAACAGAAAAAGTCATGATGTTTCTAAGATAACTGGACATTTTAACAGTAAGTGAATATTTGAGGATATTAAGATAGAACTTATTTTTTAAGAGCAATAATACTGTGTCTGTGTTTAAAAAAAGAATCTGTCTTGGCAGCATACACAATGGAAAAAAATATATATATGTTTTTTTTTTTTTTAAACCAGTGATTATGATATGGTATCTAGAACATGCTTCAAAGTAAGACAAAAAGGGAGAGAGTGGGTATTAGCAGAGACAGAACAGGATTGGCCGTGGTAGTGGCTAAAGAGCGAGGGGTGAGGGTACAGAAGGATTCATTATGATACTGTTCTTTTTTTTTTTTTTTAAAGATTTTATTTATTTGACAGAGACACAGCAGCAGAGGGAAGAGGGAGAAGCAGGCTTCCCCCTGAGCAGGGAGCCTGATGCAGAGCTTGATCCCAGGACCCCAGGATCATGACCTGAGCCAAAGGCAGACGCTTAACGACTGAGCCACCCATGTGCCCCATATTGTTCTGTCTCTGCTGGGTTATCTTTAAAAGTTTTCTGCAATTAAAAAGTTCACCCAGACAACCAGACCACAGGAGCTTGCGTCAGAGAGCCTATAAGAATTTTCTATGGCCCAAGACTCACCATGGTATTGGCCTCTCCAGTAACAATGCTGCAATGCATTTCCCTTCAGTTTTCCAGTCTAGTTCCCCAAAGAGCTTAATTAACTAAGGTAAAAGATTTGTCAAAACGTCATTTTCGCTCTTTAGCTCTCCCAAGAGCTGTTAAAACAACACACTTTGGCAAACCAAAGCATTCCCTTTTCTTTTTCACATGAAAAAGGAAAATAGAGCACTTGATGTGCAATACACTAAATTCCTCCCCCTACCTCCGCAGCCAGAATAATCCAGGCGAGGCCTGAGCATCAGCTAAGACACCCCAACCAGAATCTGGCTCCCCTGGAACATGAGTACTTGTGGGACGTAGGAGTTCAAGTAATAAATGGGAGTCATCACATCCCCCAAATCGAGCTTTTGCAGCTGTATTCTGAGAGCAAACCAGGGTCGCCAAACAATTCGGTGGCCTACAGGTCCCATCCCCTGTCGATGCTCCAGCACAACAAACATGCGATGTGCGGCAAAACCTGGACAGAGTCACATGTCAGTTAAGGGAGCACATGGAGCGACTGACCCTTTGTGCGCAGCCGCAGAGAAATCCTGCTGCTTTCCATGCGGAATTTCTATTAAATATGACATAGGGGCAAAGGTAAAGTCGTCCAGCAGGAGAGAGTGAGAAAAGCCCGACACCAACATTGTAAGAAGATCTACCGCCATGGACGCCACTTACACTCCAGGAAGAAACACGGAGAACTCAGTCGGGTGCTGGCGATGAGGCGGATGGAGCTAAGACACCACCAGGCAGTTTCCTCCCACCAGGAATACACAGGACAGTCAGAGAAAGAAAACTAGCACCTTTCCTCCAACCCCAAATGTATAGCTGAGCTAAAAATAAAGAAAAAGAAATCCTAGGGGGTCAGAAATCAGAGAACTTAAAGCCCGGGGTAAAGGAGAGAAGCAGCAAAGGCGGTGCTGGGGGGCTGAGACCTGGGCCGAGACCACCCAGAAGCCACACAAAGGCCCAGACGTGCACAGGTGTGCAAGGGGCAGAAGGCTGGACCCAGAGCCCCACGCCGAGCTGGGCACACAGAAGAGCTGCCTTCTCACAGGGAAGGCTGGGGATGGAGAGCAAGGGTCTCGTCTCATGGAGTCAAAGAACAAATCTCGGGGACGAAGGAGAGTGGGTAAAGCTGTAGGGTTTTAATCTGCGAGGATATAGGAGGAAAAAAAAAAACAGGCTCTCAGGAGTGAGAGGGGTCCCCAACAGGGTTGCCACCATGAGCCTCCAGTGACAGTCTCTTAATTAGAACTGACCAGGAAGCCTGCGGTCTTATCATTCCTGCGGTGGTTTGGTTTGGGTAAGGACTGGTGATAACATCTTTAATGGCTTACTTCTTTCTAGGGTCTGGTTATTCTTTGTTGATCACAGGTGACTGTCATAAAAAAGACCACCTCCCCACCCACACCCCAACATATACACCTAGGGCGGGGTGGTCTGGTGTGCTCCCTTATCTCTAGTTTCTTTACATCTCCACATTTTTGGGATTTCTGTGAGCTTGATTCTGAAGCCCCCTACTGCTCTCTCCCTACCTGACCCCGCCTGTCCCTTACTCAAGGGGACAAAGGAACTCACTAAGAGGCCCAGAGAGGTGGCAACCAAGTCTGTCCCTGCCAAAGACTGCAGCTGGGAAGAGAAGAGTCGTTGGTAAGAGAAATTATACCAAGCCTGCTCCACAAGTGGGTGTTAAGAAAAAGAACCGAGCACAGTAAATAGTAAAGATAGATTGACCAAACTCTCCATTTAAAAGACAGACGTTCTCAAACTGAAGAGATGCAAATTTTAATCTGTCATTCACAAAAGACACATCCAGAGCAACTCAGAACGGCTGAAAATAATATGAAAATGGACAATACCAGCCAAAAAAGAAAAACTTGGTAGCAACAAGTTATTTCAGACAAAACTGACCTCTGGGCAAAAAACAAAACAGCAAATCACCAATGAGAACAACAGCATTCAACTACCCAAAGCCAACCCTGACAGAATTACAAGGAAAAACCACAGTGTCGAAACCACAGTAGGAGTTAAAAATGAAAAACAAGAACAAAAACCCAACTGTACATTTAGAGATCAAGCAAACAAAAACAATCAGTAAATAAATAGAAGAATAGAACTACAATATTTAATAAGATGGCTCTCCTGGACATATGGAACCCTAGACTCCCCAAGTAGAAAAATTACACTTTCTTTCCAAACACTCTGGGAATTTTTGTAAAAGCGAACCAGGTTGGGGCGCCTGGGTGGCTCATGGGATTGAGCCTCAGCCTTCGGCTCAGGTTGTGATCTCAGGGTCCTGGGATGGAGCCCCGCATCAGGGAGCCTGCTTTCCCCTCTCTCTCTGCCTGCCTCTCTGCCTACTAGTGATCTCTGTGTGTCAAACAAATAAGATCTTAAAATAAATAAATAAATAAATAAATAAATAGAAAAGAACCAGGTCATAAAGCAAGACTCAGCTAATACCACAGACTATCTTAACCACCTTCTCTGACATGATGTGAACAGAGCCAGCAACTCCGTGGTGAGGACTGGGGTACAAATTAGAATAATTTTCACTTTCTCTGAGCACAGAGAAGCCTATCTTCCAGCTAACCTAAAATGAATATTGTATCTATGTATTGAGGTAACCGCTACAGGGAAGGCTGGATCCTCACACCGAACAAGGAATTATTATGACACAGTATCAAAGACAGAGCAGCTAACCACAGGAGGGAAACAAAACCAGCCCGGCCCCAGGGTCTCCTGGGAGTGCTGCAGGATTAAGGAGACAAAGGACAAAATCATTCAGGGGAGCCCAGAGACCGACCTATGTAGCTGGTTCTAACCTGTGAGTTTTATTTAAATTCTTTTTTCTCAGCCTAAGACACAGAAAACATTTCAGGAGCTGTTGTTTCCCCAGGGCAACTACCTAGTTAAGAATTCTTCGTTTTGTTTTTCCTTATCAGTAAGCGCTCAAAAAAGAGCTGAGGCCTGAAGGCAAACCAGTCTATTATCATAGCCGAGGTCCATCACTGGCCGTTTAGATAATCAAGATTCATTACCAGGTACACCTTCTTGTCCAAACATGAATTATGAAAAAAGATCTTTACTCCTAGAGGCAGCTGTTCACTGCGGCTGCTAAATTACAGCATTAAGAGGCTTCGATTTATCAAGATAAGAAGCCGAAGATTAAGCTCTAACAATCACTTTTCAAAAACACTAGCAAGCACGGCAAGGGGAAAAGTTCCCTTTATTCAAATGAGAAATCCAATGAAAATTTAGAGGGAAGTCTTTACATTCACTTAAAATACTTTACGGAAGACATTTTCTCTCCACTTACATGTAATTTCCCAAACGTTATTCCCTTAAAACGTCTCTGAAGCAGTATTAAAACTGATTATCAACTGGTTGTAAAAATTTCTCCAAGCGGGGAACATCAGCAAAGTATAGCCATCGGTGCCATTCAGATCCTGGCCTGTGACCGTGATGTGTATCTTTCCTCATTAGAATCCATTAAATCTTTCTATTACCAGACACCATGACTGTATCCTATGTATATAGAATACATATATATTATGTATTCTTTAAAATATATCCTTTATTTATATATAAATAAATATAACCCAATGTGGTCTATGTGATGGCAAGGAAGAAAGATCTAATTACATGAACAAGGACGTAAAGGAGACTTTGAACAATGACAGATTTTAAAACAGTCTATGATAGGTATTTTCCAGAACAAATACTACTAATAATTTTTTTTAAAACCAGCACATGGGGGGCTTGAAGTATTTCCCTGTTTCTACTGTCTGACGTTATCCAGAATACTTAAGAGATAATCTCCTCACAGAATTTCAGTTTGAAGACCTCTGAAGAAAGCATCCAGATTAAGTTCCTATTCCCACTCTTACTACAGATGAGGAAGGAAATGCACCAATGGATAAAGGCTGTTCTCCACTAAGAAATGAAACAGATGACGCCCTCCCCTCTGAAAGATAAGGAAGTGTCTGGGAAAGCCTGGCTTGAGGTTGGCCAAGGCCTGTCGGTGTCAGTTCTTAATACTGATAATGGTTCCGTCAACGCTGCGGTCACAAAAGGGGCACCCCCCCTTCCGAGACAGAAAGGCATGGCACCCAGTCATTCTCAGACGGCGGTCGGGTGCTCAAACACCCCATTCAAAGGGAAGTCAGTGCGGCCATCTCTGAGGAAACAGCTTCCAGGCACATGAGTGAAGGAGGTGGTGAGCCGGCTGAGTGATCACCGTGGTAGAGGACGGTCCAGCTCGGTGGGTCCAGCACACTCGAAACTGTCCCTCTTCAACACCCTTAAGGGGTGTTAAGGGGTCCTGCAGGTCAAAGGACAGGTCAGAGCTGTGCCGTGAATCCTAGCATTTGATTAGCTCGACAGACCTAAAAACAACGCTTTCCTTAAAACGTAGGCTCCACTAGGAAAAGCCTTCTGGCTGAAAAGAATAAAAGAATCCTCAACTACTATTTACTCTTATTCCATCTCAGCCCTTTCCTTTTTCGAGAGACAAGGCGCCAGTTAAAACGAGGCTGAAATGAAGAGCCTGGCCAGGTAAACCCCAGGTTCCCGGTTCTCCCAAGCCTCACCACGTGATGGAAACATTAAGGTAGAAGCTGATGATCAGAGGGTTGATAACAAGAGAAAGAAATACAGACAACACCATCTTTGATTAAAGTCAAATTCAAGGCACAAGAATTAAAAGCAGAGATGTTCAAGATACAAGCGGATGTAACGAATTTTGATCCTTTAGCTAGACAACTATCATTTTTCTAAAATGATCAAAGTCATAATCAACTGAGGATACGGCTCCACGTTCTCATCTCTCCCCAAGAAAGACCCTTTGTCTCCTCCATTCACCTCCCTGTCTGCGGAGGCTCCAGCTGGTGTGCAAGCCACCCGCCAGGCTGCGTCACTAGGACAGCCCAAAGTCGCCGACCGGCAAGAGCCCAACAGCTTTCCAGAAGCTCTCCAACAGGTACCTGTCCTTGAAAC
This sequence comes from Lontra canadensis, assembly GCF_010015895.1. Taxonomy (NCBI): domain Eukaryota; kingdom Metazoa; phylum Chordata; class Mammalia; order Carnivora; family Mustelidae; genus Lontra; species Lontra canadensis. The sequence goes on along the minus strand of NW_022631085.1, from coordinate 4,005,203 downwards.
ACAAACAAACGCAGGCAGCCCTGAGGCCTCTGGGCCGAACCCCCTGAAGGAGAAAGGCAGACAGAAAGGAACAAACAGTTGTGTCTCTGAAGTCCGGCTCCTGCGGAAAACCGGGGTTAGAGACGCGAGCCACATTTTCGTCAAGCCATCAACACGCACTCCCGCCGCACGTGTGCTCCCGTTTCAAGACACCTTATTGGATACCCGCTGTTGGTGCGTTACTGCCGAACTTGCCAACAACAGCACTGTAGCTCGTGCCTGGACAAAGTGTATTTGACACCGGTGCGTTCTCGGTAAGGCGCATCAGTCTTCTGGTGCTCAGGAACATGGGGCAGCATTTGGACACCGTGCCAGGGTGGTGGTGGTGGTAGGGCTGTTGCAAAAGGCACAAAACCACGGAAACCGTGGCCCTACAAAGTCCGTGAAAGGGCACTTGTTCACTGCCCTAGAGCTGCGCCGTGAAGGCCGAGTGCCGCGGTGGCCTTGCTCCACCTCAACTGGGCAGCGTGTGCGTGGGCGGCTCCGACGCTCGGCCTTCTGCGCATGTCCGTGAGTGACCACAGAAGCTCCATGAGTGCTGACTTTGAGGTTACGAAAACATTTTAACGAGTAGGTAAATGCACACATGCAGAATCTGTGCAGAATGAGGACTGCCTGTACTTTTAAGACCATTCCCAAACCGGATTCCCAAACCGAGTCTGAGAACAGACCCACAGACCCCACCTTACAGCAATCTTACAGACTTCTCTGTGTCTACGGAATCTGGAATCCTCTCCCATGACTGGTGACGTGTTCCCCGTTAACAGAAAGCTGCCCCCATAAGGAGTGAAGTGGACTGACCAAGAAGGCTCGGAGGGAGACCCCTAACTATAAGAAGAGGAGAATACGGCAGCCCAGCTGTTGGGAGCCATGGGCAAGAAAAGGGCAGACGGCTGAAAATCACTGTGGCAACAGGTCTGGTCTTTTGTTTAAACGGCATGGGCAGGATATTTCAACTGGAAGCCACTTATAGCAACAAGCATGGCCTCCCCGGAGGGCCACGTGCAAACACCAAGAGCTTTTGCACCCAGTCTCCACAACGCTGCAATGTATACTTTGAGTAAAATCAAGGGAGCGATATTATTTTAATGTCTGATTTTCTGAAAGGGGGGACAGAGGGAAGAAGTGAACACTAACTGAGCAGCTAGACCCAGGCACTGTGCTGAGAACATTACCTTTACGACCTCCATCCATTGTTCCCAGCCCTGAGCAGCAGATTTTCCCAGCGGCTGAAGGCTCAGAGAGGTTAACTCAGGCACCCAAGATCACACAGCTTTACTCCAAGTCCGTCATACCATCTGGGGTTCTTTTAAGTGGTTAAAACAAACTGAGAGATTGGCTCGGGTAGTTCAACTTGGTTGAACTGTCCATTAAGCACTGAATTGTGCACGGTATTTCTTACAAACATCATGAGTCTTCCTCTAGATACTCTGATCTTTTCCAAAAAAGAATAGGAAGAAATGCTTTCTGGGATGCCTGGGTGGCTCAGTCAGCTAAGCCACTGCCTTCGGCTCAGGTCATGATCCTAGGGTCCTGGGATTGAGTCCCACATTGGGCTCCTTGCTCAGCCGGGAGCCTGCTTCCCTCTCTCTGCCTCTGCTTGCCACCCTGCCTGCTTGGGTGCACACACTCTCTCTCTGACAAATAAATAAATAAAATCTTTAAAAAAAAAAAATGCTTTCTGTCTATGGAAATGTCTCTCATCTCTATTCCTAAGCCTTGAAACCAAACCATGGGAGACTGCGCAGGTTGGAGGAGATAATGGTGAGGACGTGACCTCCAGCTGACCCATGGGCTGGCTCCCCCCAGTCAGAGGATCCGCACTCACCCCCTTCCCTGCCTACTGTTCCCACAGCGGGAGCTGTTCCAAGGACACAGCCTTGAGACAGGAAGGTGGTGTTGAGACCATCTGGGCAGTCCACAGGACTGAACCCCGTGAAGGCCTCGACATAAACTCTGAAGACTCTGGCCGGCAGGGGCAAGCCCTACACAGGCCTCGGACGGAAGTCCCCTTGCTTTATTAACCTGCTGCCTCCCCTCCTGGAGGGGTCGGACTCCTTCCGCGGTCTCCCCTTGTCCTCTGAACATGGGGGCCAGTGCAGGAACCAACACGGCACCAAGCAGATGTGATCCTTCTGCCTCCCCAGCAGTGTCACTATACCCCTGAGCGAGCAGCCTAACCAAGGCTAACCTGGTGGCGGGTTTCCCCTGCCCCGGATTCTGAAGCTTTGATCCCACAAACATCCCCTGTTGCCTGTCCAGTGACACGCTGCACGGGGCTACGCCGTGAACACCACAGCCCCAACGTGCGCACGTTACTTGGTGTGAATGAGCATTTAGATGACAAGTGTGACTTGAGGGAAAGGTAGCTCGGCTGCTGACACGACAGCACCACCTTCTGGCTGGTGGCATGCTAGTTAAGACACAGAAAGTCACTGCCGCAGTTTAAAAGCACTTTAACTGTTTGGTCATTAATCCAGAAGGGTGGCAGAGGAGAAAACTCAGTTTTTTCACAGAATCTGAACAACGTTTGTGGTAAGTAAACTCCCTCAGAGACCAACCCCAGAACATACAAAATGTTAACTGGAGGTCACTCCTGAGTGTCATTCCGCTTCTGGACACGATACGGTCACACCCAGCCTCTCAGCTCTTCCATCCTGCAGAATCTGTCAGGTCCCGCCCAAAGAAATGCCTTATCAGGGCCCTATAGTCACACCCATACCCTATTGGGCGTGTAAGAGAGGCCTTCTGCAGCTCACACACCACGGGAACCAAAGCCCTCTGCATCTGACCCTTTCCAAACACATCTCTCCCAGGTAGGGGACGGCAGGTGGGGGCTTCAGGCTCTCTTGGGTCCTAACAAGTTGAGGGAAAGACGGGAGTGCTCACGATGACTCAGCATCTGCATGTTTCCCCCAAAGTGCAGGTCTCCTAGAGAGATGGTGCTGGAGATGGATCTCGGGCCTGAGGTACACTGGGTTTCATACCACAGCTGCTGCCACGGCCTAAGGAGTCCAGACCAGGAGATCCCATCCGTGGAGAGACAGGACGGCCACAAGGAGCTCAGCGCTCTCAACGATGTCCCAGGCTCTGCTGCCAGAAGGGACCCCCGAAGTCAGTTTCCAGGCCTGCTTTCTTCAATGCCAAAGCCTTACCCCCTGGTCAAAAAGGGCCTTGGGATGTCAGCTTCTTCCTGACTTTACTCATCGGATATGATATCTGTCCTCCTTCCATGAGGAGGCCCAAGCAAAAAGGGATGGACAGCATGGTAAGATGTTTAAGCGGAAATATCCCTTTCTTGGAGAGAGCATGGAAATCTCCTGGCCAGAGGAGATGTAATGTAAGGGAATGAGCATTCCTCCCAGGGGCCGGACACATGAACTCTCCCACCGCAAACCGCTCTAGAGAAAGGAAGCACCTGAGGATCAAGGTCTTTGTCAGAGCTACGCTCACTGCCTCCCCTCCTACTAACACCTGCCACAGTGCTCAGCAGACACGGAAGTTTCCTAAAGCATGTGAGTTCAAACCTTCATGACCACGACCTGCAACGAGACGTTTTTATTACAACCTGGGGCACAAACACGTACATCCGTGTGCACAGATCTATACCTGAAAAAGGTTACATGCAAAAAACCAAGCCTGCCTTTAGTATACAGGACTCACTCGGAAAGTTTCCAACTCCGTCCTTTTATAAAAATGCTGGTCATACTCACTAAAATGATCGCACAACCTGCTGACAGAGTATACTACCGTCTGACAAACACTGTCAGACACTGTCTCCAACATCCAATCGGATTCCTACTTCTTGTGCCCGCATGCCCGGCTCTCTTCTCCGCCCTCTCTCAAGGACCACACCAAGATCTCTCCTCCAAGCCTCCCCAGCCCGTGCCAAACATCTTCCCAGATACCAAGGATGTGAAATTACCACTGCAGCCATTCCCCACCAGCCTTGTCTACTGAGGGAGGGAAAGCGAGTGGGACAAGATTTGGCTCAGGCCCCTTCCCTTCCCCTAAACACTAAAACACCTGACATCTGCATTCCTTCAACTGGTCATTTACCCCCTACCTTGACTCGCTCCAGCAAAGTCTGTGTAAACAACGTTTAGCTGTTTATCAAAAGATGGATCCGTCAAGCAGAATTTCTTTTTTTATGATCTTGTTTGTTAAGGGATAATTTTCATGAATGCTAAATTAGGAACTGAAGTGCACTGTCACCAATTCTTGGAAGCTGATGGCCCATTTATTACTCCATGTAGCATTTATAGATGTGACAGGTTCCCAGATAAATTCAATTTGGCCTCAGCCTCTTAGAGAAGGCTATGAGCTAGAGTAAATGCAAAACCAACCTTCTAGACTTTTAAAAATAAACAGAAGTTGCTCGAATATGTCCATCTATTTTTGCCTTGCTATAACGCCACCGGGCGCCTATGGAAGAGAGCCACGGGGCTGGGGGAGGGAGACAAACTCGGACAACAACCCAGCTTTCCAAAGGCTGCTCCTTGTTTGGTCCACAATCTTGACACTCGACCCCTGGAAATTCTTTCAAAAGCCCCAGACTTCTAAAAGAAAAGTAGTCAAATGTAATATTTTATCTTAAAAACTTCATTTAATTAAAAAAAAACCCACCAAACCAAAATTACAGCAAGATTTATGCAGAGGATGAAATTCAAACTCTAATTTTTAACACACAAATTCCGTGTTTCTACCGTCTAACCACACAACCCCGCCCCAACCACACAGACCCTCTGCTCCAGTCCTACCAAAGGATGTACTACTGGTCCCGCTCTCCACCAGGGCTTTCTCAGCCTTCCTCCACCAGGCCACCTCCTGGGATCAGCACAGGCATCACCTCCTCCAGGAAGCCTCCCGGGCTGACCCTTCCCTGCATCTTCATGCCAGTCTAGGTGGGTTCTCCCTCCCTCATCACAGCAGCAAGCGTGTGCTGTTCAGATACCCGTCTGCATCATTAGACCATGAATTCCTTGAGTGCAAAGACTATTATTTCATCTCTATTCCCCATCTAAATTTAGTCCTTCGGTTTCTTCAGCAGGAGACAGACAAATATTTATGCGAAGATTAACACTGCAGATTTCAAAAGAGAACCATCTTGTTAAAAACCTTGCAAAATCCCTTCATAATTATTCTCTTCTCTGTTGTTACTATAAATACACTGAACACAGACACTTAAAGGTACGTAGCAATATACAGTGATAAGTCAGTAAGGCTAACACACCAGGTGAAACTCAATTACAAAAATGCACCCCTAAATGTGACCCTGCTCATGCTTTGAAGATACAAACTTACTTCGGGAATTAACAATTACTAAAATCAGTGGGTGTCCTACATGCAGCTCATATTTCTTTAAGCTATATAATATGCCGTCATGATTTATTTCCCTTCTATAACCTCTATGATAAAAATACAGGATTTGTGTAGGGGGGAGAAAATCCCAGTTTCAAAGTTTTATTTTACTGTGTTGTCTTTTCTAGGTTCCTTTTCTCAGTACTACAGCAGTTTGCTCCCTGGCCTTTGATGCAACGGGAAAACAAATCAGTTCCCTGCATTTCTCCAATTAACGTGGGAGGACAAAGGGCAATCCCACTAGTTAGGCAGTGTGATTTGTTCTAAGTTATTTTAAGCAATGTTTGTTTTTTATAATCCTCCAACATGAAAAATGCCAAGTAATGCCTAGATATACTGATGTGGGGTGTAGAAGTTCAGGCAAAACCATCGTCTGAAGTGCTAGGGTCACCACAACCATCAATTATAAGTTACCAACACTCCGGTGGTCTAGCATTTTCTGGCATTTTTGCTAAACTTAACGAAGTGACATTCATCCTGTTACTAAAGTGATATTTGGGCTTCTTTCCAGGACAAAAGAGGGCAGGTTGCAAAAGTACCCAGAGCTGGAAATCTTATCAATAAAGAGCATGTTTCAAAACTGTTTCAAATTCACCCTTTCAGAAACAGGAGATTTAAACCAAGAAGTTGAAGAAGGAAAATCCAAAGAAACGAATTCCAGGAATTTCATGATTAGAGATAAGATATCACAAAACAACCACAGTCAGCCAAGAAGTTTCAAAGGCAAGACGTTTTCCTTTGCTCTGCTCCTGCACATACAAAAAGGCAAGTAATAACGTTTTCATCTTAAATTTAAATACTTTAACCCCTAGATAATACCTGTCACTCTACAAACTAAATAAATAAATAAATAAATGGGGGAGGGAACCCACAATAAACTAAAACTACCTGTAATCCCACAACCCCAAGAGATTCACTGTTAATGTTGTTAGTAACAAAATATTATTTATAATTAGCCACTGAAGTGCCCCCAAATCATTTCACTGCTACTATTTCCAATTTGCTAAAACCAGATTTATTTCATTCTTTTTTTAAAAAAAGATTTTATTTGTTTATTTGACAGAAAGAGCTCACAAGTAGACAGAGAGGCAGGCAGAGACAGAGCGGGAAGCAGGCTCCCCGCTGAGCAGAGAGTCCAATGTGGGCCTTCATCCCAGGACCCTGAGATCATGACCTGAGCCGAAGGCAGAGGCTTAACCCACTGAGCCACCCAGGCACCCTGATTTATTTCATTCTTAAAAACGAGTTGTAAAACATGGAATCATGGATGAGGAAACAAGGCAAACATGTGAAGACAGACACAGCTAACCTACTTAATCAGCCAGTTCACTCTTTCCGATGACAGAAACGACACCAAATGGCCCTGGAAGTCTCCAGAATAAGAATCAGAGACATAATGTTTACACTGAGCCCTCAAAGTTAGTCATCAGGGGCCTGGAAGCAATCAGGCTGATCCAGCTCAGCCTTCAGTCTCCCACTGCCACCCACATTCCAAAAATTTACCAAGAGTGAACTACGACTGTGGTACTAAATCAGGCACAATAGTCCCTGCTTTCCCGAATGTTCTGCATAACCCTCAACAATATACACAATAAAAATATCAGCAATCAAACCTACCACTGCATTCTAGGATACACAAGATTATCTGAGTGCACGTGGAGACACATTATATTCGTGGTCATACAGATTCAGTATGTCTAAGTACAGGTGCCAATATAATTAATTTGTTAAAACGTCAGTGAAAAATCTCAGGGGGCTTTCTGAGTGACGCTAACAAATGATTCTAAAGCTCAATCAGAAGAATAAATAAAAGCTTATTTTGGAACTGGAGTCAAGAGTCCTAAAATTGCTTAAATTAAATGTCCACAAAGAAAACTGTTAAAAGAACCATAAAACAATATGCAAAATATACATTAGCTTAGATGAAATATACACTTAAATACCACAACAGAAAGGTAAACCTCAAATATTACTGCAATTATCTTCATTAGTAAAGAGATGGGCATGGGGCAATATTTTTAGCTTTCTGTAGTTTAAAATTTTTCTAGTAACAAAAATAAATCATCACTGTTTAATAAGAAAAAAATGAGTTGTTTTTAATTTTTTTCAAGATTATTTGAATCTAATGATTTTGCTTCTTCAGAATTTTTTTTAAAAAATGAAAGATACATGGGGCATCTGGGTGGCTCAGTGGGTTAAAGCCTCTGCTTTCGGCTCAGGTCATGATCCCAGGGTCCTGGGATTGAGCCCCGCATCGGGCTCTCTGCTCAGCGGGGAGCCTGCTTCCTCCTCTCTCTCTGCCTCCTCTCTGCCTACTTGTGATCTCTGTCTGTCAAATAAATAAATAAAATCTTTAAAAAAAAAATGAAAGATACAAAGACTAAGTAAGGTACACAGATGCTCTTTAAAGAATTTAGGGCGCCTGGGTGGCTCAGCCAGTTACGTGTCTGACGTTGGCTCAGGTTGATCCTGGGGTCCTGGGATGGAGCCCCATGTTGGGGGAGGCAGGGTGGGGGGTGCCCTGCTCAGCTGGAGGCCCGTTTCTCCCTCTCCCTCTTCCTCTCCCTCCTGCTTGTGCTCTCTCGCCCTCTGTCAAATAAATCTTTTTCTAAAAATGTAAAAAAAAAAAAAGAATTTGAAATAATAAACTCTTGTCATCCCAAACGGATATAATTGCAATGCATCCATTAAAAGAAAACTCTCCCAGAAAACCGTGTGACAGCACGAGAAATGCTCATGACCCAATATTAACTAAAAAATCACATCCAAAAATGCATCTGAAGTCAGATTCCAACTGATATTAAAAAGTCATGAAAAGGGGCGCCTGGGTGGCTCAGTGGGTTGAGCCTTTGCCTTCAGCTCGGGTCATGATCTTGGGGTCCTGGGATCAAGCCCCGCATCTGGTTCCCTGCTCAGCAGGGGGCCTGCTTCCCCCTCTCTCTCTGCCTGCCTCTCTGCCTACCTGTGATCTCTCTGTCAAATAAATAAATAAAATCTCTAAAAAAAAAAAAGTCATGAAAATACTCATCTCTACAAAATAAAACTAAAAAAGAAATATGAGTCAAAATACTACTAATATTGATGTCTAGGTTGTGAGACCATGATTGAATTTTCTTCATATTTTCAAGTATCACATTTTCAATAATGAACTTGACTTATTCTAAAACTGGGGGCAGGAGAACACAATATGAGCAGTTTGCTATGAATGATTCTACAATTAAATATGACAGGTCTGCTGAGTATTCTGAGAGTGCAACACAAAGCTGACATTCTTAGATCCAGAAAACATGGCCTCTAGAACACAAATATCAAACCCAGTGCCCTGGACCAGAAACAAATTAACGGAACACGAAGAGTCAGCCTCCAGAGCACAAACATGCCATTTCTTTCTTTCTTTCTTCCTTCCTTCCTTCCTTCCTTCCTTCCTTCCTTCCTTCCTTTTTAAGATTTTATTTACTTATTTGACAGAGAGAGAGATCACAAGTAGGCAAAGAGGCAGGCAGACAGAGGGGTGGGGGGTGGGGAGGCAGGCTTCCTGCTGAGCAGAGAGCCCGATGCGGGACTCGATCCCAGGACCCTGAGATCATGACCTGAGCTGAAGGCAGAGGCTTAACCAACTGAACACTCCATTTCTTTTTCCTGGCTAGGTTCTCACTGCCACAGAACTCCTTTTGTCACTGCTGCTTTAGCGCTGGTAATTATATTAAGAACATGGGAAGCCGTATCTGGAAGTCAGGAAGCTTTCTGCCCCATCCTTATACCAGCTCATGCTCTAAAGAATACTAATTAGGGGGAGTCCAAGTTATTGTTATTCTCAAATAAATCTGCCTGATACAGATTTCATAGGACAGATGTGTAGCACTGCTAATTCTCAAGATAAAACACACAGGGGAATTAGGAAAACAAGAAGGCTCTTAATAAATACTGTTAAAATTTTCCATAGTGCTTTTTGTGGATTAAGTGACTTAGAGGAGTTTTAAAAAAAAAAAAAAAGTCAGCTGCTTTAAGTTTTCATCAGAAGATACACACACAAAACACAGACATTTACATGTTTCATTAATAATTATTTTTCTTATCAATAAGCCACTACTATAAAAACCTGTGTATATAAGAACAAATACATTGTTTCCAGGATGCAGCACTTCCGGCATGAAAATCCTGTATCATTTAAACACACAAGTAAGTTATCAGCCCCTTCCTCTAAAACAAGCTTATTTAATAGAACCCTTATAAAGTCCTGTCACAGTTGAACTCATTTATCCATTGCCAAGGTAATTGTTGTAAACCAACACTATGCAAGGTTTAAGATTAGGAAAATAAACACGAAAGGAAAAAACATTCATTTTTGGTTCTTTCTCAAGTGTTTTGTACATTTCCTCTTTGACAAAGATAAATATACAGTAATGCACAAGCCAACTATGAAAAAGACCACAAATAGAAACAAAGATATCAAATACTTGGTCTGGATTTTGTCTATTGGTATGTATGCCTACCCAAAAGGAACTGAACTGAAGTCAATTTTAATTGGCTAAAAGAGGTAAGTCACATGGTATGGTTTGGTTTTTAATGCATTAACATGATATTTTCTTAAAATGTTATTTAATGAACAGAAAGAGGTAGTTTAAGCATGCTATAATATGGCAGAAGTGTTACATCAAAAGCAGATACTGTAAGAGCCACAACTGAAAAGCACAGGTAAAGCTGTTCTGCCTCCAGGATTGGAAGGATAAGCTAACGGGTCAACTTTTCTGTTGACAACAACTATAAGCTCTGGGGGAAAAAAATGCAAAAACGAAAACAAAAACAAGTATCTGAGGGCTCTGGAATATGCCAGAAACAGGTATATTTTGCAAAGGAGTTAAAAATTAGGAGGAAGTTGGGGCACCTGGGTGGCTCAGTGGGTTAAACTTCTGTCTTCAGCTTGGGTCGTGATCTTGGGGTCCTGGGATCAAGCCCCGCGTCAGGCTCTCTGCTCAGCAGGGAGTCTGCTTCCCCCCCACCTCTGTCTACCTCTCTGCCTACTTGTGATCTCTCAGTCAAATAAATAAGTAAAAAAAAAAAAAAAACCAAAAAACTGGAGGAAGCAAGATGGCATGGGGTGAATTTCCTGGGGTCTTTTTGTGTGACTATGCCCTAAAGGGAAACTGCAGTGACAGGGGCATGGGGCAACAGCAACTGTAAAAGTCCTATGTCTTTTTGGTAGAAGGAACCAGAAGCATGAGGCAACCAGTGGCAATAGAGTGGGAAAGGAATCCTAGGACAGAAGAAACCAGAAAATGGCAACTCTGAATTTGGTGCATAGACTCAGCCCATGTGTCTGGGTGACCCTTTACTTAACCGTGCCCATGGCAGTCTGAGCTCGGATCTGAGCCCCCTCCCACCGCAGACATGCAAGAGTTTGCAGTCTGAGTTTAAGTAAGTTAAATGCTTGCTAAAACCTAAACAAAAATACCAACACTCTTCTGCGGGAATATAAGTGATTGCAGGGTGTCCACAAAAGAACATTCACAACGTCCAGGAAACAACCCCAAGTCATTTGACACATGAAGAGCCAAGAAAACAGGACGTGGTCTCAAGACAAAAGTGATCAACAGGTGCCAACACCTTGGTAATGCAGATGTGGGAATTATTAGACAAAGACTTTAAACAGGCGATTCTAATTATGTTCACTGAGGTAAAAAACAAATAAATAAATAAAATCTTTATTTAAAAAAAAAAGAAAGAAAAAAGGTCTCCTACATATAGGTAACTAGAGCCCCCAGGACAAGAGGCAAGAGAATACAGGACAGGAAAAGTATATTTGAGTAATGTCTAAAAACTTTCTAAATCTGGTGAAAGACATAAATTTACAGATTCAAGGGGTGCCTGGCTAGCTCAGTCCGTAGAACATCTGACTTTTGATCTTGGGGTTGTGATGGGTGAAAAGATTACTTTAAAAAAGTAATCTCATGATGGGTGAAGAGATTACTTAAAAAAAAATTATAAAATCTTAAAAAAAATTTTTTTTAATTAAATGTACAGATTCAAGAAGCTCCGTCAACCCCAACAGGACAATTACAAAGAAAGCCATGCCAAAGGCCATCATAGTGGAACTGCTGAAAACCAATGATCCAATGACAAAGAGAAAATCTTGAATACCCACATTTCTGTACGGCAACAAGGAGGCAAATGACTGTAGACTTCTCATGAGAAACCATGGAGACCAGAAGATAGAGGAACAACATCTTTAAAATGCTAAGAGAGAAATCCAGAATTCTATATAGCCAGCTAAAACATCCTACATGGATGATGGCGAAATAAAGACATATTTCAGATAAAGGACATCTAAGACAATCAGCCTGCCATGACTCCAGCACTATAATAAATACTGATGGAAGCTCTGTAGGCTGAAGTGAGATGATACTCAAAAGAAACTTGGGTCTTCAGGAATGAATGAAGACAATACCTAAAATGATAAATATCAGGGTAAGGAGAAAAGAATTCAGCCTTTTAATCTCCTAAAATACACAGGACTGTTTAGAACAAAATTATAACACCACTTCGTAGGATTTATAATGTATGCACATATTACATATATGCCAATACAGCATGAAAACCAATAGGGATCGGAATAAATGGCCTTATATGCATCCTAGGTTTCCTCATTGTATGTCAAGTGGTATAATATGAACTCTAAGTAGACTGCAAAAAGTTACAGACAGTTGTTAAAATTTCTAAAGCAACCACTAAAAAATCTTGCAAGGAGATGGCATTAAAAAGGCAAGAGAAAAATTAAAATGGGATTCTTTAAAAATTTCAAATAATCCAAAAGAGGACAGGAGAGAGAAAAATGAACAAAAACAGACGGAACAAAGAACAAGCTTTAAAATGACAAAAGCAAGTAAATAATTACACTTTATATATATATACACAGGTAAGTTGACAGTACATGGAAAGAAAAGGACGGGGAAACAAAAGACACAAAAAGGCCAGGGGTGCCTGGGTATCTAACTTAGTAATAACGGAATTACAACATGTAATTTGTGGGATGCACCTACAGCAGTGCTTAAGAATAATTTGCAGCTTTAAATGTTTGTATTAGAAACAAAAAAAAGGTGAAAATCAATGAGTAGGAAGAGTCCTGGCTACATCCAGAACACTAGTTGGCCAGGAGTGCTGGTGCACCTGCACCAGAGACGAGAAGGTACAGCTGAAAGTAAGAAATGGGGAAGACTTGCCAACTGCTTGAATGCTGAATGTCTTCCCAGCTGGAAAGAGGTGGAAGCCTCAAGGGCTCAAGGTGTTTAAGTACACACTTGACCAATCAGAGGCTGAACACTAAGCTGTACTCACCCAGGGGCAATCTCTAGAAGGCCCAGAATAAAAAATTCTACAAAGAATTTTTTTTTTTTTTAAGCTGACTCTATGCTGAGTGTGGAGCCCCACATGGGGCTTGAAATCACGACTGTGAGATCAAGAACTGAGCACACATCATCAAGAGCAGGACTCTTAACCAACTGAGTCACTCGGGCACCCCTGGAAAAAATTTTAAAAATCAATCGCGGATGGTTCTACCTCTAGAAACGGGAAGAAGAAAGGCAAAGTAAACCCAAAGCAAATAAAAGGAAGGAAAGGTGGGGTGCATGACTGGCTCAGCTGGAGAAGTACACTGTGTACCTTTTCATTTTGGGGTTTTGAGTTTGGGCCCCACGTTGGGTACAGAGTTAAATAAACTTAAAAAAAGACGGGGGAGGTGTGGGATGCCTGGATGGCACAGTGAGTTCAGCAGCCGAGTCTTGGTTTCGGCTCAGGTCAGGATCTCAGGGTTGTGAGATCCCGCCTGTGTCGGGCTCCAGGCTCACTGTACAGCGTGCAGGAGAGTCTCTCCCCCTTTCCCTCTGCTCCCCTTGCCTGTGCTCATTAGCACTCTCTCTCTTTCTTGCTAAAATAAATAAACCTTTTTAAAAAAAGAAAGGGAAAAAGGAAAAAAAAAAAAGCAGAAACCCAGTAAATGGACAAAAACAAACAATAGGGAAAATGAACCAAACCAAAAGCTGGTTCTTTGCAAAGACCATCAAAATCAGTAACCCCCAGGGAGCGCCTGGGTGGCTCAGTCGGTAAAGCGCCCGCCTTCAGCTCAGATCATGATCCCGGGGTCCTGGGATAGAGCCCCAGCAGCGGGATCCCTGCTCAGCGGGGAGTCTGCTTCTCCCTCCCCGCCGTCCCTCCCCCATTTGTGTATGCTCACGGGTGGGCTCTCTCTCTCTCTCTCTCAAATAAATAAATAAAATAAAATTAAAAAATCAGTAACCCCCAACTACTGTGATGAAGGAAAAATGAGAACACAAATCACCAATATCACATGTGAAGTAAGCAGTTATCACTACAAATTCTGCAGACATCAAACAGAAAACAAAATGCACAGATAAAGTTTGAAGTTGTAAGCATCTTTTAACAAAACAGCGCTGAACAATCGCCTTGAGTCATAACCACAACTTAATACTCATCTGTTCAGCATGAATAAAAGCTGTGCTTCTGAAAGTACAATTTAATATAAACACAACCATAGCACCGTACCCTAGACTGAAGTGAAGCACGTCCGTCACTCCCTCCGTCCCCACACATCGTCCTGAACAGGTTCCTCAGGCAGCATTATCGGGAATTTCTACAACTACCTGAATTTGTGCTGCCTTTACAAAATAATTGTCAGGTTTCTACCTCTTCTAAAGTGCCTCTATCAATCTCTGCTTTTTAAAACTTTCTGGTAGTATGCTGCAATTTCCAGCTTTCAAAAGAAATGAAAAGGTTATTTTTCTCGAGCTATTCATATGAAAATTTCTAATACATTTAGGACACTCTAAAGCACTCAATGTCTAAACATTGAGAGTATGACTAGAAGATCCTCTGACTTCCAAAAAATATTGCTAGGGCCCCTCCCCCATTTAATAAAACTACGTTAGAAATACAGAAATCTTAAAAATGAATGAGCTATGCAGATGTGACCCTTAGAGATGATTTCCTGGGCGCCTGGGTGAGTCAGCTGGTTAAGTGTCTGCCTTTGGCTCAGGTTGTGATCCCGGGGTCCTGGCAGCGAGCCCCACGTTGGGCTCCCTGCTCAGCGGGAAGTCTGCTTCTCCCTTTTCCTCTGCCAGTGCCCCCAATCGTTTTTTTGTTTTTGTTTTTGTTTTTTTTTCTCCCTCTCTCTAATAAATAAATAAAATCTTAAAAAAAAAAAGGTGATTTCTTACTCTGCTACTTTGAGGAAAATTCTCAAACAGTGAGACTAGGTGATGTTCTCCATGGTCACATACTATCTTACCTGAAAGGTTACAAGGGAACAATGGTGAATGCATGGCTGGTATAAGCTATCACCATCCGAACACCCCAAGGGCACAGGAGCCCTCACCTCACCTTTTGCAAACAAACAAAAAACCCAGCAAACCAAATGGCACTCAGCAGAAGGTTTTTTTTTTTTAATTAAATTTTTTATTTAAATTTAGCTTAACATAACTGTGTTATCAGTTTCAGAGAAGGGTTTTAATAGTGTAACAAGGTTCCCTAGAAAAAGAGAACTTTCCTATTCAAGATACTGAAAGTGGTTTTGTTTTTTTTTTAAGATTTTATTTATTTATTTGACAGAGATCACAAGTAGGCAGAGAGGCAGGCAGAGAGAGAAGAGGAAGCAGGCTCCCTGCTGAGCAGAGAGCCCGATGCGGGGCTTGATCCCAGGACCCTGGGATCATGACCTGAGCCGAAGGCAGAGGCTTTAACCCACTGAGCCACTCAGGCACACCCTAAAAGTGGTTTTTAAAAAATCTTAATTAAACTTAGTACTATCAAAAGACAAAGACAGGTGTCAGGTACTTACATGTAAATCAAAAATTAGTCTGTAACAGCGCCAAAGAAGCCATTACAAGCTCCTATATAAATAGGCACTTAATGATTTTTCCAGTATTACATTATTGATCCAACAGGCCCTTCGTTTCCGCTGAAATGAATAAGTAATTTGTTTAAGATAACGTTAAAAGGGTTTGTAGCATTTTAAATATGTCGGGTCTCTCCCGTCATTAGAATTACCACGATCAGAACCAGATTTCCACTGTCTTTCAATGAAACATCTGCAAAATTTTAGAAATCACGGAAAAAGACCAGAGACATCAGATATATTCATCCCATGCATGAAGGCGTTTCTAAGTCCTAACAACCTTGACTATGACTTACTCATTTCAGTGAACATTCACCATCCTCGCTCATGTCAGCCGCTACTCGGAGCACTGAGAACGCAACCGTGAGCAAGACGTCTGGCCCCTGCTCTCAGAGAGTTTACATACAGTCTACCAGGGAAGACAGGCAAACAGAGTGTGTCAGTAAAGGATGTCAGGCTGGCACAGAAAATGGGACCCAATCCCCTGCACAGGGAATGGCGAGGGGGCGGGGGGGGGGTTGAACACAACCAGAGAAATAGGTGTGTAAGCTGAGATGAGGAGGGAAGTGGGACACAGCCCAGCTCTGAAGGAAGAGGAAGGTAGAAATCTAAGGTGGCATATGGCAAAGAGAAGTAGGGTCACAGGCACAGCACGCACAAATGGCCAGGGTTTTACACACACAGTCGTCTTTGGGGGTGCCTAGGTGGCTCAGTCGGTTAAGCATCTGCCTTTGGCTCAGGTCATGAGGCGGGGCTCAGTGGGGAGTCTGCTTCTCCCTCTCCTTCTGCCCCTCCACTCCACCCACCCCCAGAGGCATACGCTCTCGATCTCCAAAAAAAAAAAAAAAAAAAGAAGTGTCTTTTGTGTAAGCGATGACAGCGGAAACTCAGACTTTACCAGTAACGCTGCATGTATCGGGAGACAAGAGTCACCTATTTCATCTCGGAGGAAAAAGGTAGAAAAGTCACGATTTCATCCTGGCCTCTTCGCCATGCTGCCCACTCCAGCCAGGGTGCGTTCCCCGCACTAGAGAAGGAGTCGGGGGGCGGGGGATACGATGGACTCAATCACGCCTTCAGGGGAGTGGCACATGTGGGCCAACAATCACACGGCAGGGCCCCTGTGGCAACGTGATTCTGCAGCGCAGCTCCCGGATTTCAGGTGTCACGGAATGCGACACTGAGCTGGAAACTACTGGGTAAGGAGCCTTTTGGTTCCAAGTGAGGGAGCTATCGTCACGGGACAGTGAATGTGGTTTGGCAGCAACATGAAAAGAAGCAATGACTCCCACACACATCAACACAGAATTACACTCGGACATGCAAGCATGTACCACCAGCTAGTGTCGTACAGGTTTCCAAGCACTTTTACACACTCTCATTTGTACTGTTCACAGCAAGGGAGGCCAAGCAGGTATTAATAATTCCCTAGCATTTGTCAAGCCCCTGCTTGTGAAGGGCCGAGCTCCCTGCTGGGCACTTAATGTTCATGACCGCATTTCACAAAGTAACCATCACCGCCTCCACCTCTCAGCCAGAAGCCTGTGGCTTAGACAGTTTATGTAATCTGTCAGAAGGTACACGGCGGGCAGGTGGTGGAGGTGAGCTTAGGCCCCGGGGCAGTCTGGCTTCGAGGCCCATGCCATCTCCTTCCATCCCACGGCAGAGTTTCAATGTCACCCAGGTGTGACCAGCAGGAAGGCCAAAGGGTGAGGCTGAGCGGAGGAGGTGGGACTGGACCTCCAGCCAGGAGTTCCAGTTCTGTGCCCTTGCGGCTGGCCACAGGGCCTCTTGCCATGCTCTTGGTCGCAGAGTCCCTTGCCCCTCCCTGAAGTTACTGTTGGCTCTGTAATAATCAGTCCCTCTGGGTGCCATCTCACCGGTATTTCCAAGGATTGCAGGGGAGTGGACCAGAGAAATAAGCAGATACTGAAACATTTAACTAGAGACATGACTCACGCCCTACATGCAACACCAATTCTTGGTGTCATGTCCTCCCCGAAGTACATCTCATGCTGAAATCCACTATTAAGTAACCATCATAAAAGTTCAAACTAGACCAAGCTTTGTATATATATATAATCTCATATAATCCTAATAATAACCCCAGTAAGTAAGTACTATCATCCTCCGTTTACAGAGATAAGCAGAAGCCTCTCAAGGTTAAATAACCTGCCCAAGGTTACACAACTATGTAGTATAGCAGCATGATTCCAGAGCTTAAGCTTTTCACCACAACATAGCCTATATTCCTGCAATGGTCACAGAATTAAGAACAAACACCAAAATACTCTGATCTGAATGTGTATATATGTGGAAGCTTTCATATATAATTACTCATAGAGTTACATTCTCAGAATTACATAATTTTAGTACGTGGCACCTTGTTAAATAAAAAGAAAAAAATTAAGGGGCTCCTGGGTGCCTCAGTCGGTTAAGCATCTGCCAATGGCTCAGGTCATGATTTCATGACCTGAAACTGGGCTCGAGCCCTGTGTTGGGCTCCCTGGCCAGTGGGGAGTTTGCTTCTCCCTCTCCTTGTGCCCCTCTCCCCTCACTCATGCTATCTTGCTCGCTCACAAATAAAAGAATAAAATCTTTAAAAAAATTAGACATACCGCTTTACAATGTTATCCCTCTTACACCATTAAGTACCAGAGAAACATGAAATCTACTTGAATAAGTGGCTGAACATCACATATTTTATTCAGTAACTTTTCAACCTAAGGAAATAGAACATTTTGAGATGGTTAATGACAAAAGAACGTAGGGTCCAGTAAGACATGTGGTGCTCCATCTTTCTACCATCCTATTTATTTTTTTAAAGCTCTTATTTATTAGTTAGAGTGAGAGAGAAAGAGAGCACAAGCAGGCAGAGTAGCAGGCAGAGGCAGAGGGAGAAGCAGGCTCCCCGCAGAGCAAGGAGCCCGATGTGAGGCTCGATCCTAGACACCGGGATCATGACCTGAGCTGAAGGTAGCCACTTAACTGACTGAGCCACCCAGGCGTCCCTCTACCATCCTATTTTAAAAGCAAATAAAATATCTCAGTTTATTTATTTGTAAAAAAGTATTCAATATAAGTGTAATGAAATGAATAGATCCCACAAACTTCTCAGTAAATGGGAGAAGCGTGGCGATGAGTGAACGGTGGATACAGGTATCACCTTCTGGTGTTCCCTATTCCATTCCTCTCAATTTGCTATTTCTTTCTTTTTTCTTTTTTTTTTTTTAAAGATTTTTATTTATTTGACAGACAGAGATCCCAAGTAGGCAGAGAGGCAGGCAGAGAGAGAGGAGGAAGCAGACTCCCCGCTGAGCAGAGAGCCTGACTCAGGGCTCGATCCCAGGACCCCAGGATCATGACCTGAGCTGAAGGCAGAGGCTTTTACCCACTGAGCCACCCAGGTGCCCCTCAATTTGCTATTGCTAATTCTCAAAGCAAACCTGCAACTCGTTTCAGAAAAAGTGCAATGAGACAGGAACAGAAAGGAGGTAAGTGAAGAAACATATTACATAGTGTATCTAATGAATTAATAAATTTGTCTTTTTTCCTCACCTACACATGATACTCACTAATTATCTCCTTTATTTTAGAGACAGCTCTAAACACAGCAGGCAGCAATGCCTGTGAATCAGCTGAGTGAACTCACAGTATAAAAGGGCGAGCTCCCACTTTAATTAATATACAAAACAAATGTCCAAAGCACTTACCAATCTGTACTTGTTCGGGCTGGCTGAGAGAAACAAAGGCTGATGTGTCATCGATCCAGGATATCTGAATGTTACCTGCAATGTTGAAATAAAAATAAAGGGAACATCTGACCAAGTATATCACTATCAGACTTCATCTGCACATCTGATATATTTCAGAATATGTGTCAAATTTAAACAGAGATGAGGTGCTGGTTTAAAATTTGATCAAAATCTCAGCATTAAGCATAAAGCTTTAAAGAAGCTTTAAAAATGTGCTTTAAAAATAAAAGAAAGATCCTTCTGGATTAAATCCGGGGGCACTTAATATTTCAGCCCAATCTCATGCCAGAGCTGGCAATTTCTTTCCTATCAAGATCACAACAGGGGTGCTCGGGTGGCTCAGTCAGTGAAGCATCCAACTCTTGGTTTCGGTTCAGGCCCGGATCTCACGGGCCGTGAGCCCCATGCTGCGCCCCACACTGACTGGGCTTTGCACTCAGTGGGAGTCTACCTGGACATTCTCTTCCTCTGCCCCTCCCCCTGTTTGCACACTCACACTCTCTCGCTCAAATAAATAGATAAATCTTCTAAAAACGCATCTTTCTAAATTTTTAGAGACACAAACTCTTAACATCATGAATGGGAAACATAAAAGGAATCAAAGTAGCAAAAAGTACGAAAAATTCAACATTGATGTCAAGGCCAGGTGAGGAAAATAGCAGAAGAGGACAAAGGAAAAGAAGGCGGCAAAGAGAGAAAACGAAGATGGGCTAAAACAGAAAAGCCACTGAGAAGGGCAGAAAGCAGTCTAGTGAAACAACGATTTTCACATGAAGGGACACATTCTCAAGAAAGGCTAACAAGCTGCAGACAGAACAGAATAGAGCATGGGAAGGAAGGAGTGGGTGGTGGGGCAGAAAACCGAAGGGAAAGCAGAGGCCTAATTGTTTGACTACTGCTCTTCTTGAAAAAACACGGGAAGACTGGCATTATTAAAAATGGGTAAACAGGGGCACGAGATGGGGGGCTCAGTGGGTTAAAGCCTCTGCCTTCGGCTCAGGTCATGATTTTGAGGTCCTGGGATCAAGTCCCGTGTGGGGCTCTCTGCTCAGCAGGGAGCCTGCTTCTGTTTCCTCCTCTCTCTGCCTGCCTCTCTGCCTATTTGTAATCTTTGTCTGTCAAATAAATTAAAAAAATCTTTAAAAAAAAAATGGGTAAACATCACTGGAATTTAGTAGTGAAAAAATGTTTCAATTCCTAAAAAAATTTCCAAGGCTACGAATGCTTACAAACTGCTCTGTCTCATTGTCATAGGATAATAACTCACTTCCTGCTGCACAGCAAGGTGCCATAATGACTTTCTCCATTACAAAAGTCACTCCTCTACCTTGTGTGTTTTAGATAAATAATAACAGTGAACGTGCCCTAAATAGTTACTATGTGACACATACTATTCTAAATGCCTTTCATGAATCATTTCATGAAATGATTTCATTTAATTTCATTTAATCATTTAATCCTCATGAAATGCTTACATAGTAAGGGGTATCGCCATCATCATCGTCATTGTCACCGATGAGGACACAAAGGAACAGAGAGGCTACTTGTCTGATATCATACAACTGATTCTTTTTAATTAAAATGAAAACAAAATTCTACTCAGAGCATCCTACTTAATTTAGCCAATTAAAGGTCGACTACATAAGGGTAAGAACTTAATAATACAAAATGAGAAAAGAACAGCAACAACATCAAAAGCTCTTAAAAGAAATGAGCTGTGAAATTCAACTGCATCTCTAGATCTGTATTTAAATTAAAAAGCAGGACTAGAATTTCAAAAGTTGTTGAGACTGTCTGCAAAGACTAGGATAACTTTCCTGAAAAATACCTGCTTTCACTTACTTTTCTAAAAATTGTCTGTAAAGTGTTTTACTTATAAAAGCTAATAAAAATTATCTCAGGGTCATGAGATCGAGCCCCTTGCCAGGCTCTGAGCTGGACACAAAGTCTCCTTAATATTCTCTTCCTCTCCCTCTGCCCCTCCCCTCCTCTTTCTTTCTCTCTTTCCCTCCCTCCCTAAAAAATATAAATACAAAAAAGCATAAAGAGGAAGAAAAAAAAAAAACCTATCTAAAACAATCAGTGATAATAGCATGAGGCTTCCTTTCAGTCTGATTTCTATACAAAGTATTAAAAAAAAAAATCAGTTATACAGGAACCCTACTTTGTTTCTGCTTTTTACACGAAATGTTAAAACAAAAACACTTTACTATCTTTTAATAAACTGTTCAAATATTTTTAAAATGGCTACATACTAGCCTGTTGAGGCGGTCCATAAACATTTACTAAACAGTCTTATTATTGGCTGTTTGTGCTGCCTTTACTTTCTCCAAGAATTTCTAAAGAGAACAGCTTGAGTATTTCATTTGTTAAAATAAACAGGCACTGCTGAAGACTTACAGTCTGAAAGTCTTTATAAACGCTAATCAGAAGATGGTTCATCTCAACCTATCACCTGACCTGATAAAAAGGAATTAGAAGAACTGCCCTACCGCATACATAACTCATCTCTTGGTCTTCTCAAACATCTGCGCTCCTCTGCTTGAACTAGTCAATGTCAAGCAGTGACCACCTGCCCTTATGAAAAAAATCTTCTCTCCGAATTTTATCTTAAAAATGATTTATCCTCAGCCTAGATCTATTTTCCATGGTCGGCAGTAAAGGCAGTCATAGTACTAGTATCCTGGTTTCCGTGGAGTAATAATAGCACTCCAGTCTGGGGTGCTGTTGAAAGTCCTTCAGATCATGTTAGTACAAAGATACCAACATACTAAATCCTTGCCAGTAGCATTCTTTCATGTCCAAGCTGAAGCTGTTATTCAGTATACCTATCGCCACCTGGACAGACCAAAAAAAATAGCAAAATCCCAAAACCACATATGGACTTAAGAGTTACTTACCAAAGGCACTGAAAAGCTGGTAAAGGTCGCTGGTTTTCCACTCTTTGGGGAAGGTCACATGGAGAACATGATCCCGTTTCGGTTGCACTACGGGACAAATTTTGGATAAGAGGTTGACAGCTGAAAAGTGAACGATACACCAGGGGTTCTTTAATGAAACTATCCCCCAGCTAACTTGAGGAATTGCTAGGAATGACTCATGATTACGAAACAAAACCTCTCAATGTATTTCAAGTTAGCTTCCACTGGGGCTCTGATACTTTATAGAACCCACAATGGGTTCTATACCCTGACAATTCTACGTGGACCATCTTTGCTCATGAAGTTCCCATGAAAATTATTTCAAGGGGGGGAGGGGCAGAAAGGCTGCTTTGTTGAAGACATTTCATGAAGCCTTTAACTTTCTGCTATTACTCTAGTGGTCCACGTGTTTATTCAGTGCACCATCCAAATCCAATGGACTGAGTTTAAGGAGCGGGGCAGTCCTGAGTCACAGTCTCAAGTTCTAATCTCAGACCTGCCACTGAATGATGCACCTCGGAGCAAGAGACCCAACCGCTCCAGCCACTCATAGCTATGTATCGGGAACGATGATATTTAGTTTGCAGAACTGTTGCAAGAGGAGTGCAGCAAAACAGATGTCTGATCTCGGGGGGAGGGGGGAGACACGTGTGGTCCGCTTATCACGGCGATGGCTATTACCAACAGGCACGGCTCACCCATTTCTATACCCCTGTGGCATGGATTTTAAGGCAAATAAACCAAGGCTAGAAAGAGAGCAGTGGAAAAGAGGGGGACAGCGAGGAGGAGAAAATAGGAAATAATTTAAAGCAGCAGCAATCACCTCCCAGACAGGCCTTCCAAGATTTTCAATGAAAAAGAGAGGAAAAAAAACAAAACCCATATATATATATATGTGTGTGTATATATATATATATGTTATATTATATATATGTATATACATACATATATATATATGCAAATAGCCAGAAACTAGAGAACTTATGGTTACTGACAGAGCTAGCCATCTCAAAATTTGTTATGCGTATTTATTGGAAATTATGAATTTAGAGTTCGAGTGAAAACGAACTAATGAAGAGAAGATATATATTCTTTTAAAATTCAACTCATGCATAAACTGGAAAATATAAGTAAAGAGATGAGTTAATCAAGACCCAAGGGTACCATTAACTTAAGCATACTATTCATATCAACCGCAAAATCACTGCTTGTTTTTAAGTGAATGAAGCTCTTTCTTCAGTAATACTTTTCTTGTTATCCCTTCCAGACCACACACTTCAATGTGCAGATGCCATGAGAAAATAAAAATTCACTTACAGTCTGGGCCTTCCAAGTTTAGATAGGGGATATCCATGACTCTCATAAGAAATAACCTACAAAAAGGAAAGAAAAACAGGCGGTGGGCTAATTTCTATTAAAAACCTGATACAGGCATCTATTAAATTCTTTACTGATGGTTCTTATTTATATCACTCCATTTCTGAAATCGTTTGAATAAGCTCTTACGATTTACCACAAAGATCTTTTTCTCGAGGACTAAATATTATAAACAGAAAAAAAAAAACAAAAACCAACAACCCCAATCTTTGGTATTCTGAAAACCTACAAAAGTTCCTGGCACTCAACAGCTACTCAATAAACATGAGCTAAATGAATGAAATTAGTAATCAGAGTCAAAAGAAAGTCTTCTTCAGGTCTGCTCATTAGTCAAGGGAGACAGAGAGAAAACAAATGTTACAGAATGCGAACCATCTTACTGACTTCTGAACTGTTCCCACAAATTATAAAGGGAACCCCTATGATTGCTGTTTTGTGAGCTGAGAATGATAGCACAGATACCTTTTATTTTTTTTTTAACTGAAGTGGAAAGTCACCAGATAAATACCAGTCTCACTGGGTGAATTACACTGTCTGAAATAAGTGACCATCTCAGAAGCTCATGCTATTACTGTCGTTTAAAACATATTAAAAGCACAAAACAAAACAATGCTTGGTAAAGAAAGCTATTACACTAATATAAAACATACATTAGTCACTTTCTGTATACCCTCCAAAGAAAAAGCTACAGAGGCTCTTAAAAAGGAGGACGTGTAAATTACAACTCTGTAGTGCCATTCAATTTTTTTTTTTTTTAATTTGCAAGATTATGGACAAAGTATCAGGTATTCTGTTGTTTTGCAAGATGATTTCAATACGTTTTACTCAGATGACAATACAGAGTGCGTGTCTCGTAGAGACTGCATTATACAGCAAATTAAAATGGCAATCCAAGAACCCAACAAGCAATTAGTTTGGCTTCACTGACCCACAATTAAGGCACATTATTACCAGGCACTCAGAAGCCTAGCAGGGCATGCTCTAGTTTACAAACGGAATCATCAGCGTAAACAACAGTGTTCGGTTAATGCCAGAAAAAACGAAGTCATGGTACTCTGTGGTTTAAGAACTTGTTGCCTGGCCTATAATTTAATCAACCAAATCCTACGGCTAAGAAACAAATTTTATTTTTAGTTCACTAATTTACGCTCAAGCATACTATTCTGGTTCTGGGATCCATTGTACCCAATTCAATCATTAATACTGGTGATGCCAGAAGACACTAAGACATACCGAGCACCCAGCACCAAAGAGTTTCTCAGCGATGACAGCTATGACTACTACTGCCAGCCAGAAACTGAGATTACTCCTTGGCGAGAAGGCTCACTCTTCTGATGCTTCACAAAATTTTCAATTTTCCATTTAGAAAATTTAGAGACCGTCCCCCAATTCTAAAAACCAAGTAAATAAAAACCCTTAATCTAAAAGTTAATGGAACATATCAAGCACCATAAAAATAATTTAATTTTTTTACCCTAACCTCAACAGAGGAATAAAAGCTGAATCGACAAGTTCATTGCTATACCGTCAAATTCCCCCAAAATCAAAATCGACCTCAAGATTCAGTAAGATGACCAGGGGCGGGGGCGGGCAGTAAATTATAGTTCATCATCTCAAAAGAGCATTACACAGGGGCGCCTGGGTGGCTCAGTGGGTTAAAGCCTCTGCCTTTGGCTCAGGTCATGATCCCAGGGTCCTGAGATTGAGCCGCGTATCAAGCTCTCTGCTCAGCAGGGAGCCTGCTTCCTCCTCTCTCTCTCTCTCTCTCTCTGCCTGCCTCTCTGCCTACTTGTGATCTCTGTCAAATAAATAAATAAAATCTTTAAAAAAAAAAAGAGCATTAAACAATCCAAGTTAACTATGAAAACTTCGAAGCATTTTAGGATTTTTGTTCTACTTCTGTAAAAGTGACACTGGAATCTTTTTTTTTTTTTTTTTTTTTTAGTTTTTATTTAAATTCCAGTTAGTTAACATATAGTGTTATATTGGTTTCGGGTGTACAATTTAGTGGTTCAGCACTTCCACACATCACCCAGTGCTCATCACCAGTGCACCCCATAATCCCCATCCCGTTTCGCCCACCCGCCCCCTCTGCCTGCCCCCACTCTGGTGACCATCAGTTTGTTCTCTAGAGTTAAGAATGTGTTTATTAGTTTGCTTCTCTCTTTTTCTCCCCTAAGCTGCTTGTTTCTTAAACTCCACATACGGGTGAAATCATATGGTGTTTGTCTTTCTCTTACTGACCTCATTTAGCATAATACTCTCTAGCTCCCTCGTGGGAATGCAAACGGGCGCAGCCACTCTGGGGAACAGTATGGAGGTGCCTCAAAAAGTTAAAAACAGCACTGCCCTATGATCCGGCAATGGCACTACTAGGTATTTACCCAAAAAATCCAAAACTACTAATTCAAAGAGGTTCATGCACCCCGATGTTTATAGCAGCATTATCTACAACAGCCAAATTATGGAGAGAGCCCAAATGTCCATTAACAGAGGCGTGGATAAAGAAGATTTGGTGTGTTTATGTATACACACACACACACACATATACACACATACACACACATATATGTGTACATATATACACACATACATATACACAGTGGATTATTACTCAGCCATAAAGAAGAATGAAATCTTGCCATCTGTAATGGCATGGATGGAGCTAGAGTGTACTATGCTAAGTGAAATAAGCCAGTCAGAGAAAGACAAATACCGTATGATTTAACTTATATGTGGAATTTAAGAAACAAAACAAGTGAGCAAAGGAAAATGAGAGAGAGACATAAACCAAGAAACAGAATCTTAACTCTAGAGAACACATGGATGGGGGGAAGGGAGATGGGGGAAATGGGGGACGGGGATTAAGGAGCTCACTTGTGATGAGCACTGGGTGAGACATGAAAGGTGAATCACTCTACTGTACACTCGAAACTAGTACTATACTATAGGTTAACTGGAATTTAAATAAAAACTTTTTAAAAAGTCCCAAATTTTTCCTGGGATTGAGTCCCGCATCGGGCTCTCTGCTCAGCAGGGAGCCTGCCTCCTCCTCCTGTCTCTCTCTGCCTGCCTCTCTGCCTACTTGTGATCTGTCAAAAAAAAAAAAAAAAAAAAGTCCCAAATTTTATACTATGAATACAGCTTTGTAAAATATTTCTCATTAAACTGAGAAATAAAAATACTCCTCCATCCCCATTTTTAAAAAAAACCCACAGATTTGGAAAACTGAGCTTTGTTTTAAAATTCCTCTTACTAAAATAAATAAACAAACAAACAAACAAACAAATAAATAAATAAAATTCCTCTATTATTTTTTAAACTGAAAAAAGAAAATAGGGGCACCTGGGTGGCTCACTTGATTAAGCACCCGTCTTGGTTGCGGCTCAGAGTGTGATGTCAGGGATGAGAGATCGAGCCGAGAGTCAGGCTCCGCACTCCACAGAGTCTGCCTGAGATTCTCTCTCTCCTTCTGCCCCTCATCCTGCTTATGCGTGCTTGCTCTCTCCTTCCCTCTCTAATAAATATTTTTTAAAAAGAAAGAAAGAAAAGAAAGGCCACCAGAACTGAGAGGTCCAGGGGAAACACAGATACCCTTAGAGACACACAACTAAACATGCCCGTTAAATCAATCTTGTGTGTCCTGTGCACTGTCTCACCTGCCACGGGGATAGGAATATAAGGTAAAATCACATGTCCAAGGCTGCATTTGCTTAATTTCTTTTTAAAATACAGTTTTATTTCTAAAATCGTGGAACCTCACTAGTAAACTGAGAAAATCTGTTGTCTTATAAACAGCACTAAGAATTACACTTTTGGGGGTGCCTGGGTGGCTCAGTGGGTTAAAGCCTCTGCCTCCAGCTCAGATCATGATCCCAGGGTCCTGGGATCAAGCCTCACATCGGGCTCTCTGCTCAGCAGGGAGCCTGCTTCCTCCTCTCTCTCTGCCTGCCTCTCTGCCTACTTGTGATCTCTGTCAAATAAATAAATAAAATCTTTAAAAAAAAAAAAAAGAAGAATTACACTTTTAAAAGGAGACTCCCCAACTGACCTCACCATGTTAAGTGTCTCAAAACTTTTTTTGAAGGGTATCTTTTGGCGCCCAACAGACAGACAATTTGTTTTCTAAGATTTCATCTGAATTTCACCACTGACCAAAATAAGTAAAAATCTGTTCTTAGCTAAAAGACTCAATAAATGTTTTCTTTTAAAGTTAGTTAATTCCACACTATCTTCTTTGCTTGCTCAACGCTTTCACTAAACAGAAACCCCTTTCAAATAAATTATTAATAGCACTGCTCACTCTTCCCCAATGCCTCCATGTCTGGGCTTTAGAGAGAAATGAATAGCCCTGAGCCCTGGGGGATCACGCAGACCAACTCTGTGTGTGACTTGGCAGCCTGCGCCTCTGGAGAAAGCCCTGCAATTGGGAAACCGACCCTAAAGCTGTAGCTGGGCGTCACTGGAACAGAACCAAAGTCAACTCCCCAGTGGCCTCCCACCCCAGGGCCAGGGCTGTCTGCAAGCCGCAGCTCTGGGCACATCCCTGCCCTTCCAAAGTAAAATCGCATTTCGTTATATGCATGCCTCCTACAGACTGGCTGTCAGAAGGCCGACACCTCCCTGAGAGGTTCTGATCGAAGACCTCACACAGGGATCATCTGCGAGACAATGTCCACCCGCACCCAGGAGGGAATGATCTAGGCAAGCAGGGAGGCTGGAAACACACGGGAGAACGGTACTGAAGCGAGCTTTTGCACAAGCCTTCATCTGCAGTTATCAGAGACACGTGGACCAACACTTGCACCAAATGATATTTCTATTGTAGTAAAGATCCAAGATGGCCCTGATTCAGTGGCAACGTGACAGGGTGGGAGTCTTGCCACCTTCCCGCCAGCCTTCTTGATGAAGTATTATTTCAGCGCTTATTGGCTGAAAGGGTTGACACTAACTCTGTCGAAGATGAAGATTTAAACTTGTATTTATCGCCACTTTTACACCAGGAATCTCTTCTAAGAAACCGTAAATTCCAGTTCACATTCTAGACGCCGCGAAACAAAAGTTTACCCTTTTGGGCATCAATCAGGTTTTTAGTTTCTACTACCATATGACTGATGATGCTGTTAATCTCCGTTACCGAACATGTCTGGAAAGATCCAACAGTAAAGCACAGCAAACCCTTCAGCTCATCAGACTGGGTAACGTCAGGTCAGCGTCTTGAATGGGTAGCTCCCCAGCGTGAACTGTGCACAGTGCCTTTATCTCTGAACAGTCTCCCACATGCTGCGTGGCACTCACAAAAAGCCACCCACCAATGTCCTTTCCAGACCTGGGCAGCATGACACCGTGGCCTAGACTGTGTGAGAAGGCTTGCTAGCCACTGAAGAATTCCATCCCAGACAGAAAACTTCTTAGGAGCCCAGACTCTTGAGCCCTTATCAAAAGGCCCAGATCAACAACATCGGTACCACCCGGGAACCTGCTAGAAATGCAGATTCCCAGGCCCTCCCTGAGACCTGGGGACTCAGACACTCTGGGGACTGAGAATCAGAGAGTTAGCAGAACGTGAAAAGAGTATGTTCAATGTTGTGCTGCCGTTAATAACGATTCATTAATCAACCCGCATAATAATGACCAAGATGTGCCAACTTCCCCAAAAAGCATTAGTCTTAATGATTTGTTTACACTGAATGAGTCTGGCTTAGAAGAATACGAAATTATCCAAATACCAAGTACTACCTCAGAATCCAGGAAAGCAATAAGTGAAGTCTTCTACCGCTCCCTGAAACCAGGAGCTCAACTGTGGCAAGCAATTAGCTTCTCTGCAAGAGATAAATTGGGCAAAATCACTGCTGACCACTTTTGTTCTCGTTTTTAAGAAGACAGAGGAAAAAGATTACTAATACCACTCATTTGGCAACTCATTGCAAAAGTCCAACCTGGCTCTGGGAATCGGCTACCAATGATCACCTTCAGCATCACACGTTAAACTTCAGCACTAACGCAGCACCAAAGACCAGCAAACGCTTGCGTGAATAACACCTACGACACTAATGGAAACACCTCTCACCTTATGAGGTAAGAACCGTCTGACCTTACCATCAAGTTTCAGACACTGATTCTGGCAACCACAAAGCACACGGGGCTGTTCTAAGAACTACACTAAGATCAAAGGTCATTCTCTGGTGACACGACAGCTTGCCTTGGACTGTGGCTTATCTGAACCATCCCCCAATTGTCTAGCGAATAAGAACCGATTGCACAAGGATGCCAGTGTTAACCCATTTTATGCAGCTAAGCTTAAAAAACAAAGAGGGCAAAAGTGATGTTCAAAACGATGGGGCGCCTGGGTGGCTCAGTGGGTTAAGCCTCTGCCTTCCGCTCAGGTCATGATCTCACGATCCTGTGATCAAGCCCCATATCCGGCTCTCTGCTCAGTGCAGAGCCTGCTTCCCCCTCTCTCTCTGCCTGCCTCTGCCTACTTGTGATCTCTCTCTCTCTGTCAAATAAATAAATAAAATCTTAAAAAAAAAACAAAAAACTGCATACACAGTAAGTCCCAAATGTGATTCAGGAACACTGCTCATGATTGGCTCAGATCTCTGAGAACGGAAAAGATCCTTACAGTTCTTTAAGATTCTGCATTACCACATCTATGGATGTTATCAGTGATTCTACTCGGAAATGAAAGAAAATATTTAATTCTGTTCTCACAGCAGGATGCCTTCCGGTGCTATGTTCAAAGGTAGAGAAAGAAAGTGAATCAGAGTGGTGTGTTAACGGTCACTTTTTTAAAAAGCAACTAGCAAAAAATGGTCATACCCATTGCAGTGCGGGGAAGTGCCTATAGACCAGTGGTCCAACCACAAAGGTTAGGTTTTAAGTGGATCACGCGATAGCCACCCGACAAACCACTGAACACCACCCACATGACGCTGGCCACTAGTTTTAATGTCTTTTAAAAATTCACTATTGCCTTCTTCTAAGTTACAAAATTATAGAACTAGTATACTCTCAATCAGTAAATGAATTATACTGATCTTAATTAGTAAATGAAACAGATAGAGAAAACACACTGTTAGGGCATTCATTAAAATGAAGGGATTTGGGGATGCCTGGGTGGCTCAGTGAGTTAAAGCCTCTGCCTTCGGCTCAGGTCATGATCTCAGGTTCCTGCAATTGAGCCTTGCATTGGGCTCCCTGCTCAGCAGGGAGCCTGCTTCCCCCTCTCTCTCTGCCTGCCTCTCTACCTACTTGTGATCTCTATCAAATAAATAAAATCTTAAAAAAAAAAAAATAAAATAAAATGAAGGGATTTTGTTGGGGTGGCGACTAGTGGAATTATGAGTGGGTATTTTGTTTCAATCAGAAAAGAGTGCATATATATATATATATATATATATATATCAGGAACTTCATACTTAAAAAAATACGTATCTAGGTATATATATATATAGATACCTATAGATATAGGTATCTATAGGTATATATATAGGTATATATATATATAGGCATACCTATGTATATATACCTAGATACGTATTTTTAAGTATGAAGTTCCTGATTAAATCTAATAATATAATAACAATATACAAAATGTATATAATATATAATAAGTAATAAATATATAATTAATACATATAATATATAATAATATATTAATATATAATAATATCTATATATATCCCTATATATATAGGTATCTATATATAGATACCTAGATACATATTTATTTTTTAATTTGACAGAGAGTGATCACAAGCAGAGAGAGAGAGAGAGAGAGAGGAGGAAGCAGGCTCCCCGCCCAGCAGAGAGCCCGTTGTGGGACTCGATCCCAGGACCCTGAGATCATGACCTGAGCTGAAGGCAGAGGATTAACCCACTGAGCCACCCAGGCAGCCCCTACATATTTTTTTAAGTATGAAGTTCCTGATTAAAATAACAATATTTATCATTATATGTTCAGCTGCTTTGACCCTCTGGTGTCTGCAGGACAGGTAGATAAGTACTGGCCTCATCGTACCAGGAATGAGAAAGCAGGTTTTTCCAAGTTCAGTGGCTTACCTTTGGTCGGCAAAGGAGCAGAGAGATAGGATACAGACCCAAAGCCTCTCACTACTAGCTCTACACTAATGCCCCCCACCACCTTCTGCTGGGTGCGTCTCCCATGTGGCTTTTAACCTGAGCTGTTTCCAAAGCCTCAATGTGAAATGGCGAGGCTGGAGTCCCAGCAGAAGCAGGGACAAGTCAGGGACAAGTCAGCTTTTTAGTCTTCAATCACCACCCAAGCCCCTAGTGGGTACAAGTGAAGCAAAAGCTTGCAATAAAGTTTCCAGAAACATATTTTGGGGGCAGGGAACGCTCTAAGGGCTGACTGAATGACAGCAGAGCCCAGACATGCAACATGAGGCTGCCATGTGAGCAATAGCCTTGGGTAGGGTGAAATTTCAAGGCAACGGGAATGACAGGCAGCAAGCAATGCTGAGCTGTGCGAGGTGAAAAGGACAGCCTTCCCACATTTGCGGTGCAGAAGGAGCTGCTACCCTGGGGTATCAGGGCATCGGGCTTCCCAGGCACACCGGCCCCACACACTGTGATCGCCCTCAGGAAACCAGGGAATTGGCACATCCCAGGTTGGGAGACACCTAGAGGGGCCTGAATACAAGAGCGTGTCTTAGGTGATGTCAGACCTGGACACACAGAGCCAGACCTGAATAATCTGGAAGGATTTCTAATGTCACGGCAAGTCTGCATAAAGAACAACGTTGCGTATCTGGTCTCCTTCCCTGGCCGAAAGAAAAACCTGAAGCCACCAGACCCTTCCGCCTTCCTCCTAGAAATGCACTTTTTCATTCAACAAGCAAAAATTTCCATTTGTTCACCTGCTTTCTTCCGTACGACACTTCTGTTCCTAAAAAGCTTTATCTCAAAAAAAAAAAAAAAGAGAGAGAGAGACAGAAATTTCCAAATAAAACTGCATTCTTCTCACAGCACTGAAGACTGGGATACAGAGACGTGGAGTAAAATCTCATCTGAACACAATTTGAGCAGTGAATTAATTCGAGGCTCACCCCAAATCCCAAGCCTTCCGAAGAAAAATTGAAACCTTTAACAACTGCCAGCCCTACTGTACTTGCAAATGGTCTTGGTGTTTCCTTCAGGGCACAGCAGTAAAAGCACTTCATAAGAACCCTGTATGCAAGGGTTCATCATTATACATATTTATGTGCTATAAAAAACTAATTTTATCATCCAGGGTAGGAAGCATGCAGACATTTCTCACCAAAACAAGCTCATTTATTCTACTCACTAAAGCACTTGTGTAAAATACGAAGGCAACCGCTGGCTGGAGGGGACTTACTGTGGCATTGGTTATTTTAATGTCACTCAGGTGGGGGGCACACAGCTTTCAAAGAAGTCACTTCATGATGTTTTGACAAATAGAGCGTTACCTGACATCTGTCCTGAAGCCAACCTATGGCCTTTCTTAAACAGATACAACATTAGAAACAAGGAGGGGAGGAGAAGAGGAAGGAAAAAAGAAAGAAAGAAAGAAAACCAGCAGCTCATTTGAACAATCCCCACCAAATGAACCATATCAAATTACATCAAATAAAAATGTTAAACTAAGCATTATACAAAGGCAATGATGCCTGCACAGCCCGTGAAACAGCAGAGTATAAAGTGTCAGGGGAAACCAGCCCCCCACAATCCCGTGGATAGAGTCAACATCTTTCATGACCATGAGCTCAGGACAAAAACCAAGAGAAAAGGAAATCTTTCAAAGATACTAGCATCGTCTCTTCAGAAAATGTGCAACCCACCGCAGAACTCTCTCTATAGAAACTCCGTGCTGGAGGGAGGGGGGAGAAACCACTCCCAGTCGAGGACAGACCTGGCTTATCCCTGATTCTGCCATTTCTGAGACCCCCGGCAAACAGTCTTAGGTTTAAAATGGGGACGTTATTGGGGCACCCACTCGGTAGGGGGCATACTCTTCATCTCAGGGTTATGAGTTCAAGCCCCATGTCGGGTGTAGAGATCACTTAAAAATAAGATCTGCAAGGGGCGCCTGACTGGCTCAGTAGTTTGAGCCTCTGCTTTCGGCACAGG
The DNA here is from genome assembly GCF_010015895.1 of Lontra canadensis. NCBI lineage: Eukaryota > Metazoa > Chordata > Mammalia > Carnivora > Mustelidae > Lontra > Lontra canadensis. The sequence goes on along the minus strand of NW_022631085.1, from coordinate 3,971,733 downwards.
TCGTGATCTCAGCGTCCTGGGATGGAGCCCCACATCGGGCTCTCTGCTCAGTAGGGAGCCTGCTTCCCCCCCACCCCCCCACCCCTGCCTGCCTCTCTACCTACTTGTGATCTCACTGTCAAATAAATTTTAAAAATCTTAAAAAAAAAAGATAAGATCTGCAAATGGGGACACTATTATTTACCTCGGAGGGTTGCTGGCAAGGAAATGATGTAGGTAACTCACTGAAGAGTGGGACGCGTTCAGTAGGGAAGCTTCTGGCGTGCGGTGCTACCTAACTGGTACTACGGCTAGCACCAGATTTTCAGTATCACCATATGCTGGGGACGCTTAAATCGTATGAATGAAATGTTAAATGGTCTCGGAAATAACTATTGCCTGGTTTTTCCCAGCCAGAGCCAAAGCAAGGTGAGGAATACCTAAGAATGCAGACTTTACCACTAACAGCCGACAGCCCCCGGGACTAGCAAGCCAGCAAGACGGGTCCGTGGTCTGTGCCTTTGAAGATTTCTTTAAAAAGAAGATTCTGGGGAGCCTGGGTGGCTCAGTGGGTTAAAGCCTCTGCCTTCAGCTCAGATCATGATCTCGGGGTCCTGGGATCGAGCCCCACATCGGGCTCTCTGCTCAGCGGAGAGCCTGCTTCCTCCTCCTCTCTCTCTGCCTGCCTCTCTGCCTACTTGTGATCTCTGTCTGTCAAATAAAACAAATAAAATATTTTTTTTAAATAAATAAATAAAATAAATAAAAAGAAGCCTTCTGAAAAAGCCACAGCCACGGTTTGCCTGATACATGTCTGGCAATCCAGACCGCAAGGAAGAAATCAGACGAGCAATACCAACTTGAGGCCAGCACCCTCTACCCAAAGAAGTCAGGATCCCAGTCTTAAGAAGCCAGAAGGAAGGCCTGAGCATCATTCATTGGGCCCTGGACTCATCTGTCTTTTGCCTTCTGAGAACCAGTGTATTACAGAACTTTCAGGGTAACCAAACCAAGTCGATTCTTAGAGAGTCCTTCTATCCTAGTAACTTGGGGAACCGAAAGTGAAGTGAACATGACTTGGGCTAAGATAAAGGGCTCTGGTTAGGGTATGTGAGAATGAAATACCTCCTGTGCACTGGGGCAAAATACATTCTGCACACTGTGGAGAAACCTTCTGGAATGTGGGAGGCTGCTCTAAGCATTTGCAATGCTGTGATTTTACTCCTCATAGCGCTGGACTCCAAGATTTGCACAATCCTGAGAAGGCTGAAAATGGACTCTACATTTTGTAAGAGGCATACTTCTTGGCTATGATTGAAAAATAATGTCCGTAAGAGCACCACAGTCCACTTCTAACCGGGGCAGAATGAGTGGCAGATGATGCTCCCTAGCCCTGGCACAAAATCCATTTGGGGCAGAAGTGAAAGGGCAAAGGACATTACCCCTTCATTCAAGGACCGCAAATGCAAATGCAAAATTAAAGGATAACACTAGCATGCTGTTGGCCAAGCCAGCCAGTCGGCCATGGAGGGTCCCACAATCACCACCACCACTACTGTCTGCCTGCATCCTGCCTCCCTGAGCCCTCGGTTCTGGGATCCCCAGGGGCTCCTGTGGCCAGAGGCATACACACGGCACAGCTGCTCCCAATGGCACATGAACGGAGGAGACCATGCCCTTCCCTTCACTGCTTAGATGGCTCAAGACACGTGAAAGTGACCCACACTCGGGCAGAGAGTCTCTTCTTCCCATTCATGACTGAACCTTGTGGCAAGACCTTTTTCATTAAGATACAAAAACGGGCAGAGTTTTCTTAAGGGGATTCCAGGTTGCTGTTTCTCTATACAAAGGATTTTAGTGGCATCCTGCATGTCTGCCTCTTTCCTGCTAGCAACACAGAGACTGCCACCCAAGAAAATCCAGCTAAGTACACACGGCCCACTCTGCTCCTCTACCACTAGCCCCAGTGCCAGGAAAAACAAGAATTACGTTACTTTCTTGGAAGTTCACTGTGGGGAAAGCTACAGCAGCAACTCCGCTCCACATCAGGCCACACTGCTGGGGGCCTTCTCAGTGCTTCTCTCCAAGCTGAGGTCAAGCCTCCCAGGGAGCCATTTATGATCTTCCTTTCATAGATGGAGCAGCCAAGGGGCTTGACGGCCCAGCCCGCAGCCTCTGCTCTACCCAGCACGATTCTGCAGCCCCGCAAACAAGCAAACCCCGGCCGAGGTCCAGGCATGGACTCCCATGAACACATCACGAGGCTCCCGTGCCTAAGAAGTGATCTAAACCTCAGATGGCGAATAAAGAGAGAAGAAAAATGCTCCGCGTACTTGCAAAGTATCAGTCATTCTCACAGACTGAGATCTCCTGGAAGCGGTGAGTTGCTCAAAAGGGAACAGTTCACAGAAGAACAAATGCAGAGAGACCGGAAAGTAGATCAGAGGTTCCCAGGAGCTGAGAGGAGGCAGGAGCAAGGACTTAGTGCTTCATGGTTACAGGGCTGCCGCCTGGAGTGAGCAAGAAGTTCTGAGAACAGAATGACGATGTTGGCAGAAATACTGTGAATGTCAGTAGCGCCACTGAATCGAAGACTTAAAAATGTTTAAGGGGCACCTGGATGGCTCAGTTGGTTAAGTATCTGACTCTTAATTTTGGCTTAGGTCATGATCTCAGGGTCATGAGATCAAGTCCTGTATAGGGCTCTACGTTGGGCAAGGAGCCTGCTTAAGATTCTCTCTCTCCCTCCCCCTGCCTCCCTCCATGTACTCTCTCCCTCTCAAATAAATAAGTAAATCTTTTTTAAAAAAATGTTTAAGGGGCGTCTGGGTGGCTCAGTGGGTTAAGCCTCTGCCTTCGGCTTGGGTCATGATCTCAGGGTCCTGGGATCGAGTCCCACATCGGGCTCTCTGCTTAGCGGGGAGCCTGCTTTCCCCTCTCTCTCTGCCTGCCTCTCTGCTTACTTGTGATCTCTCTCCCCGTGAAAGGAATAAAATCTTTTAAAAATAAATAAATAAATGTTTAAAATGGCAAATTGCAGGCTACACATGTTTTATGATAATTTTTTCTAAGATAATAACGTCATACACCAAAAACCGTTGAACTGTACATTTTAACTGCGTAAATTACTTGGTATGTGAATTTATATCCTCATAAAGCAGTTAAAAAAAATAAAAAGAAAGAGCTTCCCACGGGTTACAAAGTAAATGTCATTTCTTTCCTCTCCTGTCAGTAAAAATCTACACCTCGAAGGGCTACATCGGCAAAAACACCGAGAAACAACCACATGCCTCCAAGGGCAAAACCAGCAAGTGGAGAAAACCCATGCAAACCTTCTCCCTGGACACCACTGAGTTACACGCGGCCTTTCCTCCTCCCCCTCCCTTTTCAGATAAAGGCCCCTGAGTGAATGGGAGGCCGCACCTTCAGGGTGTGTGCAGTACAAAAGGTATAATGAGGGATGCCTGGGTGGCTCAGTCAGTTTAGTGGGTCAGACTCTTGGTTTCAGCTCAGGTCATGAACTCAGAGTCATGAGATCGAGCCCCCATGTCAGCTCGGCACAGAGTCTGCTTCGGATTCTCTCTCTCCCTCTCCCTTTGCCCCTCCTTCCCTGCCCCCCAAAATAAATGGATGAATAAAATCTTAAAAAAAAAAAAAAGGTATGATTATAGGGCATCTTCTATGAAAGCAGAACAGGCCTCCGTGTGCTCCCAGTATCTGGTCAGAGACACACAGTGTCCAAGCAGAAATGTCCCCACGGCAGTGACTGCAGCAGCGGGCTGAGAGCCACCATGTGCCAGGCATTTTACATACATGCTCGCCTCTTACCCTCACTACACCCCTATCAAATGGGTACGAACAATCTCCATTTACAGACAAGGAATGTGAGACAGAGAGAGGGTAAGTAACTTGCCCGAGATCGCGCAGATGTGAGAAGTGGGGCTGGGATTCAAAGCCAGATGCCTGATTGCAGAGACCACAACTACGTTATACTACACGACAGCCCAAAGTGCAGCAATTCTACTGGAGAAGCTAATCAAGTGATCTAAAAATTTTACATGCAAATAGAACCAGTTCCACTGACCTTTGTGACATCCCCGGCCGCCCCTTCCCAATGGCATAAACTGTGTTGTAACTCTGGCTTGCGCAGGGGCGTCGCAGGTCTCACTGTGGGAAAAGTCACTGTAACACCGCAGGGGACTTACTTTATACCCAACCTGAATGGTCCGTAAAGACACATTTGACCCTCACCCAGGATGCTAAAAGCCAACAGCAAACACTGGGAATCAGAACAGATTAGCCTCATCCTCCTGTTATTCCGGCACCTTCTGTGTAAGGGAGGGACCAGCAGGACAGGAGAAGACAAGCAGGGTCTGCACTTCCAGAGTTCCGGGACAACTCGCTGGCGACCTGGCACTGCACGCCATTCGGCATGAGTGACGGCTGCCAGTCAAGGGAGCAAATGAGCTTTGCTCTTCCCGTTATCACCACAAGGGCCGGGAAGAAAGGAGGTATTCTGTTTACCTATAATCTTTCAGTTCGAAATTTCTCTGATGTCAAACAGGACCCACAGGCATATATTACTGTAAAGGAAAACAACTTGCTACCAGCATGTGATGGCTTTCCATGGAGGAAAAGGGAAAAAACATGGGTGCTTTATTTCAGGTAACATAATGATCCCTCTGCCTCCATGCTGATCATGGTTACCTGTACCTACACAACCTTCTGTAAATTGCTGTATTCATCTGAATGACACAACTTTGACAAACGCTCCAAAGCAAGGCCAGTTTGGTCCCTAACGTCCCAAGGGAATACACTCCATCAGCACCTGATTTCTCATCAGCAAACACTAAGAGGCGGGTACAGGCAAAAGTGAACACTTAACACGTGCTCCAATTTTATATCCATATGGTAACAAATTTTCTTCTTGATCTTGAAACTAGAAACACAAAAATACATTCCACTACCACATCTACTTTTTGAACCTGTTGGCATGTTAAATTCTCTTCCGTTTCAAGAAAGGGAAATAATAAATACTGGGTGATGTCCTTTGGCATCTCATGTGATATCTACAATTTCTAAGGGAGGCGAATAATTTTATCTCCATTTTATAGAGGAGGAAACCATTTGTCCAAGAGTGTATCACTCCTTATGGCTTGTCTCCTCATCTCCACTGCAGAGACAAGAAGGCCTAGATTTCTACAGGAATCCCGTTCCTATATGGGACACTTGTGCCAAAACCAAGACTGCCATCATCTAGGGTGAACAGCAGACAATTCTTCCTTTTTCATTCCCTTACTTACAGAGATTAGCCAAAATAAGAGACTTGCTCATTTCCTTCCTCTTTCTAAGAAGTGAGGTAAACAGAAAATAACCTTCCCAAAAACCTTCAGAAAAGGTTATCTACGAGAGAGTTCAACCTATCTTGCCAACACAGATGACTATTAATAAAACATAAGGTAAAAGCCTGATTCTGTGCTTTTCTGTGGTATGAAAAAAAGTGAAAGCGGAGTATTTTTAGCCCTTCCCAGCCTAACAGGATTTGACTGAAGGCTCTTCTCTAAGTCTGGTTTTCCACGCATTGATCAACACTGACCAAGGTTATAAGAGAAGGCAAATCACTTCCTGCCCAAACTGCCTACAACACAAACGAAGGGCACACTGCACAAAGACAGTCATCAGTAGGGGTCTGATCAGGATCTCCATGGCTCTGCTTCCTTACGACTTTCCTTCTGATTCCAACAAAGGGAGGAGAAATGCAGGAAGCACCCAGGCAGCATGCGGAAAAATGGCAGCATGCGAAATCCTCCCAGGACAAGCTTCTAGGCAAGTATGGCTCAGAAAGCACCTTCTACTCCATGCAGTCTTTGCAGATCACTCAACCGCCAGCTGTCTCGGGGATCTCTCAATAGCTCTCAATAAAACTTCCCCAAAAAGGCATCATTAAGGCAGCCAAATGCCAACTCAGAACAATGCAGAAAGAGGTGTAGTTTTAACTTCCCCCTCAAAGTTTACTTTCTAAACATAAATCTGGTGAGAGAGAAACAAAAAGTTATTTGCATATGTAGGCAGTTTGATTTCCACCCAAATTTATGTTAGGGCTATGCATCTTTGGTTAAGCTCTTTCTGAGAAAAGCCTGGTGCCAAACAAACTCTCAGAGAAATTTACAGACTTTTCTAAAAATCAACCACTTGAGATAATGTGGATGGCCCTTTCTGAATGTTTCTCTACAAGGGTAATCTTGAAAAAAAAAATGACAAAGTCAAGGTTAAGGCCATACATCAAACCTGCATGGAAGTAAGAATGAGGTCAGTATTAACACAGAAAGATATGTCAAAAGGAGCAAGTGCTTTTCCCACTTCCTAAATGGGCTGAGAAGGGATGACTGCACTTCATAATGTTTTTTACGTCAAATCCCTATGTCGTCCACCTGAAACTAATACGATGCTGCATATCAATTATTTTTCAAAGAAAAAAGAAGGAACAATTGTACTTGACACCAAGCTATTCCAATATAGAATAAAAATACTTCTTATTTTGCATTTCAAATCCCGCTGGACTTTTTTCCTTCAGAGACGAAGAAAATATTCTTCCTTTACAGATGGAAGAAAAAATGGAGCAAAAACTCAAGAATTTTCAGGGTGAAATCACAGGATTCCTGAATCTTCAACTATTTTTGGTATGCATCTAGGTTTCCGGGGGAAAAAAAACAAAGCATGAATGAACATTCCCAATCCAAAATGAAACTACGTGTTTACCGTCCAGTTCTTTTGAATTGTCTTAAACATTATTAGCAATAATAAACTGGTCTATTAATACATAAAGTCTTTGTTAAGCTTCTTAATTAAAGCTAATTTTGATTGCTCTTCATGTTGGTCACCCAGGTTAATGACAAACTAAGGTGCATCCTATAATCTAACCCAAATTGTATCCATCACCTTATTTTATAAGGACTTGATTTTAGTGGAGAAGCAGGCTTGTTGTTTTAAGTATTTAAAAATGAGGGGCGCCTGGGTGGCTCAGTAGAAAAAACACGTGACTCTTAATCTCAGCGTAGCAAGTTTAAGCCCCATGTTGGATATGGAGCCTAGCTAAAAATTTAAAAAATAAAAAATAAATATTTAAAAATGAGTAAGCTTGTCCCAGCTGAAAAATACTGTTGTACAATGGACTTAGCATCCTGCACATAAAAATGCAAGGAGTGGCCATAATCCAAACAAAATTTAGGGTCACCTGCACATTCCATGGTCTATGACATAAGCTGCCCTTCCAGAGATTTACAAAGATAAACAGGCTCCCCAAAATAAAAGTGAAAAGCTAAGAAAATCCTGTTTTACCCATAAGGAAATGGGCAGACAGCAAGGATTCAACTGTTAGCTTCTAAAATTAATTTTCCGGGGAGCCTGGGTGGCTCAGTGTGTTAAAGCCTCTGCCTTCGGCTCAGGTCATGATCCCAAGGTCCTGGGATCAAGCCCCTCATCAGGCTCTCTGCTCAGCAGGGAGCCTGCTTCCTCCTCTCTCTCCGCCTGCCTCTCTGCCTACTTGTGATCTCTCTCTCTGTCAAATAAATAAATAAAATTTAAAAAAAAAAAAAAAATTAATTTTCCATGCCAAAAAAAACTCAACTTCATTTCCTTATCATGATAATGTATAGAATACATTATGCTATAATGTATTCTATATGTATACTATAATGAATAGAATTGTTGCATTACTATTTTGTGAACTTGTAATAGGACACTGTATGTTAACTATATGAAATTAAAAAAAACTTAAAAAAATTTCAACTGTATTTTCAATATATACTACATTGTTTTCTGTTCCTCTCTGAAAGATGTTTTGAAAGTCAAACACATTTAGCTCTGAACTTCCACAGAAAAGAACAAAGATTAAAAAAAAAAAAAAAAAGAAGAAGAAGAAGCCAAAGTGTGATAAAACTTACTAACTCAGACTATACAAATTCCAAACCTGTAGGAATCCAGATGTTTGGAATTAACATCTGTCTCTGCAGCATGTCACCTAAGTACAAGCACTGTGATACTGGTATTTACATAGACATCCAAAGGAGACAGTGTTCTTACCCAGTAAAGCACTGATAGGATTGTAAAGTGCTGCATATAATGTAAGGAAATGATGTAACCAGGCCAATGCTGAAACGGTTCTTTCTCCCAGCAGTAATGACCCATGTGGGCTGCCTTGTTCTGTCTGGCTCCCCCAGAATCTCCTAGAACCAATCCTGTTAAGAGAGCTGGGGTAAAAAAGGTTTAGGGCTCTGGCACAGAGCCCAACTGTGGCCAGCTTGAGGATCACATCTATAACTTTCGTCTCAACCGTGCCAAGAAAGCACAAACCACACTTTGAAGTAATCATCTTGAGAGTCTTTGAAAATGCTCTGAACTTAGACATCTCCCTAAATCACACAGACTTCTTGCAACGATGAGTACATAAGCAAGCTTTTACCTCACTGGGTCCATTCAGATGAAAGCTTGGGATAAAAGGACAATCAAAACTTCTCCATAGATTATCTTAAAAGCCATTTGTGTAGCCAACATCTTCTTAAAAAGAGTATTATTTAATGAGATAATAACGCAAGTATAAATAATAACCTCATGTGTAAAGTATGTTAGCAGTGTTAGGTCCAACTACGTACACACACACACGCACACATGTACACTCACACAGTCTCCCTTGCAGGTAATTTAAATGCCAAAACTACCAGTTCTTTGTCTTGGAAAAGATACACTAACTTTGGCACTCTTTTCTTTTCTGTATTTCTTTTTTAGCCAATATATTTAATAAATTATTTCCCAGAAGGTCAATTTCTGTTTTCGAAAAATATCTGAGTTACTTGAGACGAGAACTACTTTATCTAAAAATGCACTGCATCATCCCTACCTGACATCCCAGATACTGGGCTCTTAAACAGTGAGAGAATGTGGGCACTGGGACCCTGATTACTTACTTGTTAAAAAAAGGTTCAATGAGTTTTGATCTGGCAGACACATGAATTTTTGGAGGGCTAAGAAAAGAACCTAACGAAGAAAAGAAGCAGAGTATTACATAGAGTCAAGGAGACAAAGCCTAAAAGTTCAGACAACGAACTATGTAATCAACAGCACGGTTCAGAAGGGTTAGAGGCACTCAGTAAGGGCCAGACGCCACACCAGGTAAGGGTCAACGGAGCCTCCTGTGCCCTCTCCACGCCCCACCCCAGCCCCCTCCAATGCTGACCTCCAGCCCTCCCACTTCTATCTGGGTGAGCGGACCCCAGGGAAATGGAAGACAGGCAAGATCCACCCCAGCCCACGGTGTGTTTGGTGGAAACAGGCATGGTGGGTACCTAGGTAGTTCGCCATGGAGATGAAGCACAGCCCTGTGATATAAGCATCATAGCCGGCCTCATGGAGCTGCTCCGTAGCTGTGTCGTAACTTGGAAAACCTTCCGCACTTTCTAAAGAGGAGAAAGAAAAAAGAATTTTCCTAAGGATATCACAAATCGTGAAGACGGGCAGGCACACCGCTGTACCGAATCCAGATGGCATTGGTATGTGCCGCAGAAGTATTCTCGACAAGCAGGAAAAGGCTACCTCCTTCTTCATTCTCTCTGCACAAGATCTTGCAGTGTGAGATAAAACGGTCACTGAAAATGAGGGCTTGGGTCTAGACTAAAGAAATGGCTCAGTGACATGATCAAAGACCCAGCCACAGGCCTCCTGCCAGCACAGTGGTGGGCACTATTTACGATCATGCATAACTTGCCCTATGACAGATGACCCTTCTTCTGACCGCCTTCTGAAGTCCCAAGGAGCTTCTTCCCTGAGGACACGGGGAAATAACAAGTACTTCAGTCATGACTAATGACAGCATGGATTTGTACGTCCCACTGTCTGAATCTGAATCTGTGTTCCACCATTTACCTGCTCCGTGATCCTGGGCAAGTCACTTCTCCTCTGGGCCTCCACTTTGGAAGAATGGAGACAAAAACCAATCCCCCCCTCATGGAGCTTTTAGGAGGATCAAATGATCTGACGCCAGGAAAGCTCTCACGTGGTGCTGGGCACGTGGTCCATGCTCAGTCACCGGTAACCATCAAGACCCACGCCTCCCTCCCAAAAGGCAAAAGGCCCTTCAATATTGGCAGCTCAACTCAACATTGCCCTCTGCTCTTTCCGAGCTATCGGATCTAAAGATGGAGGCACAACAAACTCCAAAGATCGATCAGAACTGTCATGCTGCCCATAGAACATAGGGCCACTTCGCAGGAGAGAGCATTTTACAACAGGATTCTTACATCACACTGGCACACACACACGTGCTGAAGACAAAGTCTGGGAAGAGCGACTGGCTTTATAGTACATTCTCTGCCACGTACCAGAATATTACATGGAAAGAATGGGATAAAATGGCAACTCCTAGGGGCGCTTGGTTTCGGCTTAGGTCATGATCTCGGAGTCATGAGATTGAGCCTGGCCTCCAGCTCTGTGCTCAGTGCAAAGTCTGCTTGAGATTCTCTTTCTCTCCCTCTACCCCTCCTGCTCATGCTCTCTAAAAAAAATTTAAATAAATAAATAAATAAATAAAAAGCTGTAACTCATAAATATTTCCTAGAACCATTCTGGAAATGAATATCAAAAACACTATAACAGAACCAAAAGCATGAATGGGAATTAACAATGAAAAGACTGTAACGATTCTTATGTGACTATAAGGCTCTTTAAGCAAGAATTTGTTAACCTCCATATTAAATATTAGACTCTAAGCTTTAAAAAAGTCTTTTAACATCATAGCCAAGAAAGTAATATCCTCTACTCTACCACCAGCTGAAACACTATTTCCAAAATCAATTATTTCCATCATACTGTTATAGAGAAGGTCTAGGCTTTCTTCCTTCACCCTCACTCCTTTTCTTAATTCCTTTTTTGGACTATTACCCAGAAAGGCAAGCAAATAGCTATAATCTTGGCTGCTTTAGTACCTTCCATTGTCAATTTCCGAACCATCAGTCCAATTATCAATGTCTTCAGAAGTTTGCAGGCTGCAGCTAATGGAATGCTAATTACAGTGTCAGCAGCAAAATGAAGTGTATAGGAACCAAGGAAGAGACACGTGGCAGGTTCACCGAACACCTGGGTAGGGACCCAGGGACCAGGACATGGTAACACATCTCTGCCCCAAGAAACATTCTCCCTACTTCTGGTTCTCCTCGCTGCTGCTATCCCACAGCTAAGCCACCTCTGATGGAAGGAAAGGCTGGAGACTCTCCTTTCTTATCTGGAAACCCAGGTCTTGGGCTTTTCCAAGACAAAAGTGTATTTTCAACTTCTGGCAATTAATCACCAATTCTTTGTCTCTGCTTAAACAATGCACTACAGAAAAGAAAGACACATCAAGTTTTGGGAGAATTCCAAGCATTAGGAAATTAAAGCCCTGAAGCTTTAATTGCTAAAACTCTCAATGAGTTGGCTACCCCACCCAAATCTATAAACATAAAACAGACATAAGATTATGAGACCAGGGGCGCCTGGGTGGCTCAGTGGGTTAAAGCCTCTGCCTTCAGTTCAAGTCATGATCCCAAGGTACTGGGATCAGCCTGCATCGGGCTCTCTGCTCAGCGGGGGTGGGGGGGGGGGGGGGGGGGGCTGCTTCCTCCTTTCTCTCTGCCTACTTGTGATCTCTGTCAAATAAATAAATAAAATCTTTAAAAAAAGAAAAAAAGATTACGAGACCATCTCTATTCAGAAAGCAGTAATTCAACACAGGGCATGAGCAAGTTAACTCTGCCAAAATCTGTAGCTGTGCCTATGTCTAGAGCAGGTTCCCCTTTCTTCTATGATAGCCCTGATCACAAGCCCTGGGGGGTACTATCGGGATCACTTTATTTTCTTACCAACTTTAGGAGGGTTGAAAGGCGTCTCTTTTAACCGCTTTTCCAATTCTGCGAGAGATGTGTTGTTAATGATATCCTGCAAACCAGGAAGCAGAGAATTCCGAGCTTTAATCATCTCAGCATAACATAGAGGAGAGATTCACTGAATGTCAGGACGGGGCGGCGGGGGGGTATATCTAGCTTTGTTCCTGTAAGGGCCCCACCCCAGTTGAACTGCCATTTTGTTGTAAAACTTAAATTGACCTTGCGCCCCACCAGGGGAACTTATTTAAAAGCAAGTCCGGGAAACCAGACCCAGGTAACAAAGTCCAAGTACAAGGGTGGGTCCGTCCAGGCGGAGGTATTCAATCAGTGGGGGCGCATGCTGTCTCCTAGCTACCAAGGAGTATGGGCCCCTGCCCTTTGGGAGCCTTTTGGCGCCAATCCTAACCAAGGTGTGATAGGCTGGTTCAAATGTCTACCAGGGTAAATTGTAATTCAACTGGTCACCTAGCATCACTGTGGAGTTTCCTGTGTGTGTTACAATCTCATTGGCCACCTGTGTGTGGCCAGGCCCAACCACATGGCCTTTGCTCTATAAAAGTTAGTCTGGAAAGCAGGAAGGGGTCGTCCTCTCTGTAGGGGCAGCCCCGACCCGTCTGTCTGACGGTCGGTCTGATTCCTGATGCTTGGCACGAAGTAAAGCTTTGCTTGACCTTCGCTTTGTATCAGTCTCACTCCTTTAATCACGGACCCATTATTGGGGTACCCAATTTTGGGGGGACCCAACATTCCCTTGCGTTCTTTAAAGAAACACAAGAGTCATGGTTTCGTCAACGTGAAAGAGAGACAGCAAGGGTCAGGTTCGCCGTGCAGGAAGTATCACCATAGGATAGGTCTTTGGAGATGTGTCAACTACCTACAGGACTTGGACCAGAAAGGTGTGCTGTTCTGGCACTCAGTTCACTCAGTGAGGTGAAGTCACTTCACAAAATAGCAAATGATTTCACTTTTACCTGAGTTTTCCTGATTAGAAAATATAACCAAAACACATAAAATCAAGAAAATAAAAACCAAAATATATAAAATCAAGAAAATGAAGTGTGTACACGTGTAACCTATTCAGAAATGCATTTTATATATATATATACAGAAATACACGTATGTGTGTGTGTGTTTCTTTTTCTTTCTTTCTTTTTTTTTTTAGTAAGATCTGTGCCCAGCATGAGGCTTGAACTCATGACCCGCAGATCAAGAGTCACATGCTCTACCGACTGACCCAGCAAGGTACCCCACTCCAACCCCCCCAAAAATACATTATATATTTTAATATTAAAAATGTTTACATTCAAACACAGTATAGGGGAGAAAAAATGTAATTCCAACACCCAAAGACAAGAACTAATCATATTTCGATATATTTATCTCCAGTCTTTTTCTCATTTTTCTTTCTTTTTTAGACGTATTTGAAAATAACATTTCAATTAGACCAGAATTCCAAGCTCCTAGTAGCGATTCAGAACAATTCAAAACACAGATTATCAGTGAGAGCTCCAATTTAAAAAATTACCTTAAAAGGTTGTGTGCTGGCCATCAATTTTGTATCTAAGAGTCTAAAAACAAAAGAAATGTTAATAAGGAAAACACAATACACAACAGTGTCCAAAATGTTATTTTTTACTCAAATGAAGAGCCAGCCTCCGGTCCTAAAAGCCGACAAAGAACTAAGCACGTGAGCCACTGTGACCCAGCACTGATGCCACTACGACGTCAGATAGGCTCAGTCCTCTCAACCCTCTTCATTGAGAGGCTCTATCGCGCTCAGAGCACAAGTTCTAGAACTGCTTGTACCCCGGGCTACATCGATTCCAAGGGGAAGGCGAAGATCTTTGGAAGTTTTTCCACAGTTCAAATACTGCGTAGGTCTAGTCCCCCCAGTTCCTAGCTACTGTACTACCCAGATTTGCATAAAATAAACTCTTGGAGGCTCAAATCTACATTTGGTAGTTTCATGCTATTGTTATTTCTTAGAATTCTGTTTCAGAGATTGGAATAATGAAAAAAAGAAAAGAAAAGAAAAGAAAACATACTAGTATGAAAACTCTTGCCTTTGACATCAATGTGAACAGTAGAGATAACAGGGCCGAATTAGGCCAGACGTAAGAGCAACGGCTCTGCGACCACACCTGCCCGTCTTCAGATGGGTCCTCAAACACAGATCCTAGCTCTGGAGGCCCTACGTGGCTGACACGTGATTCACCAGACATGCAACAGAGCAGAAGTACCCTGCCACCTTAACTGTGGGAGCCACTATCAGGTTAAGGTACCAACTTAGAGATGAGGGGAAAAGTCTCCAACCAGGCAGTTCTCGACTGGCCACAGGAACACTGTCAACTGGTCACGTGACTGGGACAGGGCCCGTCCGGCGGACAATAGAGACAAGAGCCCACTCAGGAGGACTGCACGCACTCTTCAGAGAGCAGGGTGTGGGCTGAGGAAAAAGCCGGGTGCTCTCAGTTCAAATTCTGGTTTTTAACGCAATAAAATCAATCATCAGCTATAAAAGCAAGCAGTCACAGTTGGCCCTAGAAACCATTAACCAGCTATTAGCAGCTGGACTGTAATCACGATCGGGTAATTACTATTTTCACTATTTATTACCTGTTTGTATCTTATACAGCAGGAGAACTCTTTTGAGTGAAGGATAATGAATCCCCAAAGAAAGCTTACCTGGGGAAAACACATGTTGTCATCTCCTTAAACTCATTTAGGTCCTAAAAGAAAAATAGACAGACAATGACTTGCTGTGATTTTACTAATACAGTCACAATACTGAAAATACACATAAATATTTCAAGCGCCACAGCTCTCTTCTCAAACTGTGATACCTCACACAGGCCCTTTAGGCTCAACTGTCAGATCAGCTCCGGGGTAATAATCACTTTCCGAATATCGTCACAATGTCCTGACGGGGAATCATATGATCTGACATAAAACTTTTGCATAACCAAAACAGAAAAAAATTTAACATGTTATGCCTGAAACGGAGGAAGGGGGCAAAGTTTCTAATAGATGTAGAAAGCTTCCAGTAATAGTTCTATCGAATGAATCCGTCAAAACAATGAGGCTAGCAGAGTTATGTAAATAAAATGGTTTATACAGGAAATGGACCTACTGTAAACTAGGCTATACCTTCACTGAGAACATCTCTGAATGCTAGTTAAAATGGCCATTAAAACACCGACTTTCCAATGTGCACAGAGCATGCTTTAACTGCTCAGAAAACTGTTCAAGAAGCACCAGTAGCAAGTGCCTAAATTAGACAATTCATTTCCCAGTTTATTTTGATCAGGAAGTCTAAAGCCGAAATGAGATGGATCTAATTTTGAATGAACTCATTTCCATACATAATTGCCACAGCAGACTGAGTAGTCACACTCCTGACCCTTTGTAACTACGCTTCTCTTCAGCGTTATTCATGCTTCGCAGCAAACTGCCATTTCCAATTAGCTTTCCAAGCCTGTAAATACAGGCCGTATTTAACCAGTTTGGAATATTTACCAGCTTTTCAATGGCTATCGTTAAACTGACAGACAATACATGAACAAGTGGTTTCAGTGCTGAGGTCGAACAAAAATTCAAGAACAGGGGCGCCTGGGTGGCTCAGTGGGTTAAAGCCTCTGCCTTCGGCTCAGGTCATGATCTCAGCGTCCTGGGATCCAGCTCCGCATCAGGCTCTCTGCTCAGCAGGGAGCCTGCTTCCCCCTCTCTCTCTGCCTGCCTCTCTGACTACTTGTGATCTCTATCAAATAAATAAATAAAATATTTTTTAAAAAAAGCAATAATGACTACTGTCACCTCATAATACCATCACAAAGCCTAGCAAGCAAGAAAAAAATTAGAATTATGGCTACTTCCGAAGCAGAGCAGAGCTCAGCTTCCTACCGAGCAGGGAGCCCCATGCGGGGCTCGATCCCAAGACCCCAGGATCATGACCTGAGTTAAAAGGCAGGCACTTAACGACTGAGCCACCCAGGTGCCCCAAGTTCTACCATTTTAAATATGTTTTCTCATTTATTCTCACTGCTTCTTCCAAGACTAGATAGAAGAAAACCATTTTCTCCCTCTGACAATGGCAGAACACAAAAAAGCTTAATTCCTAACTTGGGTGGCCTTAGTCACAAAGCAAGGGACGAAACCATGGCTCCTAAGCCACGTCCTACTCTGCAAGAAATCTTGAGCTCTTTCTACAAGACCCGGATTCAGAACTACAGTAGTTTCACTCAAGGTGATATTTACTGAGTGCTCACTACAGTGTGCTATGCTGGGCATTTAGACAGAGACAATAAAAAGGTTACTCTCTGGGGCACCTGGGTGGCTCATTGAGTAAAGCCTCTGCCTTCAGCTCAGGTCATGATCTCAGGGTCTTGGGAACGAGCCCCGTGTCGGGCTCTCTGCTCAGTGGGGAGCCTGCTTCCTTCCTCCTCTCTCTCTGCCTGCCTCTCTGTCTACCTGTGATCTCTGTCAAATAAATAAATAAAATCTTTAAAAAAAAAAGTTACACTGCTTGTCTGAGGAGCTAATCACCTAGAAGAAAGGGACAGGGTGAAGAAAAACCATATGCTCAAAAGCTATACAGTTCTGTGGGAGCTCAGAGAAGGAAAAACAGCAGCTCCTGGGCAAGGCAGCAGACAGGGAAACCTTCGGGGAAGAGGCATGCACTAGACCTTGGTAAAGCTGTACACTGGCAAATGAGGAAAGCCGGAGACAATTCAGAGAGGAGGGAATGGTATACCAAAGCCACAGACAGGCAAAAGCACAAAGCAGACCCAGGAACAAATGAGCCCATCTTGCTGGGAGTAAGGAGGGTTGTAAGTGACTAGAAGATACAGAGCTGTTGGGCCAGATCACAGAAATCTTGCCATGCCAGGCTAAAAAGAATCAGCTGTAGAAAAAAGCAAAGAACGTGGGATTAGCTGCAGAATTTTGAGCAGGGTCAGTGATGTGAACAGAACCATGTGTCAGAAGATTATAAAACTGGCACCATCAGAAGATACTCATTTGTTAAATCAATATTTAATGCCCGCTATGTGTCAAGCTCTGTTTGGTTAAACCAGTCACTTCCCTGGTTTAAAGGTCAAAAAATCATGAGAGGAGCTGCTATGCTTTGGTCTAATTGGCCAAAAGTGGTTGACCTGAAGTAACCATCAGCTCTTTACACCTGGACACTGCCCGTTCACACCCATCATGTTTGAGACCAGCACCAGGAAGTCTTTTAGTCTCAGAGGGCGTGATACTGTTTTCATGAGAAGCAATGACAACATTGAGGTTGCGGAAACAAGGCAAGGGGAGCGAGAGACCCGCTGTCGTCAGAGCTGAGTTTTGTTGGGCTTTTCCAAAGAAAGTCATCAAGATCCCAATGGAACAATGTCTCATAAGAAAGGTGAAGTGGGGCGCCTGGAGGGCTCAGTGGGTTACGTGTCTGACTCTTCATTTTGGCTCAGGCCATGATCTCAGGGCTTTGAGCCTGAGCCCCATGTCTGGCTCCACACTGGGCATGGGACCTGTCTAAAATTCTCTCTGCCCCTCCTCTTCCCTGCAAAAGAAAACAGAGAACAAATAAAGGAGAGGGAGGACATGGTGATGGGAGGCAAGCAAGATGATAGTTAGGGAGCAGAAGGGGAAGAGACAAGAAGAGAAAGTCTTTTCCTGAAGAGCCAAAGAGGCATGTGCCTTGGTGCCCTGAACCAGCCTGGCTCCAAGAGCAAAAAAACCACCACGGTTAATGGAGATTCTAAGGGAAGCCGCCTAGCAAGAGGTCATCACAATTTGTGCAGGACCCGATCTGGTTTAGTCGACCTGAAACACTGCTCACCTTCAATGGCCCCATTATGACTAATGTTAGCAGCAGCACACGAGAAGCCCACGCCTGTAGACGGAAACCCCTGCACGGCACTAACCGAAAAAAAAATAGTGGCGTCAAGTCGAAACAAATGTCCAACTCTGCTCTGGCAATGGCAGGCGACCGAAGATCCCTTACAACGCTGATAAGTACCTCTCTTCAAAAAGGTACCCCCGGGCACATGAGACTCTCTCTGGAAACGTGCTGCATACAAGGGAACAGCACTCGCAGTACAGAATGCTTTCTCGGTAATAAGAAATTGTGGGTTTTTTTTTTTTTTTTCAAGTTTTTATTTTATGAGACTGACGCGCTACCTACTGCGCTAACGAGGCACCTTCAAGTTTTTATTTTAATTCCAGTTAACATACAGTGTTGTGTTAGTGTCACGTGCACAACACAGTGATTCGACACTTGCGTACAACACCGGGTGCTCATCACAAGGGCACTCCGTTCCCACCACCTGTTCCCTCCATCCTCCCCAATCCCCCAGCCACCTCCCCCCAGCCATCAGTGTGTTCGTTTCTTGGTTTGTCTCTCTCTCGCCTTTTTTTCCCCCTTTACTCATCTGTTTTTCTTGTCTTCAACTCCACATGTAAGCGAAATCCTATGGTATTTGTCTTTCTCTGACTGACTTCTTTCACTTAGCCTAATACGCTCTAGTTCCATTCACGTCAAGTCGTTGCAAACGACAAGACATGGTGGATTTTTTTTTTTCATTCTTGTTATCTTTATTTTTTGCCTTAAGCAGTAACAATAATAATATCAATGACATTGTATCCTGTTACATCCAAAAATGCACCCATAGAAACACAGCTGTGAGACATCTTGGTCCCACCCCAGGTAATAGCCCTTTGGGCTACAGACATGTGTGCATGAGCCAGTGGGCTGGGGAGTAGAAATGGCGGATTTTTAACCCAGGTGGGCAGGCAGGTCACTTACCGCAGGCAGAGGGCAGTAGAACTGATGAACCGTGTGCATGACATCCAAGAGCATGTTGTGTCCAATAACGAGCTTTCCCTAAAGTCAGGGTTAAGCAGAAGACTTCTTGGCACAAAATTTTATTAGGGCTTGACAGTGAAATGTCGGGTTCAGGTTCTATGAGGATTTTGTACTAAACTTACCTTTTGACATTTAAAAAAAAAAAAAAACAAAAAAAAAAAAACCCCTGCAGGGGCGCCTGGGTGGCTCAGTGGGTTAAGGCCTCTGCCTGAGCTCAGGTCATGGTCTCAGGGTCCTGGGATCGAGCCCCGAGTCAGGCTCTCTGCTCAGTGGGGAGCCTGCTTCCCCATCTCTCTCTCTGCCTGCCTCTCTGCCTACTTGTGATCTCTGTCAAATAAATAAAATCTTAAAAAAAAAAAAAAACCCTGCAAATAAATAAGTTAGGGCTGGTTTTATTCCTCTTCAGTCTTAAGAGTGTTCAATCCATTCTGCAAAGTAAAAACCCCAATGACCTTGATTTTATTGACTGTCTCTGCTTTTTATTCATCTTCTCATCCTCAAGAATCAAAGGGGTAACATTTTTATTGAAGGGCGCCAAGAAGTAAACGAAAACGCTGAGTACCCTGAGCTGTCAATAATTTGTGAGTGCGCTCTGAGGACCTACGCTGGAAGCGCATCCCGGGCTCCGAGGACCTACGCTGGAAGCGCATCCCGGGCTCCGAGGACCTACGCTGGAAGCGCATCCCGGGCTCCGAGGACCTACGCTGGAAGCGCATCCCGGGCTCCGAGGACCTACGCTGGAAGCGCATCCCGGGCTCCGAGGACCTACCCTGGAAGCGCATCCCGGGCTCCGAGTACCTATCCTGGAAGCGTATTCCTTAAAACGAGTCATTTATTTTTCAAAGACATATTCGTTACAACAGGGAAAGGTAAAAATAATTCACTTCTCATTCTATTAAACAGAAAGAATTCTCGTTCCCTCCAATCTATGTCAAAATTCACAGAGCGTATTCTTAAACACCATCTCCAGGGCAATATATTGCTTTTCTACCAACTGAAGTACAAGATGTGTTCAAGAAACCACTTCTTTGTGATAAAAACTAGACTACCAAAATGGAATGTCGTCTTTGCTTTAGCCAGCCAGGTGACACCATTTTTTAACAGAAAGCTTCTGGCCGTCACAGCGGAGCTTCTGACTGTGTCCCAGGGCACCATCAGAGGGAAACTTCTTGACTCATAGGGCTAAACGTAATTCTTAGAAATAAAAAGTTCTATATGAAATCTTCCAAATCCAACAGACAAGCTGTCCTTTGGGCTTGGTAACACGACAGTCATACCTAGTGCCAGATTTGGGCTTCTAAACACATTATCCAATAAAAGGAACCAGGGCTCCTTGGAGAACTCGTGGATTCTAGAACTGAGGCAGGGAAAATAGCACGTGGTCTGAACATCTTGTGATGCCAGAGAATGAGGAGGTACTCAAAAAAAGATTGGGGCCGGGGCACCTGGGTGGCTCAGCTGGGTAAGCATCTGACTCTTGATTTCGGCTCAGGTCATGATCTCAGGGTGGTGAGATCGAGCCCCACATGGCGCTCCACACTGGCCATGGACTCTGTGCTTAAGATTCTTCCTCTCCCTCTGGCTCCTCCCTGACCCCCACCCGGTCCCCCACCAAAACAAAACAAAGCAAAAAAGGGGCTTGTTCAAAGAACACAGAAGTCAATCTAAAGAAGCTCCAATGGCCAAAGGTGGTACAATTTGAGCAACGAAAGAAACAAAATGCTAGACGATAATCTGTAGAATAAAATAAATTCCCCCAAGTCCATGCTCCTAAATATTGTTCTAAATGAATAAACAAATAGGAAGGAAGGGACAGCTCTTCCTTACAGAAGAATTCCAACAACAAATGTAGAAAGAGGAAATACAAACTTGCCATTAAAACTCCAGAGTAATAACAGCTGTGGACAAAATCCACCAAGATGCTGTATTACTGGGCAAGAGTCCGAAAAAACAGGCTTCCCATAGTCTCAAAGTATCTCTCCCAATTTATCAACCACGAAGGGAAAGATGGTAATGTCATAGAACACAAATCCAGAGGCCAGCACCTCCCCCAAGTGATCAAGGCCAAGGTCAGGAGCCATCATTTCTGTGGCATTCTTGCCAGCACTGTATACCCCCAATCCAATCACAAGAAAAGATTGGACAAACCTACACTGATGGATATTTGACAAAATGACAATCAAGATTCTTTTAAAAACACTGAGATTATAGGGGTGTCTGAGTGGCTCAGCTGGTTCAGCACGTGACTCTTGATTTCGGCTCAGGTCACGATCTCAGGGTTGTGGGATCAAGCCCCGCATCAGGCTCTGTGCTTTGGCGCAGAGCCTGCTTGTCCCTGTCCCTCTGTTCCTCTCTGGCTCATGCGCGCTTGCTTTCTCTCTCTCTCTCTCTCTCTCCAATAAATAAATAAAATCTTTAAAAACAAAAACACTGAGATTACTATAGACAATGAAAGATGGCCCAGACTGCTGAAGACTAAGGAAAAGAAACAAGTAAATGCAACGTGGGGTCCTGGATAGAACCATGAACTCAGTGGGGAAAGTGACGATGTTCCGGTAAGACCTAGAGTCTGGTTCATAACATCGTACCTGCTTTCACTTCCTGGTTCTGATAACCGCAGGATTACAGGAGGCATCCGAAGGGTAGAGAGGTGAGGGACCTAGGGAAACTCTGTACTGTTTCTGTGACTACTGTGAGTGTAAAATTCATACTAAATGAAGTTTTTTAACATTATAGAAAACACAGATTTACTACTAAGAGAAGCAGGGAAAGACTGCGGTGTGACGTACATATTTATGAGTACTGAGTATTCGCTGGCTTTACAGACCCTGTGTCTGTGTTTATAAGGTATGTGACTTCTAAATTTTAAATATCTGGGTCACTGATAAAGGGGACTTTTCCTGGTAGTATACTTTGTGATGTTAACCACCAACAGTCAACAACGTGTTGTGCACTGGTCTGTAGGAGACGGACAACACGGAGACGCACACCGCCAGCTAAGGCATCTGAGTACGAACCAGGCCAATGGACCCAACTATCAGAACGGCCACGAGAGAGCTGAAGGCCAAGGGACACCCCACAGGTCTGTACTCAGGGCCAGGCTCAGTCAAATCAACCACTTCTCTGAAATCTCTGGCTGAGTGTGGATGATACAAGCAAATGTGACCAGAAACTCCTCCTTGCTTCTATGGATACCTGTGTCTTAGCCACTTATGACCTGACTCATCCGACTTGCCATCCCGTTCTGGTTACTTTGCCGTCTTCTCTCACGGGGCTCTGTAACTGCTGTTTATCCCTAGTGGGGGACAATGGCATGCCTCCTCTCAAGGTCTTCTGTTCTCACAAGCCTGCACTTGACAGTGAGACAGCTACAGGAGGAACACAGAGGGAATCTCCACGGCCTCAAAGTGTCCTACGTAGGAAGCTCAGCACTCAGGGGACAAGACGATTCCTTCTCCAGGGGGCACAATTCCTTCTCCCAAGGCCAACTACTCTAGGAACAGAAAGTCTTAGCCTCCAGGCGGTTGAGCATCCCAGCGAGCTGTCTGACTCGAATGTGTAATCCACAAAACCACCAGCAACCTGACCCAGTGTATCTACGCAAGATGTGGAGGCCTCTTTTCCAGCAGGTTAGGGAACAAGCAAAAAAGTCCGCCATACCGATCACAGAATGCTCTAGCCTATTTACAAAAATGGTCAACACATTTTTAAAATTTATCAAGTATCATCAAGGCTACCACACAGAAGATTCAGTTACCTTTGTGCAGAAGAACTCAACACAATTATTTTTATCCTCTAGATTCTTCTAATTATGGAACAAAAACACCTTCAGTCAGATACCACATTATCTCTCCCTATACTCCTTACTTGCATATTCTACTTCCTGAGAATGGTTTTGGGAATAATAAAGGTTAGTTTCATGTAGCCATATAAGGAAATCATAGTATAATCTTCCCACATTTTGTACAAAAAAACCTTTTTAATTTTTTTTATTTTTAAGTAATCTCTCTGCCAACACGGGGCTTGAACTCACAACCTTCAGATCAAGAGTCACATGCTCTACAGGCTGAGCCAGCCAGGCGCCCCTATGAGAAAACCTTCTGGAAAATGGTACAGATCCTATCAGCAATTATGATGTCACTGAGCACATTATAACCATGGTCTCCCTCCACACCAGGTAAACATTCTACACGTGGCCAAATGTGTAACTGGCAATGACGACTTAAGCGTTTCAACCTAAATATTATGCTCAGGAATCTAGTTAAAAAGAAAAAGCCTGGGGGCGCCTGGGTGGCTCAATCATTGAGCGTCTGCCTTTGGCTCGGGTCATGATTCTAGGGTCCTGGGATCGAGCCCCACATCAGTCTCCCTGATGGCGGGAAGCCTGCTTCTCCCTCTCCCACTTCCCCTGCTTATGTTCCCTCCCTCGCCGTCTCTCTGTCAAATGATAAATAAATAAAAATCTTAAAAAAAAAAAAAAAAAAGCCCGGTTCACTTACCGAATTGGCAATGGCGTGGATGACTCTAGAAAATCCCACAGCATCATTCAGTTCTTCCTGATTTAGAGAAAGAAACCAAAACAACTATTGACATACAGATATTCCTTATTTGAACAGGTTAAAGCGTAGCCCCCCGGAACATTTAGTGTTATCCTGAGTCAGAAAGCTTTAGCTTCCCTGTTGTCTTCATCATCCCAAAGAACCGCCTCTGAAATAACCTATGTACACACCTTTCTTCTGTTTTTAAACGTGGAATGAGCAGGTCCCAAATTATTCATTAGTAACTAAAATAATGGTACCGAGGGTTTACCCATCACTTCGCATCATCTGCTGAAATTTCCAAGTCCCCCAAGTGGCCTTAAATACAAAAGCTCTTCGGAGCTGCCACCTGCTGGCCAAATTCAATACTGCAGTAAATTCGGAGGGAGCCCATCCTGCAGCCGGCTGACTGATCCAATAGAGCATTGTCGTAACTCCTGGCTTTCTTCCTTGCCAAATCCATTTCGTACATTTAAAACACAGCACTCTGAGACTCAGCCCTACCCAGTTTCTTCTCTCCTTTCCTCCCAGTGATGTCCTAAGAGGCTCAATTTCTCTATCTGGACACCCTGTCCTCAGCGCTATGCTGGATGCACCTGCTGTCCCTTCCTGTCTCATCAGAGCTCCGTTACTCGAGACTTCTCTCCACTCCCTAGCTCCTTGCAGCCCTCTGCTCTCTGGCCTCGCCCTCAGTGCAGCTGCTGATCTCTTCAAACTACTCCCAAGGCTAACAAGCGATGGCGGGGATAGGGAGAAACTGGAACACTTGTTCCCTGGTGGTGGGAATGTAAAGGGGTACGGTCGCTATGGAAAACGGTATGGCAGTGCCCCAAAAAATTAAATACAGAATTTCCCGACGACCCAGCGATTTCACGTCTGGGTATATATGCGGGACAACTGAAAGCAGGGACTCCAAGAGATACCCGCACACCCATGATCAGAGCAGCTTTATTCACAAGAACCAAAAGGCAGAAGGACCAAGTGCCCATGACAGATGATGAAGAAAACGTGGTCTCTGC
The DNA here is from genome assembly GCF_010015895.1 of Lontra canadensis. NCBI lineage: Eukaryota > Metazoa > Chordata > Mammalia > Carnivora > Mustelidae > Lontra > Lontra canadensis. The sequence continues at coordinate 3,947,429 of NW_022631085.1, read as the reverse complement.
AGACAGGGACTACCAGTCAGCTTAAAAAGGAAGGGAATCCAGACACCTGCTCCTGCACGGCTGAACCCGGAGGACAGTGAGCTGAATGAACTAAACCGGCCCCTGAAAGACAAATGCTGGATGATTCCACTTACATGAGGTGCCTAGAGTGGTCTGACTCACAGAGACAAAGTAGGAGGGTGGATGGCAGGGGCTGGCGGGGGCAGACAGTTAGTATTTAATGGGATGAGAATGGTTACAGGGAAGGACGGTGTGGCTACACCAGGGGAAAGCACTTAACACTACAGAACTGTGCATTTCGAAACAGGAGAGTAAATTTTCTGTTATATGTACTTTCCCACGATTAAAATTTCTTTTTAATTTTTAAGAATATAGTTTAAAAAAAGCTTTGCAATCCTATGCAAATGTCTGAATGACATTTTTAAGACTTTCTCCCAGATAGACTGTTAACTCTTAGGAAAAGCCATGAATCATTCACTCTGGGGCGCCTGGGTGGCTCAGGCGGTTAAGCATCTGCCTTCAGCTCAGGGCATGATCCCGGGGTCCTGGGATCGAGCCCCGTGTCGGGCTCCCTGCTCAGCAGTGCGTCCGCTTCTCCCTCTCCTCCTCCCTCCTGCTCAGTGCTAACTCGCTATCTCGCTTTCTCTCTCAAATAAATAAATAAATAATTTGTTCTCACGCCCTCTACACCTACCATAATGCTTGAACACACGGTGAATACACTACAAATGGCGAATAAGTAATTTCACCCTAACTCCTACACCAAAATGTTCACTGTTCCTTGTAACCAGAGGTCCTTCTTGTCAGGTAGATGAGCAGTTGAATTCCTGGAAGGATGAGTGCTGCGCTGGGGTCCCTGCTAAGTATCTCAATTCCCTGGGGTCTCAGATTTCTGTCTTGTTCTCCCCTCTGTCCTCTGGGTTGGAATTCTAGCTCTCAAAACCGTTATTAAAACTTTTACTGCAACACTTAAAAATCATTATTATTTAAAAAAAAAAAAAAAAGGAAAACTATTCCCAAGGCTAAACCCAGTGGCCACATCTCCGTCTTTATCCTTAACTTCTTCTCTGTTGACATTCCCCTCTTTGAACATTCTCTTCCCTTGGCTGCTGGTCACAAGACCCTCTGGGTACATTTTCCTGCTTCTCCTTATCATTTAAATGCCATATCCCTCAGGAACCTAGCCCAGACCATCTTATCCTCGTTCTTCAGCACACGGTAGGTGCTCCAGCCTGGTCCTGGTCTCCCGACCGATGACAGCCACACCTAGCCCTCACCTCACCTTCTCTCCTGTGCGCCAGAAGGACAAGCCTGCTGATAGGACACCTACCCATGGACATCCCAAGACATCCAAAATGTCATCAGGTCAAAAAACAGAAGGTAGGGTTCCTGGGTGGCTCAGTGGGTTAAAGCCTCTGCCTTCAGCTCAGGTCATGATCCCAGAGTCCTGGGATCGAGGCCCGCATCGGGCTCTCTGCTCAGCAGGGAACCTGCTTCCTCCTCTCTCTCTGCCTGCCTCTCCGCCTACTTAAGATCTGTGTCTGTGTATCTACTTAAGATCTGTGTCTGTCAAATAAATAAATAAAATCTTTAAAAAAACAAAAAAAAAAAAGCCAGAAGGTAAAATCCTTGTCCAATGTCAGGGGACAGCTGTGCCGTGGTGCCTGGTGACTTTGCACGTTTCCACACAGGCAAGGCCTGAGTCCCGACCCGTCTCTGTGTTGGTGGAACACCCAGGAAGAGTAGGTGGGAGGCTGGCACGAGGGTTTCTCACACTTTCCAGGTTCTGATGAGGCCTGAGGTTTTCTGCCCCCACCCTTTGCAGAAGAGAGCTATGGCACAGAATAGGACTCAGCTGCCCTCTAGAATACGCTCCTTGGTAATGGGGTACGCACAACTCACACTGAGGTCCCCTGGCCCCTCTGGTCTCCATGCTGTCATTTTGGTGGGTGGGACCAACGCAGCCAGTACCTCTGGCCGCTTTTCCTTCTCCTGCCCAAGTATTAACCAGGCCCGACCCCGCTTAGTTTCCAAGATCAGAGGGCATCAGGCGCGGTTAGGGTGGGATGGCCACAGACTGCTCTTCCTTCTCTAAGTAATAAGTTGTCTAAATCCAGCAGTGGCTTTCCGCCTCCTTCCTGACTCAATCAGTCAGATGTGGCCCTGCCTTATGCATGTGGGAGCTCTTGGCCTCCTCTGCCTGTGTCCCCCTACCAGGATCACTCTGGCCCACCCCCGTCTGACACCAGTCTACCCAATGGCTCAGATTTCTGGCTTGACTGTCTTTCTTTTCTCCCTTCTACTTTCACCAACCATACCCAATCCCAATTTCCACTGATTCTACCTTCTAAACCTCTCCAGGGTCCACCTACATTGCTCCGCACTATCCTATCACAGCTCCCCGACATCTCACGGTGAGGTCAGTCCACAGCATAACTAGTCTCCCTGCCTCCAGTCCTCCTCCCTGGGATCCACTCTCTGGACCGCAACCAGGGTGACAATGCTCCAACAATGCAAATACCACGTCATCCTAATCTGTCGCATCACGGGTTTCACAGTTTGTTTTAGGGAAACCAGCAACTGTGCCTGGAGCTACACACAGCAGCATTAGCTAACAGGAGTGCGGTTCAGGGACACACAATCCGAATGATGACCAAGACGACGGTTTCTTCGAGACTGATTCATGGTCAGACTCACTTTGGTGGCTTTAACCTTAAGTTTCCTCATTCTGTTCTAGGTGTTTCTGCCAACTCAATTCTGCTACGGTAGGACACTATTCATGATGCTAAATGTGACACGGGACCTACAAACACAGGTCCTAAGGCCTAAGTCAGTTTCAAGGTGTCGCTTCTCACCCAAAGGACATGAACGTGACTCAGTCACCTGTTCCTTAGCGAATTTCTGCTGCTCCCTCCTCTTACGCTCTTCTTCATCTACTTTGCTGATGACGATGTAGCGCTCTTTCTGCAAAACATAAAGCAGATGTACAACTTTCCAGAGGCAATCTGACCTCAAACAACTCAGATTCAGCTACCATTCGAAGTTACACGTTTTGCCAGCACACCACCTTCCTGGGCTAACCTGATGAAAGTATTTTGAAATGCCGCCAAAAACTGAGTTGATGGGTTACAAAACAAAATCCTGCCTCTGCACATGTGTGACGTTTGCTCATGTCTTATTAACTCACCCCAACAGAGGTCACCTCCAAGTATCAACAGACTGTGAGAATAAGATACGTTTCACGAAGAACACGAAGAAGTTATGCTGCACGTGAACGTGAATTTCTGAACAGGTGGCTTTAAATTAAATTTCTGTGTATTTCACTGACATAAGAAAAAAAGTCCTGGCTTTCCCGTCAGAAAACCAGTCCCTTCTTTCTCATGCTTTCCATTTTGTACCAATTAAGCACACCACATGCTGTGTCTGAGTCTGAAACTTATCTTCTAGCAAGATTTTTCAAATAACTTCATCTCTTATTTCATCGGACATCTGACTCAGGAGCAACCGCGCAATTCTACAGTTCTGCATTTTTGCTAATGGAACCCACCCTCAGCCTCCCATGGCCCATCAGGGGTCCACGAGGACACCTCGGCAGTATGTGCTACAGCAATGCCTATGCTTATGCCCCAGATTCTATGAATTTCATGAGCCCGCCGAACAGGAAGCCTTTTTTTTCCATGCAGAGCACTACAGCTTTCTGCCATCATCAGAAGGCATACTAACGTTTGCATACATTCAAGTTTACAAAGATGTTCATGTCCATGGACCCACTTGATCACCACAAAACAGGTGTGAAACAGGCACAGACAGTCACGGTCAGGCATGTCCTCCAGAGTACAAATGAGGAAGACGAGGCTTCCCGAGGTGAACTGACTTGCCCGAGGCCACCCAGGTCACAGGAAGCAGAGCCAGGAGTCAATGCTGACTCTGAGCATGTTCAACGTATCACTGCATGGGTTTGGTGCCTGATAATTCTTGGGGTTACCTTTTCAGTTTCTAAAGTGTCAACGTGGATGCCTTTGGGATACCTAAAGAAGAGAGAGACAACAGGACATCACTAGAGGAGACAATGACAGCTAAAGCCCTAGGTATTTTCAAAGCAAATCTACAGCTATAGTTCAGTAAGCTTTATTAAATATAAAATAAATACTACAATGAAGACTTTATAGGAAGCCTAGTCCTTCCCAAGATTTCCCTACGTCTGCTTTTTAAAAGGCAGGAGTGTATCTGATTTCAAGTTAATTTTTTAAGTTAATTTCTTTTAATTTTTAAGTTAATTTCAAGTTAATTTCTGAGGTGTCATGCACCACATGACACAGTCAGCTCATTACCACACAGTCAAATCTTGCTTCCAAATATAAGAACATTTACTTCCTAAGGGAAACTGTGAAGGCCATCTTATGAGGCATACGTAGAGAAGGTTTGAGAAAAGTTAACTCTGCCGTAGTTTGGCATGGTAGCTTGCAAGAGCCAAGGAGAGGAATCTGGAACCCACATGGAGTACACTGCAAGGGTAACATGACAGGAAAGGAGCCCAGTCAGAGGACAATGGCCCTTTTCCTGTTTTGTTCAAAGTAAATTTTATGTATGTATCACTGATAGATTCTAATGTGAGAATAACGGCCCCAAAGTCAAATACAAACATCCAACTGCTCATCACTCGTGTTCAATATTTGGGCTAGAGATCCACCTGAAAATACATAGAGAGGGTCCTTGGGTGGCTCAGTGAAGTGTCCAACTCTTGATTTCAGCTCAGGTCATGATCTCAAGGTCATGAGATCAAGGCCTGTGACTGGCTCTGTGCTCAGCATGGAGTCTGCTTGAGATTCTCTTCCTCACCCTCTGCTCCTCTGTACCACCCCCTCACGTGCACACACATACACATGCTCTCCCCCACCACCAAAAAAAAAAAAAAAAGAAAATACAGAGAAACCACCAGAAACACCTCCAGAAAAACACCCACCCAAGATTGTGGATGTGAATTCAGGGGATCCAGAGACCTCCTGAAACCCACCCATGGTCCAACCCCTGCTTTAGAAACAGCACTCATGGCGGTGCCTGGGTGGCTCAGTGGGTTAAAGCCTCTGCCTTCAGCTTGGGTCATGATCCCAAGGTCCTGGGATCGAGCCCCACATCTGGCTCTCTGCTCAGCGGGGAGCCTGCTTCCCCCTCTCTCTCTGCCTGCTTCTCTGCCTACTTGTGATCTCTGCCAAATAAATAATTAAAATCCTTAAAAAAAAAAAAAAGCACTCATCTAGCTTTTAGGTCTTAAAACCCCATCTGTATTATATACCTTCAAAGACCACGACACCATACATCCAGAACTTAATGGACTTCAGGCCAACGTGACAAAAGAAAATTTTAAAGGCTTAAAAGCACATGCTAAGAAGCAATAGCAAAGGAAATTAGCGGGTATGTAAGGAACTTAAGAAGTAGGGGGAAGTAGCACAATAAAGCGGGACCCAGAAGTGTGACACAGTCAGATGACCAAGAGCTGCACAATCTTAAAAGTGAGAAGAGAGCTAAAAGATTGTATACAGTTTTCAATCCTGGGCCCCTCACAGAGCTCTTACACATAATATAAACACTTACTTCCAGCTCAAAGTCTGATAAATCAGTTTTCTTTGGAACCTATAAGAAGAAAAGAGAAGGTCCTAATTTGGGCTCGTTAAAAGAAAATCCTAGCCGATCAAGCACTGGTTGGGAAAGACATTTAATTTTTCAAAGTGAGTCCATGAGGAGTGACAGGTGATATGCCAACAAAATACGGGCAGGCTATCTGAGGTGGCAGGATCCCTTGTCACCCGTGTTCATCAGAATCTTCTTTATTATTATTATTATTATTATCATCCCATTTACCCAAGAGGTAAAAAAAACTCATCCAACCACAGTTAAAGTCACTTCTCATGGCTGTCCAGTGACTTTAAGAGAGACACATGCATTAGAACACTTTTGTGGGGGGCACCTGGGTGGCTCAGTGGGTTAAGTCTCAGCCTTTGGCTCGGGTCGCAGTCTCAGGGTTCTGGGATCGAGCCCCACATCGCAGTCTCAGGGTTCTGGGATCGAGCCTGCTTCCCCCCCGCCCCACCTCTGCTTGCCTCTCTGCCTACTTGTGATCTCACTCTGTCTGTCAAATAAAATAAATAAAATTTTTAAAAAAACCAAAACACTTTTGTAAAGCTAGTCACAAAGTAAAAGGGAAGTAAGGCGTTTGAGTCACTGCCTCTTTTGAACACTGACTGCTCTTTGCTGCCCAGAGAAATCAGAAGGACAGAAGCAGGCTGACAGTGAATGCTTCCCTTTAAGCTGTCAGGTATTAACCATTCTTCAAGGCTAAAGTAATTATACCACTCTGGGGCTTGAATTAAAGCCAAAGAGGCACAAGGGTTTTCTCAACCCTCTCAGAATAGGACAAGCTGTTCATTCAGTGTCTCAATACACCATTGTCCCCACTATGTTAATGCTAAAGTTAGTGCTTACATCCTGGGAACATACAAATAATAACAAGACTATGAATGTGCGTTTCAAAGACCAAAACGGAGCACACGCCAGAAATCATCCACCTCTCCAAAAAGAGAATGCATGAAAACATTCAGGACAACTAACCCAGTACATGGCTCTAAATTCAAGTTCTTGTTTTCTTCACTTTGTAGTAAATCTTCTATTTTCTCTCTGCGGAATTAGAATGAAAACATCACCATCAGTATCTTTAAGGAATGATCATAGACCAACAGAATATAAGCATACTCAGAAGCAATCTCACTGTAAGGACATAGGTCACGGTAACTTTACCCAATCAGGTTATAAGTTTTTAGCTACACTGAACAAGTTATACATGGTTCCCCACAGAAATACTTTATTTGGGGATTGCCTGGGGCGGCGCAGTTGGTTAAGCACCCAACTCTTCGTCACAGGTCATGGTCTCAGGGTTGTGAGATTGAGCCCTGCGGTGTGGGGCTCCCTGCTCAGCTCCGAGTCTGCTTGTGATTCTCTCTCCCTCCCCCTCTGCCTCTCCTGCACATGCTGTCTCTCTCCCTCTCTCCCCCTCATTCTCTCTTTATTTTTTTTAAAGATTTTATTTATTTATTTGACAGAGAGAGATCACAAATAGGCAGAGAGGCAGGCAGAGAGAGGGGGAGAAGCAGGCTCCCTGCTGAGCAGAGAGCCCGATGTGGGGCTTGATCCCAGGACCCTGAGATCATGACCCAAGCCGAAGGCAGAGGCTTAATCCGCTGAGCCACCCGGGCACACCTCTTTCTCTCTTTAAAACTAAATAAATCTTTTTTTAAAAAATACTTTATTTGGACACAGTCTTTTTGTTGTTGTTATTCATGAGTTAAGGAAACTTCTCAAGGATTCATCAAAACAAGTGGTTTGACTTTTTACCTTTCTAAGGGAGGGGGGGTAGGGGGTTAGGCAAAATGGGTGAAGGGGAGAGGGAGATACAGGCCTCCAGTTAGGAAGTAAGTAAGTCACAGGGGAAGGGGGTGGGAGGATGGGGTACCTGAGTGATGGACAGTAAGGAGGGAACATGATGTAATGAGCACTGGGTGTTATATAAGACTGATGAATCACTGAGCTCTACTTCTGAAACCAATAATACACTATATGTTAATCAAATTTAAATTAAAAAAAAAACCAAAAAAATGAAATAAGTCACTCGAATAAAAAGGAGAGCATTAGGAGTACCACCAATGGTCCCGGACAGATGGGAGCTACATGTGCAAACACAGCGCAACATATAAACCTGTCAAACCACTGTTGTACACCTGAAACTCATGTAACATTGTGTGTCGACTACACTCAAGGAAAATGAAGTCACTATATTAATTTTTACTTTTCTAGTAAAGCAGTTATACCAAAAACTCAAGAAAACCAGATGCTCCTCCAACGGCCGGTGTGCTCGTCAGAAACTTCATTCAAAAAACAAAACAAAACAGGGGCTCCTGGGTGGCTCAGTGGGTTAAAGCCTCTGCTTTTGGCTCAGGTCATGATCCCAGGGTCCCAGGATCGAGCCCCGCATCGGGCTCTCTGCTCCGTGGGGAGCCTGCTTCCTCCCCTCTCTCTGCCTACCTCTCTGCCTACTTGTGATCTCTGTCAAATAAATAAATAAAATCCTTAAAAAACGAAACAAAACAAAAACATGGATGTGTTGCAAATATCCAAATGGGCCTGTTTTGTTCCTCTGCCTTCAGGGAAACTGGCTGATGTTTATGGGGCCCTCCGTCCATATAGGGGGTATGCCCACAGGCCAAGAGAGTCTCTTGCCCAAGACACGTGGGAAGTCTAAGTACAATACACAAAATTCTATTTTACAATGTGCTGTGATTACACAAATTCAGGTATGACACAATGAAATCCTGCCAATCACCCTATCGCCCCTGCGCGTGCTATGTGCGTGCGGCCCAAGCTTAAAATACAGATGTTGGGGGACACCTGGGTGGCTCAGTCAGCTGGGCGTCTGCCTTTTGCTAGGGTCATGATTTCAGGGTCCTGGGGTCGAGCCCCGCCATCGGGCTCCCTGCTCGGCAGACAGTCTGCTTCTCTCTCTCCCTCTGCGCCTCCCAACAATTCATGCTCTCTCTCTCTCTCAAATAAATAAATAAAATCATTAAAAAAACACAGCTGTGGGGTGCCTGGGTGGCTCAGTGGGTTAAGCCGCTGCCTTCGGCTCAGGTCATGATCTCAGGGTCCTCGGATCGAGTCCCGCATCGGGCTCTCTGCTCAGCGGGGAGCCTGCTTCCTCCTCTCTCTCTCTATCTGCCTCTCCGTCTACTTGTGATCTCTGTCTGTCAAATAAATAAATAAAATCTTTAAAAAAAAAACCAAAACACACAGCTGTCCGTTCAGCACCAGCACACATTTACATAATGCACATTTGGTTTCTGGTCTGGAACTTACACCACATGGTCGATGAACTTCTTCTGGTCCTCAGGAATTGTCACGGGACATTTGGAAGTGTTTGGAGATACGTAAGACAGCGCTCCTGCGCCATTGGACTGCAGACGTTTTTCATCATACTGCTCTCTTAACTGCCTTTCTTCTTCCTGATTTAAATACGGAATTCCTAAGTGTAATTTTAAAAAGAATGCATTAGCAGAGGTAACTAAACATAAAAATTTTAACATAAAAATTCTTGAACAAACCAGTGACTCTAAAACACTCGGCAGAGACTGCATATATGACACTATATCCCAAAAAACCAAGAGAAAAAGCAAATGACTTTGAAATAACGTCTGTCTGTTCGTTTGCTCCCGTCATTCATTCTTCTGCTAGCAAACGCTTATTTGGCACTTCTACCCGGCCAGGCGCTGTCTCCGGCACAGGGGGTCTCAAGGGGAGAAAGGAGACGCATTCTGCCCCGCAGTGAAGGGAAAGACCTTCGACAAGGTGATCAGACAAGGTCACTGTGAGGGAAGACCCCAAGGATAAGAATGCCTCAGGCGGGCAAAGAGCCAGGGGAGGAGTATTTCAGGCAAGGGAACAAGTATAAACACGCAGAGGACGGAAGGGTGCAGGCTGCTCCCCAAACAGCAAGCAAGCTGGTGTGCCCAGAACACAGTGAGCAGGAGAACAGCACAATGTCAGCATGGAGAGGACAGGGCAAGACTGCCCAGGCCTTTACAAGCCGGGATAAGAATTTTCTATCCTGGGCGCCTGGGTGGCTCAGTTGGCTAAGCGTCTGCCTTCAGCTCAGGTCATGATCCCAGAGTCCTGGGATCAAGTCCTTCATGGAGCTCCCTGCTCAGCAGGGAGTCTGCTTCTCCCTCTGCCCCGCCCCCTGCTTTTACACACACACTCTCTCACAAAAATAAATAAAATCTTTAAAAAGAAAAAAAGAATTTGTTTTCTTTGAAGAGCCATGGAATGCCATTAGAAGGTTTTAGGCAAGATAATTACATTATCCGCTTCTCCTTTGTCAGAGATCATTTAGACTCCTCTGAGGGTTGAAGTAGGGAAGTCAGTTGAAAGCAACTGTCCGGGCAAGAGCTAACTGCTTCCACTGGAGGTCAGTGAACTTTCTCGCAAGGAGGGAACACACAGTAACTGTTTCAGGCTTGTGGGCCACACGGGGAGCGCTGCTACAACCAACCAACTCTGTTCTTCCAACACGAAAACAGCCATACATACAGGGTAAAAGAACGGACGTGGCTTTATTTAAAAGACGACCTTATTTACAAAGTAGGCAGTGGGTCATGCTTTGTGACCCAGCTTAGACTCCAGAGACAAAGAGAATGACTAGAGTGAGAGGAGGGAGAGAACCTGCGGATATTACTGGAAGGGAGGGATGAAGGGAAGAGAGAGATCAAAAACGACCCCGGGGCTATTAGGTGTAAGCAGCATTAGATGGCAGGTCCACTTACGGAGGTGGGGAACACTGGGTAAAGGACAGTTCTGGGCCCAAGGCGTGAAAATCCCAAGTTATGTCCTGGATATGTAAATCAGCTAAGGGCATATATAAATTAAGCGTGGTAGACAGAAGCTTAACATTCAGGAGAAAGGTACTGAGACCCCCATTTAGGGATCATCACGATACTGGAAGCCATTAAAAGTCATGGGACACTAATGAACTTTTCCCAACGATGGAACTGGAAAATCACGACTGTCAGCAATATTCATCATTCCATGCAAGAATCATCGGGAGTTGCTAAAATTATTTGGTAACAAAGGTGATCAACACCATTAACGCCAACAGCTGCAAGACACAAACGTCCTTGGTATCACTGAACAGAATACTTAAAAATGGTTAAGACGGGGGCGCCTGGGTGGCTCAGTGGGTTAAAGCCTCTGCCTTCGGCTCAGGTCATGATCCCAGGGTCCTGGGATGGAGCCCCACATCGGGCTCTCTGCTCGGCAGGGAGCCTGCTTCCCTTCCTCTCTCTCTGCCTGCCTCTCTGCCTACCTGTAATCTCTGTCAAATAAATAAATAAAATCTCAAAAAAAAAAAAAGGTTAAGATGGTAAGTGATATGTGTTTTTCCACAATGGAAAAAACAAGTTAACATCACGTGTAATGAGACGAAGTCAGCAAGAAGGACAAGAGGTAGTGCTGTCAGTGTGAGAAATGCGGGAGGCGGGCACAGTTAGCGGTGATAAGACCCATGACGGGTAGAGGACAGAGATGACTGAGGGGACATAGGAGCCAAGACTGCTGTGCACCTGGTCAAGAAGCAGACAAGACAGAGCGTTTGCTGGTCATCCCTGTGGATGCTGATATCACCCACAATGACGACGGAGGTAGGAGCGGACAGAAGACAGTACTCCAAAGCCATGGCTGTCCTGAATGCCACACCCATGAAATGGGCAGAAAGAGGAGCGACGGAAGTGGTGGCACGCCGAACATCCCTGCCAACAGGGGCTCCTGGGAAGAGGGAACCCAAGTGGCTTGCAAGTAGTGTGAGGGAACAAGGAGACCAACGGACACCTGGGGATGAGTCTGGTCATGATAAATGTCGTGGGAGTCCTGACTCGGTTGTGACGAAAATATACGAAGGTCTGGCTCCAAAACAAGGAGAATGAGGCACACTCCAATTTGGCTGTTTCTCTCCTTTTGTGGAAATAAAACCATCAGGCTGGAAGCTAAACATGCTTAGAGGCTGGTTAAAGTAGTTCCTTCAAAAGATTTCTACACTTAGTCCAATATAGCACTCTTAAGACATTTGCAATTTGTATCCTATTTGTTTTTTTAAGTAGGCTCCACAGCCAGCATGGGGCCCAACGTGGGGCTTGAACTCCTGACCCTAAGATCAAGCCCTGAGCTCAGATCAAGAGTCGGATGCTTAAGTGACTGAGCCCCCCAGGTGCCCCTTCGAACTTGTATTTTACAATAGCTTTCAGAGTCAAGTATGCGGCAAAAGGAAAAACTTTTTAAAACACCCAAATTGTGGTACCCAGCTGGTTCACTCCCAATGTTAAGCAGTTTGGGCTGCAAAATTCTTTTTTTTCCCAGTATTTCCAAAAATCACAATCATCCATAAAAACTAAGATGCCGTACCACTGAGACAATTTAAAAAACACCACAGCATGGGTTCTAAAGGGTTCAAAAGACAGTCTTGCTGAGAGGAAGAGAACGTTTTGAGTCTATGTTCTAGCACTTTTGTTGAGAAAAATCTCCCTTCTGAACTCACTCAAGGATTCTGCCTTCACGGCGGAAAAGAATACAATTTGTGAGAATAATTAAAAGTAGTTACTGACTTTAGAGCAGCAGGTGCTTAAAACAGCGGGGAAAACCAGAGGCTTTCTGAAACATTTTTCAGGAAATAAAGGAAGGAAAAGCACTCTGGCAGGGACTTTAACACCGGATATTGCCTCATGAATATTAGGGTCATTTCCCTGACCCAGCCAAGGGCTCGCACTCTGCCCCGGGGATTTGAAATGAATGAGACGCAGTCCCTTTCCTCGGGGGACCCGCCCACCTGTCACACAACCCAGTCGGCTATCGTGACCATGCTGTCTACGCAGACTTTCTTTCTCCCATGAGAAACCACCTCCAATTATGAAGCAAGCGTCGCCTGAGAAAGGGAGCTTTTCATGAGAGCACTACTAGCATACAGCTACTTTTTAAAGTATTCTGCTGCCTGTCTCACTGGAAGAAAACAGCAGTGCTCCCCACAGGTGGCCTGTGAGGGCCACGAAGTCGCACCAGTGGGAGAATGAAGTCCATTCAGTAAGATCAGGAGTTCGTGAGGCCTCGTTAGAGCGAAATGGAGTGGCCTCTACTCTTCTCGTTCACTTCACAGTAGACAAGGCTACACATTTTAAAAGGCACAATAATAGAGTTTTTTAAAAATTCTAAGGCTGCACATGGTATACCAGGACTCTGAGATTCTGTCTCAGAGGGCAGGCCCAAAAAGATCATTCTCATCCAGACCCAAATTTACAAGCTCTAGGGATAAGCCATAAATAATCTTACCATTGCGGAAAACTTTATTAAAATCAAATCCTTGGCTTGCTAGAAAGTCAATGCTTGAACTCTGAAACAAGAGGGAACAGAACACACATTTTGGTGATGTTGGCGGCAGATACGTGAACAGAAGCAGTGAGGTAACTCACACACGGAAACAAGGCAGACAGCCAAGGAAGTGGCATGCCAAAGGTCAGAAAATTAGCATTGCTACTTCAAGGCTGCCAAAGACCCATTCATTTAAACTATCTAGGCTCTTCTCCTATAGAGCTTATAAAACAAATACGCTTCATTTCACGATATTTAAGAAAATTCTAATGGGTAAACACATGTTCTCCCATAAAGGCAGAAAACTACCGATCAGTGCACTGAGGAGGAAACTATAAAAAGAAATATAATGTCCTGACAGCCTCTCACCACCAGTTCAAGTTTAAAGTAGCTCATGTGGGCAAGTTGTAACATGTCAACATCCACCCCAAGGGTGATTGTGAAAACCTAAAATCTTTACTGGCTGGTCTTTACATCCAAGATCAAAAATAGAGAAAAGTTCCCAGGAACAAGACTGATTACACAATTATATCTCAAACCCAGAGTGAGCCGAAATATAGACGTTGAAATGAACATTAAGAAAATACTACCATAGGGGCACCTGGGTGGCTCAGTGGGTTAAGCCTCTGCCTTCGGCTCCGGTCATGATCTCAGGATCGAGTCCCATGTCAGGCTCTCTGCTTAGTGGGGAGTCTGTTTCCCCCCCTCTTCTCTGTCTGCCTCTCTGCCTACTTGTGCTCTCTATGTCAAATAAATAAGTAAAAATCTTAAAAAAAAAGAAAAGAAAAGAAAAGACAAGACAAGACAAGACTACCATACATGGTACACACAAATGGCAAATCAAAAAGGTCTTGACTCGATGTGACTGATTATCAGGAAATATGACTGTTATCTCTTCTTTTCTTGTTTTAAGTCAGAACATGAGGGTGACACACCAGAGTCTTTTGATCTGGTTCCTCATGGAAGTACCTTTCCTGAACTGTACTTTGACAGGATACCATCAGCCCAGATGAGGGACGTTGTACCAGTCCCATGACAACAGTGACAGTATTGCCTTGAGACATGCAGCCAAAGACAAGGCTTTTCTACATCGGTGATTTCTTTACGGTAATGAAAGAGGCATGTTCTGATACCCTGCTTTGTTCTGAACCTGTGCACAGCAGTGTGTGTGTGTGTTTCCCCTGTCCTAGCTGCTAGCAGACACAGAGACAAATAGTGGAGACCTTCTTTGGCCCAAATTCTGTGTTCTAATCATACCATACCAAGCACATCTTCATTTTTCTTTTCTTTCCATTTTTCCTTTACTCATTTTTTAGGAGTTGTGCCCTTTTAGCTTTATTAGCCAACACAAATTCTTTTTAAAACATGTCAGGATGTAAAAAAAAGACTATCCTTAGGGAGCCGTGGGACTCAGTTGGTTAAGCATCTGCCTTCAGCTCAGGTCATGATCCCAGGGTCCTAGGATCAAGCCCTCTGCTCCTCCCTCTGCTGCTCATTCTCTCTCTTTCTCTCTCTAATAAAATCTTTTAAAAATCTACTCAAAATGGTGAATTTTGTTATATATTTCTTACCATAATTTAAAAAAAAAATTCCTTAAACCTACAAAATCTATTTGGGCTTAGTATCCATTACCTTCTATTTGTCCCAAATGTAACATTTTCAGGATTCAAAAAGTGAGAACAGCTATCAGGGAGAACAATTTCAGGCAGCTATCAAAATTTCAAATGCATATGCCCAATGAGTCAGCAATTTCCCTTCTAGGAAATCTGTAAAAAACCTATTGGGGCGCCTGGGTCACTCAGTGGGTTGAGCCTCTGCCTTTGGCTCGGGTCATGGTCTCGGGGTCCTGGGATCGAGCCCCACATCGGGGTCTCTGCTTGGCAGGGAGACAGCTTCCTGCCCGCCCCACCTGCCTACCTGTGATCTCTCTCTCTCTCTCTCTCTCTCTCTCACACACTCTGTCAAATAAATAAATAAATAAAATCTTAAAAAAAAAAAAAATCCTGTAGGGTACCTGGGTGGCTCAGTGGGTTAAGCATCTGCTTTCGGCTCAGGTCATGAATGCAGGGTCCTGGGATGGAGCCCCGCATTGCACTCCCTACTCAGTGGGAGGCCTGCTTCTCCCTCTCCCATTCCACCTGCTTGTGTTCCCTCTTTCACTGTCTCTCTCTCTCTCTGTCAAATAAATAAAATGTTTAAAAAAAATTTTTTATAAATCCCATAAAAATATTCCTACATATATGTGGCACCTGGCTGGCTCAGTCAGGAGAGCATGTAACTCTTGATCTCAGGGTCTTGAGTTCAAGTCCGGCATTGGACACAGAGCTT